>NC_069793.1:44040673-44343557 GCF_027406575.1 Nycticebus coucang
CGGGGATGTGAACAGCTTCCCAGCCTCCCCAGAGGATGCTTCTGAATGCACTCCTGTTCTGAATCAAAGCCTGACAGCCAAGCTTCTTTTGAAAACAAGAGGGGGGGACCCCAACAGGCCATGGGTCCCCAGGAGGAGTCTCTATACTTTCTTTTGCAGGTGAAGGCCAACTCCCAGTGGCTCTGGTCGGCTTCCTGCTCTTCTTATGAGTTTGTTTTAGTCGCAAGAGGTTTCTTTTTCCAGAAGGAAAAAGTCCTCTGTATGTTATCCAAGCTCTGTCTCTTTTGGTTTTATAAAAGAAGAGCATCCCTAGGGGGCATAAAGGTTTGGGGATTCCGGGGCATATTTGTCTTCAGAATGTCCTAGACGAATGGACTTTAGAGCTCCACCGAGCTGGATTTGAATCCAGCTGCACCACTTACTAATGGTAGGGCCTTGGACAAGGCACTTGACTTTCTGAGCTGCAGTCTTATTTATGCAATAGGGCTAATAATAACCTATCTCATAGATTCTTTTTTCCAAAGCTTAACATAGATACCGCATGCCACCTATTTGGCAAGTTTCCAAGTAGATAACAGAGCTGAATAAGAGGTAGATTTTATTACTACATAATTCCTGTGTTTCCATATATTATTCTTCTGATTTACCAGATTCGTAGGAGCCCTCTTAGTCCAGTCCTTGCCTTCTAAAGTTATCATTTATCTCCCTGCCACCGAGATATTTCTAAAGTGGCTTCTCAGTAAAGGATACATTTAACGTGAATTCCTCCTTAACCCATATAACCCAACTCTTTAAATATCCTAGGTAGACAATTTTTATTATATTTTCTCATCCATACAATGGGAGTGGAAATGCCTGTGACCTTGAAGAACTGTTTTAAGGTCATTGAGGCAATGGACGCGAGACCGCTTGGGAAAAAATTGTATGTGATGTTTAATTATGGTTCTTTTTATTCTATACTCCTTGTACAGATTTTATTTCATTGCATAAAATAAACAAAGTGAATTCTTTTCCTGTCCTCTTCTAGGAGCATCAAGAGATCCTTATAGCCAGAAAGAGAAAAATGAGTTCACAAGCAGGGCAGCCTCTGTCTCCTTCCCTATTTCCCCAGCATCTCCGCTGGGACATCGCTGTCATAATAAGAGAACTTCAAGGAGACCTATTTCTGAGGTCTCAATTTTGAGATATCAAGCACCAGCAACACTTCCTTGATGAATCCATGAGGGATTTGCTCAAATGCTGATTAGTACGTTGTGCTTCAAAAATCAGTAGGGTTGGCAGTTAGACAAGAGGCTGCCCCCCTGAGCCTATTAGCCATCTTTCTCTTCATAATAAATGCATTTTATATCATTCTAATTGTTCCCTCGTGAGGATTAGTAAAATCTTCCTGAAGCAAAGTACTAGAGAGTGCCATTCAGAAGAAATCCTGCCCCCATTCTAACCCATCATGAAGAATCCATTCCTCTGAAACATCCTTCCTCCGAGCTTCAGAAAGCAGGACTGCTTCTTAGTATTCGCTTATTCTTCAGTAAACATTTACTGAACATCGACTCTTGTGCCCAGTCCCATGCTAGATGGAAGGATATAAAACTGAGAACAGATCCCCCTGGCAGAGAACTCACTGTCTGGGCGGGATGATGAGACCATATACAAAAACCTGTAACAGGCGTCCTCAAACTTTTTAAACAGGGGGCCAGTTCACTGTCCCTCAGACCATTGGAGGGCCGGACTATAGTTTAAAAAAAAAAAAAACTATGAACAAATTCCTATGCACACTGCACATACCTTATTTTGAAGTAAAAAAAAAAAAGGGGGGGGGGAACAAATACAATCACACCACTTCATGTGGCCCACGGGCTGCAGTTTAAGGACCCCTGCTCTAAGACATAGTTTTAAACAATTCAACTATGCAGTGAAATGGGCGCAGATAAAATACCACGAAAGTCCAGAAGAAGAGACATTAGTTCAGTGCTAAAGAGTCAGAAAAAGAGAGAATAAGATCAGCAAAACCCTTCTAAATTGCCTCTTAAAAGATAAATGTATTGTCCTTGCCAGGACTGGCCAAGGAGAAAAGGAGAGCTACCAGGTACAGAAACAGTTAAAGCAGGGAAATGTGGGCTCAAGGGTCAAGTTTAAGATCCAGGGACTTGGCATGTGTCCACCCTCTTCTCAAACAAGAAAGAGAAAGGGACCTTCTCCACCCCATAGCCTGAGCAGCAGTTGTTGGAGGCATCTTCCTGCTCAATTAGAGAACACACAAATGCTTTCTCTTTCCAAAGCACAAAAAGTTATACCAGGAGTTCTGGACATCAAGCCAGAACAAGCCAATGAGACTTGTCCTTGCCCTCCTGGGGCTCAGAGCCCTTCTTCCTAACCCTCTCCTCTCCTAGTACTACAGTGCTTAATATCCTCTTTACTATATAAAAATTATCTGTATACGAGGGCTGCCCAGAAATTATCCAGCTATGTATGTCTATGTTTCCCTAATATGTGGCTGGATACTTTCTGGATAGTCCTTTTATATTATATCATATGCGATATAATTGACCTACAAATATGATTTCAGTCAAAGCAGCATGATACCTTGTCAGTAATATAAAGGAGAAACATAAGGAAAAAAATTAATAATAAAAAGCACAATATATTTTGATATGTAAATGTTTGAGGATGCTTACACTAATAGTTATGAGGGGTCAGAAGTTATCATCTCCACTTAGAATCATCGTAAATGCAATAGCTATAAAAAGCAGACTGCCATAGCTGTATTTTGTGGGAGACTCAAATACCACAAGTGGTGTTGCCAGATAGTTTTTTGCAATGGTGAAAAACTCTTGGCCAAAGACCAAGCTAAACAAAGTATAATTGTCCTTTAATTTTGTTTCAACAATGGGTAGTTGCATTCTTGGAAAATTCTCTGTATGTTAAAACTATGCAAAACTATTTAGTGTTGGCTAGCCATGGTGGCTAACTCCTATCATCTTAGCACTCTGGGAGGGTGAGGTGGGAGGATTGCTTGAGCTCAGGAGTTCAAGACCAAGCTAAGCAAGAGTAAAATCCTGTTTCTACTAAAAACAGAAAAAGTAGCCAGGCACTGTGGCGTGTGCCTGTAGTCCCAGCTATTCAGGAGGCTGAGGAAGCAGGATCATTTGAGCTCAGGAGTTTGAGGTTGCTATGAGTTAGGCTGATGCCACAGGACTTTGACCTGGGCAACAAAAATTATTTATTGTCTATATACAAAACAGTTAGGTTTGAGCTTTGGATAACTATAAACAAGTTTTTAACTTTGAATAGCTAATGGAACATCAGGGAATTCTTATGAGTTGTGGAGTAATTCTTTGTTGGAATTACCAACTGGAACTGTCCTGCGCATTGCTCTGGCACAATGAATGACACTGGTTCTTTCCAATCAATGTGACAACCAATCCACACATGTAAATTTCCAAAATGCCTCCTACGGGAAGTACCATCCCCACTGAGAGCCACTGGCTTGGAGTTTAGCTGGGGAGGGAAAGCCATATCCTGAAAGATAATTATTATTATAAGTAATCATAAATTAAATGACGAATCAGTCATTTGTAACAGATATCAAGTACTGTTTCAAAGAGGACAAGTTAACCACAGTTACAATCATCAGGAAATTCTTGATATCATGACAAGTATCCTGCCAGAAAAAATATAGACTTTGAAGTCATGCCCTGGGTTCAGAATCCCAACTTTGACACTTATATCCTCTATGAACTCGGGTAAGTAATTTAATTTCTTCAAGCCTTCATTTTCCTGCCTGTAGAATGGGAGTAATGATACCTACCTTAAAAGGTAAAGAGGATTCAATGAAATCATATGATATATATATATATATATATAATGGAAGAATACCTGGAACATAGCAGAAGCTTAATGATAGTTTTTATTGGTGTAAAAAATGAACTTCAGGTGGTCTTTGAAGGATAGTGGGAGTAGGGGTATGCAAGGCAAACCCAGAAGGCCTGGAGACAGGATTATCTACTGGGTTTTGAGACAAAGTAAATAAGTAAGTCAAGCTGGGAGGGTGGAGCAAGATGGCAGCCGAGTAACAGCTTCCTTGCATCTGGGCACCGTGAGTCTGGGGATATAGGACTCCAGGCATCTCTGGCTGGTGGGATCTGCCTATCATCACCCCTGAGAGGATACAGGGAGTCCGCGAGAGACTTCTGGACCCCAAGAGGAGGACTAAAACAGTGGAAAACCGGCAAGTGGTCGCGTGTGTTCAATCCGCCTACACCCGCCCGCAACTGTAAGTTCAGTAGCAGCGAGACTGCAAACCAGAAAGGCCTTACCTGTGAACTGTTTTGGTGTCTTTGGACTTGGCACTCAGCTGAACTGCCTTGGGGAGAGCCTGAGCGGGAGTGCGGAGAACTTTGGCCTTTGTCTAGGGCCCCAGTCTGAGCCGCTGAGCCAGACGGAGCTAATAGAGTTTGGCTCTGGGTCACAGGCAGACATTGTGAGCGATCTGCCCTGGCAAGCTCCGCCCTCAGGGTCGCAGAGCTGGAATTGGGTGGGAGCTGGTAACCCAGCGACCAAGTAGCCTAAGGGCGGGATCTGAGCCGCCTTGCAGCCCTAACCCTCGGGGGCAGAGGGAGACCAGTTTTGACACACAGGGTAAGTGGATGGCCACTTCAGCAGTGATTCCAGCAACAAGCACTTCCCTGAGAAAGCTTCTGCTCAGTAAGTGAACAAGTTCAAAGTGCCTTTTAAGTGGGCTGAAGAGAGATTTAGGGTGTCTACCTGCTGGGGTTCGAGAAACTAGCAGCCTCCAGTCGTATCAGAACTGTGATTAACATCTCATACCCCAGAAGACCACGTGTTGCCCAGACAATATTCAATTCCATATACATACTGCTTTGTTTTTGGTTGCGTGTATGTTTTTTTTGTTTGTTTGGTTTTTTTTTTGGTTTGGTTGTTTTTTTTGTTTATTTTGACGTTCTAGATTGTTGTTTTGTTTTTTAAGTTCAACCTTTTCCATACACATCCTTTTTCTTTCTCAATTTTTCTAGTTTAATTATAATTTCCCATTGCTGCCTATTTCAATAATCAGAACTTCATTTTTGTTAGTGTTTCTACCACTATTATTTGGTTTTTCCAGCCAATTTTATCCCGTAAAGTTTTCTGTTTGCTTGTTTTGGTTTAATTTATAGCATTTTTGTCTTTCCTCTCTACTTGGTGGAGGTGGGGTACTGTGTCTGATCAGGTTAGCAAAGAGCTGCTGACCTCAAGGGAACCACCACACTGGGCACCCCCAGAAGGTGTTTTTTTTTTTAAGGTTGTATCAAAGTACCCTACTGTACACCTATATTGCTCTGTCTCCCTCTTTCTGTGCCTCTCTTCTTTTTGTCAATATTCCTTTCACCCAACCACTCTCCTTTCTCTATTTTTCTTTTTTTTCATTTTTTTTTTTTTCTTATCACTTGGTCCTCATTTCTTTCATCGCTTTTTTGCTCTTAAACCTTCTCACCCTTCTGGTCCTGTAACCCTTAGTCCACAGGCACAAGAACTTAAAGAGCAAGAGGAATTGAAAGGAAAATTAGGGCAAGTAAACAGATAAAAGAAATCACCCATGAGGAAGAATCAGCAGAAAACTCCAGGCAACATGAAGAACCAGTCCAGAACTACCACGCCAAGGGACCATGAGGTAGCTACTGCAGAGGATTCCACCTATACAGAAATGTTAGGAATGACAGAAAGGGAATTTAGAATACACATGTTGAAAACAATGAAGGAAATGATGGAAACAATGAAGGAAACTGTTAATAAAGTGGAAAATAACCAAAAGGAAATTCAAAAACAGAATCAAATAAGAGATGAACGATATGAAGAATATAAAAAGGATATAGCAGAGCTGAAGGAAATGAAACAGTCAATCAGGGAACTTAAAGATGCAATGGAAAGTATCAGCAACAGGTTAGACCATGCAGAAGAAAGAATTTCAGAGGTAGAAGACAAAGTTTTTGAGATAACTCAGATAGTAAAAGAGGCAGAAAAGAAGAGAGAGAAAGCAGAACGTTCACTGTCAGAATTATGGGACTTTATGAAGCGTTCCAACATACGAGTTATAGGAATTCCAGAAGGGGAAGAAGAATGCCCCAGAGGAATGGAAGCCATACTAGAGAATATTATAAAAGAAAATTTCCCAAATATCACCAAAGATTCTGACACACTGCTTTCAGAGGGATATCGGACCCCAGGTCGCCTCAACTCTAACCGAGCTTCTCCAAGACACATTGTGATGAACCTGTCCAAAGTCAAGACCAAAGAAAAGATTCTGCAAGCTGCCAGGAGTAAGCGCCAGTTGACCTACAGGGGCAAATCCATCAGATTGACCGCAGACTTCTCTAATGAAACTTTCCAAGCAAGAAGACAATGGTCATCTACCTTTAATCTACTTAAACAGAACAATTTTCAGCCCAGAATTCTGTACCCTGCTAAGCTAAGCTTCAAAATTGATGGAGAAATCAAATCATTTACGGATATACAAACATTGAGGAAATTCGCCACAACAAGACCAGCTCTACAGGAAATACTTCAACCTGTTCTGCACACTGACCACCACAATGGATCAGCAGCAAAGTAAGAACTCAGAAATTAAAGGACAGAACCTAACCTCCACACTGATGCAAAAGATAAAACTAAGCAATGGACTCTCACAAAATAAGATGAATAGAATACTACCACACTTGTCAATTATCTCAATAAATGTTAATGGCTTGAATTCCCCACTGAAGAGACATAGATTGGTTGACTGGATTAAAAAACACAAGCCATCCATTTGCTGTCTGCAAGAAACACACCTGGCTTCAAAAGACAAATTAAAGCTCCGAGTCAAGGGTTGGAAGACAATTTTTCAGGCAAATGGAATTCAGAAGAAAAGAGGAGTTGCAATCTTATTTTCAGACACATGTGGATTTAAAGCAAGTAAAGTCAAAAAAGACAAAGATGGTCACTTTATATTGGTCAAGGGAAAAATACAACAAGAAGATATTTCAATTCTAAATATTTATGCACCCAATTTAAATGCTCCCAGATTCTTGAAGCAGACCTTACTCAGTCTGAGCAATATGATATCTGATAATACCATCATAACAGGGGACTTTAACACTCCTCTTACAGAGCTGGACAGATCCTCTAAACAGAAATTAAACAAGGATATAAGAGACTTAAATGAGACTCTAGAACAACTGTGCTTGATAGACGCATATAGAACACTCCATCCCAAAGATAAAGAATATACATTCTTCTCATCACCCCATGGAACATTCTCCAAAATTGATCATATCCTGGGACACAAAACAAATATCAACAGAATCAAAAGAATTGAAATTTTACCTTGTATCTTCTCAGACCATAAGGCACTAAAGGTGGAACTCAACTCTAACAAAAATGCTCGACCCCACCCAAAGGCATGGAAACTAAACAATCTTCTGTTGAATAACAGGTGGGTAAAGGAAGAAATAAAACAGGAAATCATTAACTTCCTTGAGCATAACAACAATGAAGACACAAGCTACCAAAACCTGTGGGATACTGCAAAAGCAGTTTTGAGAGGAAAATTCATCGCTTTAGATGCCTACATTCGAAAAACTGAAAGAGAGCACATCAACAATCTCACAAGAGATCTTATGGAATTGGAAAAAGAAGAACAATCTAAGCCTAAACTCAGTAGAAGAAAAGAAATATCCAAAATCAAATCAGAGATCAATGAAATTGAAAACAAAAGAATCATTCAGAAAATTAATGAAACAAGGAGTTGGTTTTTTGAAAAAATAAATAAAATAGATAAACCATTGGCCAGACTAACCAGGAATAGAAAAGTAAAATCTCTAGTAACCTCAATCAGAAATGATAAAGGGGAAATAACAACTGATCCCACAGAGATACAAGAGATCATCTCTGAATACTACCAAAAACTCTATGCCCAGAAATTTGACAATGTGAAGGAAATGGATCAATATTTGGAATCACACCCTCTCGCTAGACTCAGCCAGGAAGAAATAGAGCTCCTGAACAGACCAATTTCAAGCACTGAGATCAAAGAAACAATAAAAAAGCTTCCAACCAAAAATGCCCTGGTCCAGATGGCTTCACTCCAGAATTCTATCAAACCTTCAAGGAAGAGCTTATTCCTGTACTGCAGAAATTATTCCAAAAAATTGAGGAAGAAGGAATCTTCCCCAACACATTCTATGAAGCAAACATCACCCTGATACCAAAACCAGGAAAAGACCCAAACAAAAAGGAGAATTTCTCATGAACATAGATGCAAAAATTCTCAACAAAATCCTAGCCAATAGATTACAGCTTATCATCAAAAAAGTCATTCATCATGATCAAGTAGGCTTCATCCCAGGGATGCAAGGCTGGTTTAACATACGCAAGTCTATAAACGTTATCCACCATATTAACAGAGGCAAAAATAAAGATCACATGATCCTCTCAATAGATGCAGAAAAAGCATTTGATAAAATCCAGCATCCTTTTCTAATTAGAACTCTGAAGAGTATAGGCATAGGTGGCACATTTCTAAAACTGATTGAAGCTATCTATGACAAACCCACAGCCAATATTTTACTGAATGGAGTAAAACTGAAAGCTTTTCCTCTTAGAACTGGAACCAGACAAGGTTGTCCTCTGTCACCTTTACTATTCAACATAGTGCTGGAAGTTCTAGCCAATACAATTAGGCAAGACAAGGAAATAAAGGGAATCCAAATGGGAGCAGAGGAGGTCAAACTCTCCCTCTTTGCTGACGACATGATCTTATACTTAGAGAACCCCAAAGACTCAACCACAAGACTCATAGAAGTCATCAAAAAATACAGTAATGTTTCAGGATATAAAATCAATGTCCACAAGTCAGTAGCCTTTGTGTACACCAATAACAGTCAAGATGAGAAGCTAATTAAGGACACAACTCCCTTCACCATAGTCTCAAAGAAAATGAAATACCTAGGAATATACCTAACAAAGGAGGTGAAGGACCTGTATAAAGAAAACTATGAAATCCTCAGAAAGGAAATAGCAGAGGATATTAACAAATGGAAGAACATACCATGCTCATGGATGGGAAGAATCAACATTGTTAAAATGTCCATACTTCCCAAAGCAATCTACCTATTCAATGCCATTCCTATCAAAATACCAACATCATACTTTCAAGATTTGGAAAAAATGATTCTGCGTTTTGTATGGAACTGGAAAAAACCCCGTATAGCTAAGGCAGTTCTCTGTAATAAAAATAAAGCTGGGGGCATCAGCATACCAGATTTTAGTCTATACTACAAAGCCATAGTGCTCAAGACAGCATGGTACTGGCACAAAAACAGAGACATAGACACTTGGAATCGAATGGAAAACCAAGAAATGAAACTAACATCTTACAACCACCTAATCTTTGATAAACCTAACAAGAACATAGCTTGGGGGAAAGACTCCCTATTCAATAAATGGTGTTGGGAGAACTGGATGTCTACATGTAAAAGACTGAAACTGGACCCACACCTTTCCCCACTCACAAAAATTGATTCAAGATGGATAAAGGACTTAAACTTAAGGCATGAAACAATAAAAATCCTCCAAGAAAGCATAGGAAAAACACTGGAAGATATTGGCCTGGGGAAAGACTTCATGAAGAAGACTGCCATGGCAATTGCAACAACAACAAAAATAAACAAATGGGACTTCATTAAACTGAAAAGCTTCTGTACAGCTAAGGAGACAATAACCAAAGCAAAGAGACAACCTACACAATGGGAAAGGATATTTGCATATTTTCAATCAGACAAAAGCTTGATAACTAGGATCTATAGAGAACTCAAATTAATCCACATGAAAAAAGCCAACAATCCCTTATATCAATGGGCAAGAGACATGAATAGAACTTTCTCTAAAGACGACAGACGAATGGCTAACAAACACATGAAAAAATGTTCATCATCTCTATATATTAGAGAAATGCAAATCAAAACAACCCTGAGATATCATCTAACCCCAGTGAGAATGGCCCACATCACAAAATCTCAAAACTGCAGATGCTGGCGTGGATGTGGAGAGAAGGGAACACTTTTACACTGCTGGTGGGACTGCAAACTAGTACAACCTTTCTGGAAGGAAGTATGGAGAATCCTCAAAGCACTCAAGCTAGACCTCCCATTTGATCCTGCAATCCCATTACTGGGCATCTACCCAGAAGGAAAGAAATCCTTTTATCATAAGGACACTTGTACTAGACTGTTTATTGCAGCTCAATTTACAGTTGCCAAAATGTGGAAACAGCCTAAATGCCCACCAACCCAGGAATGGATTAACAAGCTGTGGTATATGTATACCATGGAATACTATTCAGCCATTAAAAAAAATGGAGACTTTACATCCTTCGTATTAACCTGGATGGACGTGGAAGATATTATTCTTAGTAAAGCATCACAAGAATGGAGAAGCATGAATCCTATGTACTCAATTTTGATATGAGGACAATTAATGACAATTATGGTTATGGGGGGGGAAACAGAAAGAGGGAAGGAGGGAGGTGGGTGGGGCCTTGGTGTGTGTCACACTTCATGGGGGCAAGACATGATTGCAAGAGGGACTTTACCTAACAATTGCAATCAGTGTAACCTGGCTTATTGTACCCTCAATGAATCCCCAACAATAAAAAAAAAAAAAAAAAAAAAAAAAAAAAAGTAAGTCAAGCTGGCAGGGAGTGACATTAGGAGGCATCATTGGAAAGGTGGGCATTTTTTCAAGAGTGCAAAACCTTGAATGCTTGGCTAAGGAGTTAGGCATTTATCTTATTGGCTAACAGGAGTCAAGGAATACGGTGCGGTGGAGCGTTCCTACACACAACCTGTTATAGCCAACTGCAAACAAGAATGGATTCTGATTGAAAAATGTGATCATAAGGCTACACTTAACGTTCCTTACCTCCACAAGATTTCTACTGAAATTATAACAGAAAATGATAATGTTATGAATGGAAAGTTCCAGGGAATGGTGCCACTCGCATGTCAGCAATTTTGAGACATTCCTGCAGATTACAGCACAGGCAGTAGCATATTGCTGGAGGGAACACCAACATGCCATGTGAGAAAAAAGAAACACCAGAGGGATCAAGATAACAATCCCTAGTTTACAGTGTTTCTTAGGGAAAACAGTGAAAGGACATATTTCAACGCTTCTAAAACCCCTAGAAAGGCAGCGGCTATAATCCTAACAGAACAGGGATCCTGTTGCAGCAGACCATACCACACGTGAATGGATGATCAACTGAAGTGTGCTGAGAACTACCAACGGTGGCTCCTAGCAACCACAGTCCTGCGGGTTAGAGAAAAGAATGGAGGTGAATTCAGACAACCACACTGAGGAGAAACTCTCATCCAAAAGTAAATACCCTGCTTTGACATCTGCTGGCTGCTTCCTTTTATATCATGATCTGTGAAAGACTGACAGACTCACAGGCATTCTCCTCTCTTCCCAGGTAATGACACGTGTAGTGGCACACAGAGCTGCTTAGAATAAAAAGCACATTTCCCAGGCTAACTTGCAGGTGGGATTCAGCCTTCTGACCAAATTCTGGCCAATAGGATGTAAGTGGAAGTATCACGTGACAGCTTCCATAAATCTCCCTGAAACTCTTCTTCCCTCTTTCCTCCATCCATTGATGACTAGAATTCTATTGTGCACCATATGAATAAGAAACAACACTTTTTGGTGGCAAAGCAGAAAGCTAGAAGAAGCTTGCATCACTGAGAGAGATGCTGTCCCACCACCACTTAGATAGATTCTACCTGGATTTTTCCATGAGACAGAAACAGAATTTCTGTCTCATTTACAATACTACTATTTCATATCTTTGAAACAGTCAAGCCACATTCTAACTGATTCAAAAAGTAAAACTATAGCAAATCTGAATTGTGCACTTTCCTCTTTATCTGAGTTTAAATAGCTTCATAAAGGTCACATTATTACAGAACCCTCAATAGTGGACAAAGATTTCCCACTGTAAAAATGAGCAAAAGGAGAAAGTTCTCTGGAAACATAAAAACACATTCATCATTTCAAAAGAAAGGACCAGTATGAGGAATAAGAAGAAACATAAGAAAGCCACAGAAAAATCTACAATTTGTGGGCGGCGCCTGTGGCTCAGTGAGTAGGGCGCCGGTCCCATATGCCGGAGGTGGCGGGTTCAAACCCAGCCCCGGCCAAAAACCACAAAAAAAAAAAAAAAGAAAAATCTACAATTTGTGTTGTCAATAAACTCTAGAAGTTATTGATTTACAGAATAGGATCACCTTGGCAACAAAAGGAAAAAAATCTTCCTATAGGAAAATAACCTTAAGTGAGAAAAACATGGTGAATGAATTTTAGAATTCACCGAAGGCAATAAACAGCACATAGCGTACTGTAGAAATCTGGGTGTCCCTGGCTGCTTTCCTTCCGTATTCTAAGTTTTTACAATAATTAAATCAAACAAAATTTGGGCTTTAGAAGCCTACATGTGAGTTCTATGTAATGAATTGGCACCTAACTTAGCAGTAATAAACTGAAAACCTGACTTACGAATCCACTTTTGTAACAAATAGCTGAGTCTCAACCAATCACAGCAGCCAAGCTTTAGTCAATAGCAGGCAGCCGATTGTTCAAACCAGGTTCTGTGAAGGCAAATTCTTGAGTTTTGACCAATTAAGTTCTCCCTCTGCCCCAATTCCATTTTCTGCATGTTATTTCCTTTTCTCTGGCCAACCTGCACATGGGGGACAGAGCACAGCAAACCATTTTTGGTCCAGATTGCAGCCTGATTCTAGAATGGCAAATAGAAGCCAGTTAAGACCTAAAATTATATTTTTATTGTTTAGTGTCTTAAATTTAAATCTTTTATCCAACGAGAATCAATTTTTGCCAACGGTAAGAGGTGTGGGTCCAGTTTTAGTCTTCTACATGTGGATAACCAGTTCTCCCAGCACCATTTGTTAAATAAGGATTCTTTTCCTTAAGTTTTTGTGGGCAAAATTTGAATATATTATGTTTACTTCATAAAATAAATTGGGCATCTTTTCTTCTTTTCCTACACCTTAAAACATGTGCATTCCCCCCTCTCTCTTGAAATAATGATTTTTCCAGAGGTTTGTCTCTTTACTAGATTTTATCAAAGAACTAGTACTCAGATTTATCTGTACAGTCTCTCTGTTCTCTATTTTTTTAATTTTTATTTATTAATTTATTTTTTGAGACAGAGCCTCAAGCTCTCGCCCTGGGTAGAGTGTGGTGGCATCACAGCTCACAGCAACCTCAAACTCTTGAGCTTAGGTGATTCTCTGCCTCAGCCTCCCAAGTAGCTGGGACTACAGGTGCCTGCCACAACGCCCGACTATTTGTTGTTGTTGTTGTTAAGTTGTCATTGTTGTTTTAGCTGGCCCAGGCCGGGTTCGAACCCACCAGCCTTGGTGTATGTGGCTGGCACCATACCCACTGAGCTACGGGCACTGCCCATGTTCTCTAATTTGTTGATTTCTGTTTTTGTCCCTCAGCATCCTATTAGGAAAAGAGAAACTACAACAGTTTCTATCAAAATTCTACGATCTGTCTCTATGGATGTGCCTATTCTGGACATAAAAATGAAATCATTCAATATGTGGCCTTTTATGTCTGGCTTCTTTTACTTAGCACGTTTCCAAGATTCAACCGTGTTATAGCATGTATTAGTGCTTCATTCTTTCCTTGGCTGATTGATTTTCTTTTATGTGAATATATAATATTTTATTTATTCATTCACTCATTGGTGGAAATTTGGGTTGTTTCTACTTTGTGGCAATTATGAATAATACTGCCTCTGTTTACACGTTTTTGTGTGAACATATGTTTTCAATTCTCATAGGTATACATTCTTTCATTTATTCTTTTCTTAGTTTTTATTTTTTTTTAATTTCAGAATATTACAGCAATAAAATGTTTTGGTTACAAGATTGGTTTTGTGCTGCTCCAAAGTTATTAATGTGCCCACCGCCCAGATTGTGCACATTGTACCCTTTAAACATAATTTCATCCATCCTCTCCTTCCTGCTTCCACCTACTTGAGTTCCATTTTTACTTTGGATCAGTTAGTTCCAATTTAATAGTGAGTACATGTAGTGTTTGTATTTCTACTTCTGACATACTTCACTTAGGAGAATGGTCTCCAGGTTCCATCCAAATTGAGGCAAAAGGTATTAATTCATTTTTTATGGCTGAGTAGTACTCATAGTATACATAAGCCACATTTTATTAATTCACTCATGAATTGGTGGGCATTTGGGTTGATTTCACATCTTTGTGATTATGAATCATGCTGCAATAAACATTCTAGTGCAAGTGTTTTTTTGATAAAATTACTTTTTTTTTACTTTGGGTAAATAAACCAGTAGTGGGATTGCTGGATCAAACAGTAGGTCTACTTTTACTTCACTGAGGTCTCTCCATACTCTTTTCCATAGAGGTTGTACTAGATTACCGTCCTACCAACGATGTGTAAGTGTTCCTTTCTCTCCACTTCCCCGCCATCATCTGCTGCTTTGAGACTTTTTGATAAAAACTATTCTCACGGCTTGGCGCCTGTGGCTCAAGTGGCTAAGGTGCCAGCCACATACACCTGAGCTGGTGGGTTCAAATCCAGCCCGGGCCAGCCAAACAAAAATGACAGCTGCAACCAAAAAATAGCCGGGCGTTGTGGCGGGCGCCTGTAGTCCCAGCTACTTGGGAGGCGGAGACAGGAGACTCGCTTGAGCCCAGGAGTTTGAGGTTGCCGTGAGCTATGATGCCACAGCATTCTACCCAGGGCAACAGCTTGAGGCTCTAAAAAAAAAAAAAAAAAACTATTCTCACTGGTGTTAGGTGATATCAATATGGTTTTAATGTACATTTCCCTGATGATTAGTGACACATTAGTGTAAATTTTTTAATGTTTATTGGCCATTAGTCTATCTTTAATGAAAAGCTTCCATTCATGTCTTTTGCCCAATTTTTAATGAGGTTGTTTGATTTTTCTTGCTGATTTGCTTGAGTTCTTTGTAGATTCTGGTTATTAGCCCTATAGCAAATGTATAGCCTGTGAATATTTTCTCCCAATGTGTAGGTTGTCTATTAGCTTGGTTGATCATTACCTTGGCTGTGAAGAAGCTTTTTAACTTAATCAGGTCCCATTTATTTATTTTTATTGTTGCTATGATTGACATTGGGGTCTTCTTCATGAATTCTTGCCTATGCCAATATCTAGACGAGTTTTTCCAACAATTTCTTCTATCTTTCTTGTTTCATGCCTTAAATTTAAGTCTGGTATCTAGCTTGAATTAACTTTTGTGAATGGTGAGAGATATGGATGCTGTTTCAATCTTCTACATGGGGTTATCCAATTTTTCCAGCACCATTTATTGAATAGGGATTCTTTACCTCTATGTATGTTGTTGTCTGCTTTGTCAAGTATCAGGTGGCAATGGCAATGTGTAAATAGTTTTATATCTGGCTTCTCTGTTTTGTTCCATTGATCTATGTCAGTACTGTGTTGTTTTTGGTTACTATAGCCTTGTATTATACTTTAAAGTCTGGTAGAGTGATGCTTCTATATTTGTTCCTTTTGCTTCCATATTTATTCCTTTTGCTTAAGGTTGCTTTGGCTATTCAGGCTCTTTTCCAGTTCTAAACAAAGTATAGGATTATTTTTCCTAGATCTGTGAAAAATGACATAGGCCTTTTGATGAGGATTACGTTGAATCTGTAAATCACTGTGGGTAGTATAAACATTTTAACAATGTGTGTTCTGCTGATCCATGAGTGTGATATGTTTTTCCAATTGTTTACACCATCTGTAATTTCCTTTCTCAGTGATTCATAGTTCTCTTTGTAGATATCTGTCACCTCCTTGGTTAAATATATTCCTAGGTATTTTATTTTCTTTATAGCTGTTGTGAAAGGTATTAAATCCTTGATTTGATTCTCACCTTGACGGCTATTACTGATATACAGGAATGCTACCAATTTTTGTACATTGATTTTGTAACCTGAGACTTTGGTGAATTTATTTATCAATTGCAAGAGTCTCTTGATGGAATATTTCAGGTTTTCTAGATATAAGACGATATTGTCAGCAAAGAACAGTAATTTCACCTCTTGTTTCCCTATTTGATGGAGAATACTTTAATACCTTTAATTTCCTTCTCTTGCCTGATTTCTTGCGCTAAGACTTCCCAGAACTATGTTAAATAGAATTGTTCCAATTCTAAGTGAGAATGCTTTTAACTTTTCCCCCTTCAGTATGATGTTGGCTGTGGGTTTGTCATATATTGCTTTTATAATTTTGAGATATATTGCATCTATGACTATTTTGCAAAAACTTTGGTAAAAGTTTTTGTTATAAAAGGGTGCTGAATTTTGTTGAATGCTTTTTCTGCATCTATTGAGATAATGCATATGATCTTTGTTATTTGCTTCTGTTTATGTGATGAGTCACATTTGAGGTTTTACATATGTTGTGTCATCCTTGCATCCCTGGGATGAAGCTCACCAGGTTATGGTGGACTTTTTTTTTTTTTTTGATGTACAACTGAATTGGTTTGCTAGAATCTTATTGAGGATTTTTTGCATCTATATTCATAAGGGATATTTTAGTTTTCTAGTGTCCTTTCCTGGATCATGTTATCAAGGTGATCTGGCTACATATAATGAGTGGGGAAGCATTCCTTCCTTCTTAATGTTGTGAAATAACTTCTATAATATGGGGGTGCCAATTCTTCTTTATAGGTCTGATGAAATTTGGCATCTGCCCCAGAGCTTATTTGTTGGAAGATTTTTTTTTCTCACTCTTGGTCTATTCAGGAGTTCTCTTTCTTCCTGATGAGACTGAGGAGGTTATGTGTTTCTAGGAATTTGCCCATTTTCTCAATGTTTTCAAATTTATGTGCATAGAGATTTTCATAGTATTCACAAATGATATTTTGGACCTCCATAGCATACTCCTATTAGTTCAGTCTGTGTGGGCTTTCCCGTCACCTAAGTCCAGCTCTCAAGTCTCCTCCAGGGGTGTGGTATGTTCAACCAACTAGTATGTCTCCTGAAATGCCAGTGGGGGAAATTCCCAGATTGTGCACCTCTGTTCCATACAAGTCTTCAAAGAGTAAGGTATGCGTCCCACAATCTGTGGGATATCCGTCTGATATCCCACCTTCTTGCCAGGATGGTCTCACGAGCACTCTCTAGTTGGCCACCTGGGCTCCTATTGCAACTTGTGCTTCATATTGTCTTTCTCCCAAGCACTCTTTAGACTGGGGGCAAGACCCAGAAGAAGTCACGAGTTCACTGAAAAATACACCTGGGTATGGTGGTTCAGGTTCATGCCTGTAATCTCAACACTTTGGGAGCTATAGAGGGAAGATCTCTTGAGGCCAGGACTTCAAAACCAGCCTACATAGTGAGACTCCACCTCATTTCCCAATTTCTCAGAGTTCCAAAGTCCTTCATTAGATCCCTCAGTACCTGCAAGTCACAATGTGATAAGGGATGTGGCAGAGCTACCTGGCGTCATTAGGAGGTGTGACACAGTTGCAGCACCGCCAGTGACCAGATGAATGGCAACCTCAGCTCATTCATTCTTAAAAATCTTTCATTTAATTATTAGTTCTCTTTAAAAGCTGACCCCTTTAAGATTATCAGTTTGGTCCAGGTATGATTTTTCTGAATCTGATAGGGTTTGATACAGTCTCTTTCTATTTTTATTCCTATATCCCAAATCATTAAGCAAACCTCTTTGTAAATAGTCATTAGCAGAGAACTTTTTTTACTTTTATGTAATGGCTATTAGAAAAGTCTCTTAAATTGTATATAAAACTTTTGTGTAGAGGAGAGTAAGATGGTGGCCAAGTAACAGCTTCACTGCAACTGAGCACTGTGAGTCTGGGGAGATAAGACTTCAGGCATCTCTGGCTGGTGGGATCTGCCTATAATCATCCCTTTGAGGATACTGGGAGTCAGTGAGAGACTTCTGGACCCCAAGAGGAAGACAAAAACAGTGGAAAACTGGCAAGTGGTTGCGTGTGTTCAATTGGTCTAATCCTGCCGGCAGCTGTAAGTACAGAAGCAGCGAAACTGCAAACAGGAAAGGACTTAACTGTGAACTGTTTTGGTGTTTTTGGACTTGGCACTCAGTTGAACTGCCTTGGCGAGAGCTTGAGCAGGAGTACGGAGAACTTTGGGCATTGTCTAGGGCCCCAGACTGAGCCGCTGAGCCGGATGGAGTTAATAGTGTTTGGCTGTGGGCCACAGGGAGCCATTGTGAGAGAACTGCCCTGGCAAGCTCCGCCCTCAGGGTCGCAGAGCAAGGATCGAGCGGGAGCTAGTAACCTAGTGACTGAGCAGCCTAAAGGCAGGGACTGAGCTGCCTTACAGCCTTAACCTTCAGGGGCAGAGTGAGACCGGTTTTAGCACACTGGGTAAGTGGATAGCCACTTCAGCAGTGATCCCAGCGACAAGCACTTTCCCGGGAAAGCTTCTGCTTACCCAAGTTTAGAAGTTTAAAGGGCCCTTTAAGAGGGCTGAAGAGAGATTTAGGGTGTCTACCCTGTGGGGTTTGAGAAATCAGCAGAGGCCTCCAGTCATATCAGCATTGTGATTAACATCTCATACCCCAGAAGACCACCTGTTGCCAAGACAATATTCAACAAGATATCTATACTGCTTTGTTTTGAGTTGTTTTTTTGTTGTTGTTTGTTTTTTATTTTGTTTTTTAATTTCAACCTTTTCCATACAGATTTTTTCTTTTCTTTTTTTATCTTTCTTTTCTATCTCCATTTTTCTAGTTTAAATACAATTACCCATTGCTGTCTTTTTCAATAATTAGAACTTCATTTTTGCTAGTGTTTCTACCCTATTATTTGGTTTGTCACCCAATTTTATCCCATGAAGTTTTCTGTTTGCTTGTTTTGGTTTGATTTGTAGCATTTTTGTTTTTCCTCTCTAATTGGTGGAGGTGGGGTACTATGTCCGATCAGGTTAGCAAAGAGCTGCTAACCTCAAGGGAACCACCCAACCCAGCACCCCCAGAGGTTGGGTTTTTTTAAGGTTGTGTCAAAGTACCCTACTGTACACCTATATTGCTCTGTCTCCCTCTTTCTGTGCCTCTCTTATTTTTGTCAATATTCCCTTTTACCCACCCCTTCTACTTTCTCTATTTTCTTTTCATTATTTCTTTTATCCCTTCTTGCTCTTCAACCTTCTCATCCTTCTGGTCCTGTTCCAAAAGGACTAATCAAAACCTTAGTCCACAGGCACGGGAACTTAAAGGGCAAAAGGAAGTGAAAGCAAAATTAAAGCAAGGAAACAGATAAAAGAAATCACTTACGAGGTAAAATCAGCAGAAAACTCCAGGCAACATGAAGAACCAGTCCAGAGCAACCGCTCCAAGGGATCATGAGGTAGCTACTGCAGAAGATTCCACCTATAAAGAAATGTCAGGAATGACAGAAAGGGAATTTAGAATACACATGATGAAAACAATGAAGGAAATGATGGAAACAATGAAGAAAACTGATAATAAAGCAGAAAATAACCAAAAGGAAATCCAAAACAGAATCAAATAAGAGACGAATGACATGAAGATATAGAAAGGATATAGCAGAGCTGAAGGAACTGAAGCAATCAATTAGGGAACTTAAAGATGCGATGGAAAGTATCAGCAACAGGTTAGACCATGCAGAAGAAAGAATTTCAAAGGTAGAGAACAAAGTTCTTGAGATAATTCAGATAGTTAAAGAGGCAAAAAAGAAGAGAGAGAAAGCAGAATGTTCATTGTCAGAATTATGGGACTTTATGAAGCGTTCCAACATACGAGTTATAGGAATTCCAGAAGGGGAAGAAGAATGCCCCAGAGGAATGGAAGCCATACTAGAGAATATTATAAATGAAAATTTCCCAAATATTACCAAAGATTCTGACACACTGCTTTCAGAGGGATATCGGATCTCAGGTCGCCTCAACTCTAACTGAGCTTCTCCAAGACACATTGTGATGAACCTGTCCAAAGTCAAGACAAAAGAAAAGATTTTGCAAGCTGCCAGGAGTAAGCACCAGTTGACCTATAGGGGCAAATCCATCAGAGTGACTGCAGACTTCTCTAATGAAACTTTCGAAGCAAGAAGACAATGGTCATATACCTTTAATCTACTTAAACAGAACAATTTCCAGCCCAGAATTCTGTACCCTGCTAAGCTAAGCTTTAAAATTGATGGAGAAATCAAATCATTTATGGATATACAAACATTGAGGAAATTCACCACCACAAGACCAGCTCTACAGAAAATACTTCAACCTGTTCTACACACTGACCATCACAATGGATCAGCAGCAAAGTAAGAACTCAGAAATTAAAGGACAGAACCTAATCTCCACACAGATGCAAAAGATAAAACTAAGCAATGGACTCTCACAAAATAAGATGAATAGAATACTACCACACTTATCAATTATCTCAATAAATGTTAATGGCTTGAATTCCCCACTGAAGAGACATAGATTGGCTGACTGGATTAAAAAACATAAGCCATCCATTTGCTGTCCGCAAGAAACACACCTGGCTTCAAAAGACAAATTAAAACTCCGAGTCAAGGGTTGGAAGACAATTTTTCAGGCAAATGGAATTCAGAAGAAAAGAGGAGTTGCAATCTTATTTTCAGATACATGTGGATTTAAAGCAACTAAAGTCAAAATAGACAAAGATGGTCACCTTATACTGGTCAAGGGAAAAAATACAACAAGAAGACATTGCAATTCTAAATATTTATGCACCCAATTTAAATGCTCCCAGATTCTTGAAACAGACCTTACTCAGTCTGAGCAATATGATATCTGATAATACCATAATAACAGGGGATTTCAACACTCCTCTTATAGAGCTGGACAGATCCTCTAAACAGAAATTAAACAAAGATATAAGAGATTTAAATGAGAACCTAGAACAACTATGCTTGATAGACGCATATAGAATACTCCATCCCAAAGATAAAGAATATACATTCTTCTCATCACCCCATGGAACATTCTCCAAAATTGATCATATCCTGGGACACAAAACAAATATCAACAGAATCAAAAGAATTGAAATTTTACCTTGTATCTTCTCAGACCATAAGGCTCTAAAGGTGGAAACTCAACTCTAACAAAAACGTTCAACCCCACATAAAGGCATGGAAATTAAACAACTTTCTGTTGAATAACAGATGGGTTCAGATAGAAATAAAACAGGAAATCATTAAGTTCCTTGAGCATAACAACAATAAAGATACAAGCTACCAAAACCTGTGGGATACTGCAAAAGCAGTTTTGAGAGGAAAATGTATCACTTTAGATGCCTACATCCAAAAAACAGAAAGAGAGTGCATCAACAAACTCACAAGCCATCTTATGGAATTGGAAAAAGAAGAACAATCTAAGCTTAAACTCAGTAGAAGAAAAGAAATATCCAAAATCAAATCAGAGACAAATGAAATTGAAAACAAAAGAATCATTCAGAAAATTAATGAAACAAGGAGTTTGTTTTTTGAAAAAATTAATAAAATAGATAAACCATTGGCCAGACTAACTAGAAATAGAAAAGTAAAATCTCTAGTAACCTCAGTCAGAAATGATTAAAGGGAAATAGCAACTGATCCCACAGAGATACAAGAGATCATCCCTGAATACTACCAGAAACTCTATGCCCAGAAATTTGACAATGTGAAGGAAATGGATCAATATTTGGAATCACACCCTCTCCCTAGACTTAGCCAGGAAGAAATAGAGCTCCTGAACAGACCAATTTCAAGCACTGAGATTAGAGAAACAATAAAAAATCTTCCAACCAAAAAATGCCCTGGTCCAGATGGCTTCACACCAGAATTCTATCAAACCTTCAAGGAAGAGCTTATTCCTGTACTGCAGAAATTATTCCAAAAAATTGAGGAAGAAGGAATCTTCCCCAACACATTCTATGAAGCAAACATCACCCTGATACCAAAACCAGGAAAAGACCCAAACAAAAAGGAGAATTTCAGACCAATCTCACTCATGAACATAGACGCGAAAATTCTCAACAAAATCCTAGCCAACAGATTACAGCTTATCACAAAAAAGTCATACATCATGATCAAGTAGGTTTCATCCCAAGGATGCAAGGCTGGTTTAAAATACGCAAGTCCATAAATGTTATCCACCATATTAACAGAGGCAAAAATAAAGATCATATGATCCTCTCAATAGATGCAGAAAAAGCATTTGATAAAATCCAGAATCTCTTTTTTATTAGAACACTGAAGAGTATAGGCATAGGTGGCACATTTCTAAAACTGATTGAAGCTATCTATGACAAGCCCACAGCTAATATTTTACTGAAGGAAGTAAAACTGAAAGCTTTTCCTCTTAGAACTGGAACCAGACAAGGTTGTCCTCTGTCACCTTTGCTATTCAACGTAGTGCTGGAAGTTCTAGCCAATACAATTAGGCAAGACAAGGAAGTAAAGGGAATCCAAATGGGAGCAGAGGAGGTTAAACTCTCCCTCTTTACTGACAACACGATCTTATACTTAGAGAATCCCAAAGACTTCTAGAAGTCATCAAAAAATACAGTAATGTTTCAGGATATAAAATCAATGTCCACCAGTCAGTAGCCTTTGTATATGCCAGTAACAGTGAAGATGAGAAGCTAATTAAGGAAACAACTCCCTTCACCATAGTTTCAAAGAAAATGAAATACCTGGGAATATACCTAACGAAGGAGGTGAAGGACCTCTATAAAGAAAATTATGAAATCTTCAGAAAGGAAATAGCAGAAGATATTAACAAATGGAAGAACATACCATGCTCATGGATGGGAAGAGTCAACATTGTTAAAATGTCCATACTTCCCAAAGCAATCTACCTATTCAGTGCCTTTCCTATTAAAATACCAACATCGTACTTACAAGATTTGGAAGAAATGATTCTGCATTTTGTATGGAACCAGGAAAAAACCCATATAGCTAAGGCAGTTCTTAGTAATAAAAATAAAGCTGGGGGCATCAGCATACCAGATTTTAGGCTGTACTACAAATCTATAGTGGTCAAGACAGCATGGTACTGGCACAAAAATAGAGACATAGACACTTGGAATCGAATAGAAAACCAAGAAATGAAACTAACATCTTACAACCACCTAATGTTTGATAAACTAAACAAGAACATACCTTGGGGGAAAGACCCCCTATTCAATAAATAGTGTTGGGAGAACCGGATATCCACATGTAAAAGACTGAAACTGGACCCACACCTTTCCTCACTCACAAGAATTGATTCAAGATGGATAAAGGACTTAAATTTAAGGCATGAAAACAATAAAAATCCTCAAAGAAAGCATAGGAAAAACACTGGAAGATATTGGCCTGGGGAAAGACTTCACGAAGAAGACTGCCATGGCAATTGCAACAACAACAAAAATAAACAAATGGGACTTCATTGAACTGAAAAGCTTCTGTACAGCTAAGGAGACAACAACCAAAGCAAAGAGACAACCTACACAATGGGAAAGGATATTTGCATATTTTGAATCAGACAAAAGCTTGATAACTAGGATCTATAGGGAACTCAAATTAATCCACATGAAAAAAGCCAACAGTCCCATATATCAATGGGCAAGAGACATGAATGAACCTTCTCTAAAGAAGACAGACGAATGGCTAACAAACATATGAAAAAATGTTCATCATCCCTATCTATTAGAGAAATGCAAATCAAAACCACCCTGAGATATAATCTAACGCCAGTGAGAGTGGCCCACATCACAAAATCTCAAAACTGCATATGCTGGCGTGGATGTGGAGAGAAGGGAACACTTTTACACTGCTGGTGGGACTGCAAACTAGTACAACCTTTCTGGAAGGAAGTATCGAGAAACCTCAAAACACTCAAGCTAGACCTCCCATTTGATCCTGCAATCCCATTACTGGGCATCTACCCAGAAGGAAAAAAATCCTTTTATCATAAGGACACTTGTACTAGACTGTTTATTGCAGCTCAATTTACAATCGTCAAAATGTGGAAACAGCCTAAATGCCCACCGACCCAGGAATGGATTAACAAGCTGTGGTATATGTATACCATGGAATACTATTCAGCTATTAAAAAAAAAATGGAGACTTTACATCCTTCGTATTAACCTGGATAGAAGTGGAAGACATTATTCTTAGTAAAGCATCACAAGAATGGAGAAGCATGAATCCTATGCATTCAATTTTGATATGAGGACAATTAATGACAATTAAGGTCACGGTGGGGGTGGGGGAAGGAAAGAGCAGAGAAAGAAAGAAGGAGAGAGGGGTGGGGAAAGGAAGAGCAGAGAGAGGGAAGGGGGGGTGGGGCCTTGGTGTGTGTCACACCTTTGGGGGGCAAGACAGGATTGCAAGAGGGACTTTACCTAACAAATGCAATCAGTGTAACCTGGCTTATTGTACCCTCAATGAATCCCCAACAATAAAAAAAGAAAAAAAATCTTTTGTTTAAATTGTATAGGGCTGTCTTCCCCAATTCCAGGTAATTCCAGTACTGGTCCATGGCCTGTTAGGAATCAGGCCATACAGCAGGAGGTGGGCAGTGACAACAAGCAACAGCTTCAGCTGGATTTACAGCCTCTCCCCATCACTTGCATCACTGCCTGAGCTTTGCCCTCTGACATATCACCAATCCATCCCCTATCCATGGAAAAATTGTCTTCCAAGACCCTATGGCCTCTTAGGAGCTGGGCTGTATAGTCGGAGGTGAACAGAGGGTGAACAAATGAAGCTTCATCTGTATTTACAGCTGCTCCCCATTGCTCACATCACTGCCTGAGCTCCATCTCTTATCAGATATTTCCCTCCCCAACCCCAGTCCATGGAAAAATTATCTTCTGTAAAATCAGTCCCTGCCACCAAAAAGGTTAGGGACTACTGGTATAGAGCACGAAAAGCTATTTGGAATGTATTGTCTTTTTCTTTCTGGTCTAGAGTATTTTAAGTGTTTTATTTAATCCATGGTTGCTTAAAAATATTTGTTATACAAATCTTTCCAGTTTTATTGTTTTTTTTTTTGTCTCCTTTACATCAGGAAGTATTATCACTATCTCTCACAATAATTTGATCTTTATTTCTCATTATATAGTTCATATAATTTTAGTTTTATATATATATTTGCTTTTGGTTAGTTGACCCATAGAGATCTTTGACCATTAACTCTTGTGAATTAAATATTTTATCAGTATAAATTATATTATTTATCATCTCTTGTATGTAAAATGCATTCTTATGTACAACGGACAGCCTTGTTTTGGGCCTAAACTTTCAGAAAAATATCCCTTGAGAAAGCGCCCAGCTCTCAGCTAGGAGAGACACATCCAGGGAGGGCTAAGGCTCCCCTGGTAAACACACTGATCACACCAGCCTCTGGTAGCTGCCCATTCTGTGAAGGCTGCCCTTTGCCTCTCTCCCATTGGTCCTTCCCTCCTTGCTACATTGGGGCTATAGCCAAGATGCCCATAGGTGTGTCCAGCAGGGTGGGAGCTTCTGAGGCTGCTTGGCCCCCAGGCAACCATGTGGATCCAGGAGGTCTTAGCAGAGATCCTGGTCCCATCCACGTGGCTGGCCCTTGGGCCTCAGCCCTCCTCTTCGGCCCACTGCCACTGGATTCCCGGTCCTCCAAGACTGGAACCTTGTGTGCCCAGCCCTAATTGCAGATTCATGTGCAAAATAAATGATCATTGTTGTTTTAAGTCACTAAGGTTGGGAGCTTTTTCTCCCCTCAGGAGTATATAAACAACATACATGCTATGTTAAACTATGGTCTTATGAGGGTACATGTGAAGTTTACTAAATGTAGAATATAACTGTCTTAACACAATAACTAAGAGAATGCCATGAAGGCTATATAAACCAGTTTGATGAAAATTTTCAAATTGTATATAAAACCAGCACACTGTACCCCATGATTGCATTAATGTACAGAGCTATGATTTAATTTTTTAAAAAAATGTTAAAAAAACTATAGTCATTAATTAATACATAGCTGTTCCTTAGTAGAGATCTATAAAACTGGAACTTTAAGAAGGATGTTTTAAGACAGGAGGACAGGGAACAAATGATAGAAAAACAAAACCACAGTGCAGTTACCCCCAGTGAGTACATTTTTACAACTAGAGAGCAGGTTATCCAAAAAGTGGTTGAAAATGGGACAAAAAGAGGGAGGGAAGGCAGACGCTGGTTTATTTTCCTATGTCCCTTAGCATAAGTCCTATGAGTGGCTTGGAGGAAGCAGCAGAGGTGATACTGGGAAAGTATAAGAAGCTAGCATGAATTGTAAACTCCTCAGGAGTGTCCTCTGAGTTTATTCATTATCGTATCCCCAGAGGCTGGCACAATGCTAGCCACATACTAGGTGCTTCAATATATGTTTTAAATTAATGAAAGAGGGCGGCGCCTGTGGCTCAGTGAGTAGGGTGCCCGCCCCATATACCGAGGGTGGCGGGTTCAAATCCGGCCCCTGCCAAACTGCAACCAAAAAAATAGCTGGGCATTTTGGCGGGCGCCTGTAGTCCCAGCTACTGGGGAGGCTGAGGCAAGAGAATCACCTAAGCCCAGGAGTTGGAGGTTGCTGTGAGCTGTGTGACGCCACGGCACTCTACCAAGGGTGACAAAGTGAGACTCTGTCTCTCAAAAAAAAAATTAATGAAATAAATGGAAATCCCACGATGTCCTAGTCAGAATCTTTGTAAAGAATAGAAACTCCATTAAATTAACTTAGGTAAAAGTGAGTTTAATGTGACGGTAAAGGAGAATTTCCCTTAAACAAATCGCAAAATGTATAGCAAGGTCTTGTGAGAACAGAAAGAATATTCCCTTTCTCCCTCTGCCTGGCGTCATGGGCATCTATTACCGCATCTCCTTTCTCCACATCTAATCTATTCTTCTACTTTACAGATGAGCTTCTTTTACCAAGCTTTTAGTTCCTATTCTCCCCAAATTCTCCTTGCTTGAAATAGCCATCCCAGACACCCTACATGCCTATAGCTCCATGACCAATATTGACTGCCTCTTTGAGTCTAAATTGCAAACTACTACCAAAGCAACTTTAATTGGCTAAGCTTGGGTCTGGTGTCCACAGCAGTCTAAGCCAGTCTGGCCAGGCTGAAGTTATACAATTCTTTGGGCTTCCTCTTCTAGAGTGTGAGTGAAACAGGTTTCTAAGATAGGGCATGTAGGGTAGGAAATGGTGATTCTATGACCTAGGTAAGTATACAGTTTAAAGGGATTATGTTTCACCCACGAAAGCTTTGGGCTACAGGAATGCCTTTAGAATAATAAAACACTCCCATTGCCATAGAAATACCATGAGCAATCATGGAAAAAACCCAAATGCCCATCGATCCACGAATGGATTAATGAATTGTGGTATATGTACACCATGGAATACTATGCAACCTTGAAGAAAAATGGAGACTTTACCTCTTTCATGTTTACATGGATGGAGCTGGAACATATTCTTCTCAGTAAAGTATCTCGAGAATGGAAGAAAAAATATCCAATGTACTCACCCCTACTATGAAACTAATTTAGGACCTTCACATGAAAGCTATAACCCAGTTACAACCTAAGAATAGGGGGAAGGGGGAAAGGGTGGGGAGGGAGGGGGGAGATGGGTAGAGGGAGGGGCATTGAAAGGATCACACCTGTGGTGCATTTTACAAGGGTATATGTGAGGCTTGGTAAATGTGGAATGTAAATGTCTTAGCAAAGTAACTAAGAAAATGCCAGGAGGGCTATGTCAACTAATGTGATGACAATGTGTCAAATGGTCTATGAACCAAGTGTATGGTGCCCCATGATCATATTGATGTACACAGCTATGATTTAATAAAAAAAAAAAAAAAAGAAAGAAATACCATGAGCAATGCTCCCACCATTCACCTGTTTTTCAAGCCAATACGTCAAATACACGTAAACCTCAAGGAAGGAGATCAGGCTATAAGATGAATTACACAGTCATGATGCATGCTTTTCAAGATTCCCTGCACTTTAATAATTAGCAGCTCTGCTATCCATGGGAACCCCCAGACTAAATAATTAGTGTCCACAGTCAGCCTTTGATTAAGATCAGACTCCCTACCTCATTGACAAGTGCAAATATCAATCTTCTTTTTGAACTTTCCAGAACTCCAGTTTTCTAGCAACCTGCATAGAGGCCCGTAGGAGCCAGGGTGTCTATTTGGACTAATCAGCTGTGTTAAGGCAGGAAAGAAAACAGTAGTTTTCTGCAGAGCGCCCACCAGAGGCTGATGGTCTGAAAGGTCTTCAGGTTTTCAAGGGTCCTCTAAGTGATCTGAAGGGGGCAAAGCTGACCCTGTCTTATTCTTGAGGAATAGGTTACAATGGAATAGAATATAGTTATTTGTGTGTGGCGGGGGGAGTTATTTGTTTTTTACCAGTTGGGGTATATACAAAAGTTTAACACATATCAAGTTACAAAGTTTTACCTAGAAAGAGAATTTAAATATGGTACATTTTAATATTCACTTGGATATTATCTTTCTGATAACAGCTAATCAAAATTCAAGTTGAATAGTTTTTTTTAAAAAATTTACATTTTCTTCTTCTGATATTCTGCACTGTATTCTAATTTAGGGGGATAATAAGACCCTCAAAAGCCATAATATGGCCTAGATTTCTATAAATTTATTAATTAATTATGAAAGCCCCTATTGCCAAGTTTATATCATCTTAATTTTTGAAATATCTACAAAATTTTCTAAAGCCTTAGTCAGCCTGGGATGGTGTTCAATGATAAAATAGACCAGAGAAATGCTAGTACTTGCCCCAAAATACTTTTTCAAAAATTCTTTTCTGAATCTTTCAAGGTACAGGCTATTGGTTAAGTGAGGGCAAGCCTGGGTTGATTGGCAGTATCTGTCAGAGGCAATGAACTGCACTTCAACGATGCCTTTGTGCTGGCGTGTCAAGTTGTTCAGCTGTGACCCTTCCATCTGTTCCAGCTAATCTGAAAGTCATTTAGACTCGCTTCCCCATTCATCTGAAACACAGCACATTCTTCTGTTAACACACATATGCAAAGTTGTCTTCTGTCAGCAACCTAAGGAGTTTTTTGAAAAGTCTCACTTATAACATCTGTACAAACATTTGCACAACAGAAAAGTCTACTGGCTATTACTGCCTCCCTAACTTAATTTTTTCAGACATTTCTAAGTATGGAGTCAATTTGGACAGGTATTGAAAAGTTTATGTCCTAAAATTAATTTTTTATTTTTTTTGCAGAGACAGAGTCTCCCTTTATCACCCTCAGTAGAGTGCCATGGAGTCACACAGCTCACAGCAACCTCCAAATCCTGGGGCTTAGGCAATTCTCTTGCCTCAGCCTCCCGAGTAGCTGGGACTAAAGGCGCCTGCCACAACACCTGGGTATTTTTTTGTTGCAGTTTGGCTAGGGCCAGGTTTGAACCCGCCACCCTCGGTATATGAGGGCACTGCCCTAAAATTAATTTTTAAACAGAGATGGTCACTTGACTTTGACATCACCCCCCTCCCCAAATCATTCTATATTCAGGGTCTTCAGACTTCTTGAGAATGTGTAACCTTATTTTCTTTCTTTTTTTTTTTTTTATATTTATTTACTTTTATTAAACCATAGCTGTGTACATTAGTATGATCGTGGGGCAGTTAACATTTAAAATGTCTGTGTATTCCTCTTTTTTTTGAGACAGAGTCTTACTATGTGGCCCTCAGTAGAGTGCTGTGGCGTCACAGCTCACAGCAACCTCCAACTGTTGGACTTAAGCAATTCTCTTGCCTCATCCTCCCAAGAGGGACTATAGGTGCCTGCTACAACACTCACTTATTTTTTGGTTGCGGTTGTCATTGTTGTTTAGTTGGCCCAAGCTGGGTTGGAACCCGCCAGCCTCGGTGTATGTGGCTGACCGTAACCACTATGCTATGGGCGCTGAGCTTATATAGCTTTTTTTAAAAGCACGTTTGGGAGGAGATAGTCAAGTTTACCTGATCTAGTGAATCTCTGGGGTGGAATTCCGGGACTCTGGATTTTCAAAAAGTGTCTCAAGGGATTTTGAGAATCAGCCAGGTTCAGAAACAACTGATCTGGTTTATTTACAGCTTACTAAAGTGCCTCCTACTCCATGAGTCTGTTTTCTTATTTGTATGACTCATGTGATCCCACTAAATAAATTAGCTACAGACAAAAAGCAAAATATAACAAGATAAACAGGAAAACTTGAGTGATTTATAAGAATGTTTCCTTTTGTTACATGTAAATTAAGACTGTATTTAGATGTGACACAGTAGCATTTGTGTTAAATGATTAAGACCTTCTTTGGTCCACAACTCAAAAATAATTGCTTTGCATTATTTTAACGTGGTTCCCTCTCTATACTTTGTCCACATCTCCACTGCATTGTTCAGGTCTAGCCTCAACCCTGACTCTGAATTTTGGTGTGACTTGAATGAGTTATTCTCTTCTGAGACTTGTATGAGGGAGTTGAAGAAGACTTTTAAAGTCCTTTCTAGCTCCGGCGGCGCCTGTGGCTTAAGGAGTAGGGTGCCGGTCCCATATGCCAGAGGTGGTGGGTTCAAACCTAGCCCTGGCCAAAAAAAAAAAAAGTCCTTTCTAGCTCTGACATTCTCTGTTTAAATTCTATAGATCCTTTCCTTGATGATAAAATCACCTCCAGCTTTGAACATTATCTCTAAACATACAAATTCAGAGCCCACAACACAAGTTTATCAAGGTATTTTAGGAAAGTTTTTTAAGGTATAGGGGCTTAAGGGACGACCCTTTGTGAAATTTTCTTAGGACTTAAATTTACACCTCAAGCTCCAACAGTATTTTTATTAATCTATTCAGAAAATCTTTCACTCTCTCCTTTTGAGGTGATATTTATAATCTTAAGTGGTTCTTTTTATTACACGTTCCCCTCCATTTTCCCACCTTCTCATTCTTTTTGTCTTTGGTCCTCTTGGAAACCTCTGATATGTTGTGTGACCCTATAACATACATGTCAATTAATCTTTCTACACCTTAATTTTTCATGCATAAGATGGAAATAATATCCCCATGAGTACAAAAGGAGATAAGTGAATGTTAAAGTACTTTCTAAGCCATAACCTGTTGTAGAGATGCCATTATCATTATTATTATTTATTTGAATTCCTAGTGCTGGTAAGCTGATCTTCTGTTTCACTATTGCAAATAAAGTGCTGTCTATTAAAGTACTCTTTTGGAGATCTAGGGGAAAAATGGAAGGGAATTGCAGTCACTATATCTAAATGTTTAAAAACATTCATAACATTTGGCATAGTGATCTTACTTCTAAGAATGTATCAGAATATGTATAAAGACATCCTTTAAAGCACTGTGTGTAACAGCCCATAGTAAAACCAATCCACCATCTATGGTGTAAATTATTGTCTGGTCATCACTGAGATACTATGTAGCCATTCAAAGTAGTGTTTTATTTATTTATTTATTTATTTATTTATTTATTTATGTTATTTTATTTTTTGAGACAGAGCCTCAACCTGTCGCCCTGGGTAGAATGCCGTGGCATCACAGCTCACAGCAACCTCCAACTCCTGGGCTCAAGTGATTCTCTTGCCTCCGCCTCCCAAGTAGCTGGGACTACAGGCACCCGCCACAACTCCCAGCTATTTTTTTGTTGCAGCCATCATTGTTGTTCGGCGGGCCAGGGCTGGATTTGAACCCACCAGCACACGTGTATATGTCTGGTGCCTTAGCCATTTGAACCACAGGTGCCAAGCCCAAAGTAGTGTTTTAAAAGAACATTTAAAGACTTAGAAAATGTTTGTATTACATTATAAAGAATAAAAATAAAGCAAAATGCAAATTGACTCAAATGTAAGTATTCTTATAATCTTATGGTAAGATATGTGCCTAAATACATCTTAAACAATGAAGATGACTAATATACTGAAGTATTCACAGTGGCTGTCAGTGATTGAAAGATAAATAACTTCTGCTTTCTATTTGTCTCTGTGTTTTTTAAATTTCCTTTTAAAAAAGTAGGTTTTAAAAACTGTACCACGTCATTGTCTCCCAAATTTCAAGTCACGTAGTCATTCATTTTGGGTATACCCTGTACATCTCTCTACTTTTTTGGACACAGTGGCGACCCAGAGGACATGGGCTTTAAGGAACTTAGATGGAGAAAATGTTCCTTATCCAAATAAAGGCAGTAATGAGAAAATAGTTCCTAGACCTGTACAAATGAAATGCCATAGAAGTGTAGAGAGGAAGTTTCTCTTAGGATGTGAAAGTTAAGCTGTTTATTAAATCCCACAAGAATTGCCATTTAGTTAATAAGTAGTTGATAGGAATATTTAATCTGGTAAGGGTCTGCACAGACTGTACCTTCCTTCGGGGGAAAGAGGGAGTACTTTAAGTTTAGTTTTTATTTCCTGAATGGCTCTTATCAAATTAAATGAAGCCCCAACCTGGTAAGACCCCATTTGTCGAAAGAGCAGACAAAATTCATCAGGAATCCATTGTTAAAAGGTGAGATATCCAAGAAAGAATTTGAGGAGGAACACGAGGTTACTAAAATCATAGCGGGCACCTGGGTTCACCTGGGGCTCTTAGGCTGCTAAACTCAGAAGCAGAACTCCAGATGCACATGGCTAGGAGCTCATGTGAGAAGGGCAAAAAATACTTCATACCCTATTTAGAATTCTATAGCTAAGGGGGAAAATAAATAAATTACAGTTGGAGTCTACTATGGTGGACCCCACAGAAGAGATATAAGTAAAACTGTCCACAGAATTGTCTCATTTTCCACCTTCAACAGCACCATCTTCTATTTGTGAATAAGTTGGGGTTAGATGGTTCCATTTAGATAGGATAGATGAGCATGTCTAAAGCATGGGTCATGAACTTCAGTTGCTGACCAGGCAGGCAATACAGATTTGTGGACTAGGCAGGTGGTAGACACTGAGGCCACAGATAATTGGAGAGTGTGTGTCCCAGCAAGAGGTGTACTATTCAAAGTGTAAAAAGTAGGATGTTAGCCAAACAGCTGCCTCTTGATACAGCAGCCAATCTGTACCCTGCACAGAGTGCCCTACGGAAACCATGTTCATCAGCCCATTATTCATGGTTCCAGGTAAGGACCATCAATTTACCCAACCATTCTATCATTCAGGTCCTGGAAATGATTCCTCTTCAATGAAAAAACCTAGAATAAGAGAAGCTGAGAGCGAGCCCAGAGTGATCAGAAAGGCAAGCAGAGTATAGGTCCTAAGTAAAGGAATATAAACAATGAGGGAAGGACACTCAGCCCATCAAGGAACTGGATCAGGAGTTGCTGGTCTCCTTCTGGTGCCCCCAGATCATATAACAAATTGCTCTGTATTAATGGTTTTCACTGGGGCAATTTTGCCCCCACAGGCCATTTGGCAATATCTGGGGACATTGTTGGTTTTCTGACGTCAGCTTGGGGAGGTGCAGTGCACCTGGTAAGTAGCAGACAGAGGACGGGGATGCTGCTGAGCAGCCTGCAATGCACAGGCCGGGTCCCACGGGAAAGAACGTCAGCTGTGCAGATGTGGAGAAACCCTGCCCATGCTCATGGCCCCTGGGTGCTAAGGGTAACACATCACCACTCTCAATCTCAGGAGTATGTTACTGGGATCTTAGAGGTATTTCAGAGGCTACGGCGACTGATGGTGAAAATGTTGAGGAGAAGCCCTGACTGCCAAATCAACCCTGCACCAAGACCGTGATTCATCAGGCTGTTAACACAAGGTTTCACAGCAGAATCTCCTACTCCCCAAACCTATACGGCTCCCAGGGCACCTTCTGGTGATCTGACCACAGCATGTGTTTCCAGCTTCATCTCTAGTTAACACCCGCCTCCTGCTCCAGACCGTCCTGCCTTTCATGCTCATCACACCCCGGTGCCTTTGCCCCGGTAGTTCCCTCAGCCACAACTATCCTCTCGGCTCCACTCCCCTTCCCTGCCTTTGCCCCTCAGGAAAAGCCCTATTCGTCCTTTTAGGCCTAGTGAAAATGTTGCACCTTCTCTATCCCAGGACCCCGGGGGAATGCACCTGTGCTTCCTGTGTGCTTCCTTGCCATTTTGAGCTCTCCTCTGTTAATCTACTTAACACTTGCCATCCTGTGTTTTAATTGCAGGCACGTTTCAGACTGTGCCCAGCACCACCTGCTCCACATGTGCTTATCCTGAAATCTTCCCTAAACTTAGTTAAATCGAGTCTTATCACATGGCAGGTCTTTAGTGCTTACTACTCATTCATTCATTTCTGAATGCTCATTATGCATCAGGCACAAAACGGGCCTTGTTTTCTCTCATGGGACGGATGTTCTGCTGGGAGGGAGACAGATAATAAGGTTCATTCTGACATGAGAAATGGGCTCTATAGTGTTCCTGGCAACCAACTACCCCATCTCTGCTTGAACTCTTCCTGCAATGGGAATCTTACATCCTCAAGTAATCTAATCCACAGCTGGAAGACTTAGACTTTCCTTCTATTGGGCTGAAATCTCTCCCTCTCTGCCTCCTACACATAGATTCTGGGTCAATGTCCTGAAGCCCCATAGCACACACCTGCTTGCTCTTACTCAAAGTGATGCTTCTTATATTTGAAAATGGATCTCCCAGCCCCCGAGGTAAATATTGTGAATTCCACCAGTAATTCACACATGCAGAATTTCAGACTACAATCATATTGCTCTTAGTCCTTTGGGAGTCTCCCAGAATACATTCCTATCCTAAAAGTATAATCATTGCCATAATAGCTGAGGCATATTAATCACCTACTATGAGCTGAGCTCATTTCAGGCCTTATCTCATTTAATCCTCATAACAACCCTATTAGGAGGGTACTGTTGTTGTCTCCATCTTACAGATGAGAAAGCTAAGGCTCAGAAGATTAAATAATTTGCCCAGGATTGTACAGACGCTAAATGATAGGGATGAATTCATACCCTGAACTGAATTCATAATGACTATAAAATACTGCTTTTATGGCCTGTGGCAAGGGCTTTTTATCACACAGAGGAACTTGGGGAGTAAGTCCCTGTCACACTGCATTTGCAGAGGTGGCCACATCGCACCAGAGATTCATTCACTTATTCTTTTCAGTCATGGTATTGCTCAGGTGCCCAGTTCAGTGCCTGGCACAATTAGGTGATAAGTAAATAGTTTTTAAATATACCAGGCACATCTTCCAGCCATACATGCTGTTTGTTATTGTTGCTGCTTTGCTTTTGTTTTGTTTTATCTCACAGCAGTGCAGGACTTCACATTTATGCCTGGAATATTTTCCTTTGTCAGATCTAACTTCTGGCTTTAGACTACTACTGTAGGCTCAGAGCAAGCCAAAGGTATCAGGTCCTCCTTCATGGGATCCATAAATGTTACCTAATTTGGAAAAGGGTCTTTGATTAGGGGTGATTAAGTTATAGATCATGTGATAGAGAAATGACTCTGGATTCTCTGGGTAAAATCTAAAGCCACCACAAGTGTCTTACAAGGGAGGGGCAGGAGATGTGGTTTACAGAAAGAAGAGGGGTAGGCAATGTGACCGTGAAGGCACAGTTGGAATGATGCTGTCATAGGCCAAGGAAGGCCAACTTCCACCAGAGGCTGGAGGCAAGAAGGAATGGAGTTTTTTCCTAGAGCCTCCAGAGGGAGTAGCACCGGGTAACACCTTGGTTTTGGCTCAGGGCAGCTGATTTCAGGCTTGCAGACTGCGCACTGTGACAGAATACATTGCTGTTGTTCTGAGCCACCAACTTTGTGGTAATTTATTGGAGCAGCTATAAGAAACTAACTGCAGGCATGGCGCCCATAGCTCGGTGGTTAGGGCACCAGCTACATATACCCAGGCTGGTGGGTTCAAACCCAGCCTGGGCCTGCTAAATGACAACGACAACAACAACAACAAAATAACTGGGTGTTGTGGCAGGTGCCTGTAGTTTCAGCTACTTGGGAGGCTGAGGCAAGAGAATTGCTTAAGCCCAAGAGTTGGAGGTTGCTGTGAGCTGTGATGCCAAGCCACTCTACCAAGGGCAACACAGTGAGACTCTGTCTCCAAAAAAAAATTAAAAAAAGAGGGCAGTGCCTGTGGCTCAGAGGAGTAGGGCGCCGGCCCCATATGCTGGAGGTGGCGGGTTCAAACCCAGCCCTGGCCAAAAACCTCAAAAAGAAAAAAAAGAAAGAAGAAACTAACTGCAGAGAAGTTTTGGATCTTGATTTCTTAATCCAATGAATTAATTATATCTCCCTAACCTTAAGCCAACAGCAATAGAAAAGATCTTGACCACGTCTTCTACGTACACTATATGGCAGTGGTTCCCAACCTTTTTGGCACCAGGGACCACGTTCACAAGACAATTTCTCCATGGCCTGCCACGGGGAGGGGTGGTTTGGGGATGATTCAAGAGCATATTTATTGTACACTTTATTTCTATTATTATTAATATATAATTAAATAATTTTAAACTCACCATAATACAGAATCAGTGGGAGCCCTGAGCTTGTTTTACAGCAACTAGATGGTTCCATCTGGGGGTGATGGAAGACAGTGACACCCAAAGTGTGTTGCTGCTATAAAGCGTGCCATCAGATGAAGCTTAATTGTTACTTGCCACTCACTGATGGGGTTTTGATATGAGTCTGCAAGCAGGTGATTTATTATGGTCTCTGTGCAGACAAATCTCTCTGCTAATGATAGTCTGTGTTTGCAGCCTCTTCCCAGGGCTAGCATCACCGCCTCAGCTCCACCTAGGATCATCGGGCATTAGGTTCTCATAAGGAGCGCATTAACCTAGATCCTTCACACGTGTACTCTACAGTAGCGTTCATGCTCTGTAGGAACCTAACGCTGTTGCTGATCTGACAGGAGGTGGTGCTCAGGTAGTGATGTGGGCAATGGAGAGCAGCTCTAACCCCTGATGAAGCTTGGCTCCCTTGCTGCTCACCTCCTGCTTTGCAGCCTGGTTCCTAGCAGGCCAGGGACCACCAGTGGCCCATGGTTCTGGAGTTGAGGACGGCAGCTGTGTAGTCACGTAACTACCAAAACACAGACCAGACGCAAGATCATTTACATAGAATAGGCATTGTCGGAGTATGTTTATAGGACATTGATTTCTTATAAACAATAGGAATCACTAGACAAAAAAGTTTTTGCATTTTAATTAGGAAATTTGGAAAACATTTTACAAAGTTCCTCTGCTACGGGACTTTAGTATGCTGATGGACGCTGTGAATCGCCAAGTATGGATATGGTCTGGTGTGTTTTTGAAGCTTGTTTGCTCACAATCCTCCCACCCCTGGAAAAGCATTTCTAAAAATAAGTATTGCAAAGACCACAATTAGTAGAAAAATACATCTAGAAGCCTAAAATAGTTGCTTTGCCAAAATCCACTGGTAGTGAAACATTCAGGGCTATAAGGCAAGGCTCTTCACATTTTGTCTAGCCTTCCTTCAACTAAATGCGTTGACTACACAGAAGGGAAATACTGAATGTCACTTTAAAATAAAGGAAGGGGATTCTCCAAAGCCAAGTTTATTTAAAAGAAACCTTTTTTTGCAGTTGAGTTAATAGCTTATAGAAGACAGCAATGAGATACGAGGAAGGGTGGATTTTTCCTATCTTTTGTTATTGGCATTGACCCTGAAGGTCCTTAGTCCTCTGCAAAAGCTTAAGGGGCTTAGATCAAGGGCAGATTTTAGAATTGAATTTATTCAGATTAAGCAAAACCTTCAGTGAGAGGATTTACTCCCCACAAGCTGTTGCCAAGTTGGGGTTGCCCAAGCTGGCCCATTTTCCTGAGCTACAATTGACTTGTTCCCAAGTTGTTGGCAGCATCCAAGCAGCCAGTTTCCTGGGACATTAAACATTCAGAGTTTCCTTGGCCTCCTGGATCATTTGCTATTTCTCCAATATAGTCTTCAAGATAGACTTTTTGCAGCCTGCAGATTTTCTAACAACTGTATAGGGAGACAATCCTAGAGAGAATACCAAGAGAGCCAAAGTCTAGAAAAATGTTTCCTTTTTATCAGTTTTTACCATCACTTGTCAAATCACAATGAGATTGCTCCTGGTGAGGAGGATATTTTCCCAGAATGGTCTAGAAGGCAGAGGACAGTTGGGGGCTCAGAGTTATGAGTAACTGTTTTAGAATATTTCTTCAAATGCCATATTTCCCTGGTTTGCTAGATGCAAATATTACTCCCCAATCTGAAAAATTGCCACCAATTTTAAGAGGTCTGCATGTGGCAGAGATAATAGTTGTAGAGATATTTCTTTTTTAAAAAAAGTATTTTATTTATTATATATTATATAATATATAATAATATTCATTATTATTATTATTTTGTTGTTGGGGATTCATTGAGGGTACAAGAAACCAGGTTACGCTGATTGCATTAGGTAACATCCCTCTTACAATCATGTCTTGCCCCCAAAAGGTGTGGCACACACCAAGGCCCCACCTCCAACCCTCCTTCCCTGTCTCTGCTCTTCCTTTCCCCAACCCTCCCTCCTTCTTCCTCTTTGTAAAGATATTTCTAAAAGTGGACGTCCCACTTCTGAGATACCACCTAATCCACCCTCTATTTCACACATGCTCTGCCTCTAAGACTAAGCACTTGGAAAGCTTTGAGTCCCAAGTTTTGTTTTTCTGTGTCTACATTTTTTAAATAGCTTTCATGGATTCTTTTCTTATGAATAAACGGATATTTCTTTTAGAAATGTTGAAAATACAGAAAATGCACAAAGATGAAAATTAAAATTCCCTGTGTTCTCACCACTAAGAGATAAAGATCATTTACATTTTAGGTTCCTTTTAGAGTCACTTTCAAATACCTCAATAGGATGCTGGTGAGGACAAACTGAGATTTGTCCCTCTAATCCCCACAAGATGGAAGATAGCTATGTGGTTTGGGTCTGTAATAATCACGGAGAGAATCGCCTAATTTACACAATTCACTAAGCTATTGCTTTCTCCTTCCTCCCTCTTTCTTTCTTTCATTTTCTTTCGTTTTCTTCTCTCCCTGTCTCTCTCTTTTTACAGACACAAAGTCTTACTCTGTCACCAAGGCTGGAGTGCAAGATCGTGATCATAATTCACTGTAGCCTCAAAGTCTTGGGTTCAAGCAATTCTCCTGCCTCAGCCACCCAAGTACCTAGGACTACAGCACCATGTCCACTGATTTTTCTATATATAGATATATATTTTTTTTTTTGTAAAGATATGGCCTTGCTTTGTTGTCTAGGCTGGTCTTGAACCTTTGGGCTCAATCAGTCTTCCCACATGGGTCTTCCAAAGTTCTGGGATTTTAGGCATGAGTCACTGTGCCCAGCCCTGTGTGTGACTATTTACAAAAAAAGAAAAATCTGAATGGGGTCTAAGAGCCTCACTGAATAGATGAGGAAACTGAGACTCGGAGGGTATCAGGCTTCCCATGTCACCCAGCATCTCAGTAGTATAGCAGGGACCATGAGCCTCTGCTGGGTCTCACGTAGGGTTGCTTCCTTCATAATACCAGCTGTCTCACAGCAGAAGGAATTATTGTAATACAATTCAATTTGAGTAAGAACATTTGGCTATGCCCTCAAAGCATGGACAATTTTTATGTGCTAATTTGGCATCATGAGGAAAGAAATAATCTCCATATGAATCCAAATTTCCAAACAACTAAAGGTCAGCTCTTTTAGACACAGAGACTTCTACCTTAATTTTAACACATTTCAATGGAAATTATTCTTAAATATGCCTTTCAAAAGCTGGCACCTGTAATTAATAACAATCATTTCTTGATGGCTCAAAATCATAATTATGAACATCATTTTTATTCTGTGCTGTAATATCGTGAGACCTGAGATTGGTAAACGGTAAAAATGAAAAGCTCCAGACTACTAAGCTTTTATAGTTTTATGTTTGCTTTATATGGATTTTCTGTCTCTCCCTTCATAATCAAGCTGTCGGCTATTATTTCTTGCTGCTCTCAGTATGTCTGAAATCTTTTCTTCATTTGTTCCCCATCTGCTATGCTGTGTTGAATCTGTTATGTTGAGGAGAAGCAGACATCCATGTTTGTTAGAGTATTTGTAACATAAGAGTAAGTAGGATCTGAGTGAGTAATGAAGATTCTTCTCAGTCATAAAAGTGGTGATCACACTTGAGAGACATGTTTTGATTGCTCAAAATTCTTGTTATGCTTGTTCTCCTTCTTAGATTGGCAAATAAATATCCAGATAAATGATATAGGACAGTGATATATCTATCTTAAAAAACAGATATAAATTGGCACAAACAATTTAGATAATCCTTTGCTTATTTATACATGTCAGTCTTTTTTCAGGAAGAAAACCAAATCTCTGAGCAACAAAGTGAGTCCTGGGTCCGTTAAGTTATATCTTTCATTTCTTTTCAATTTCTAAAATCACTTTCCAACTTAAAGATAGTCTTTTCTAAACTCAAGTGGAAAGCAAATGGAAACACAGTCACGCTAGCAAACACAGAGCACAGACCTCAGCTAGCCAGGCTTCTCTCCCTAGCAGCTGCCATTTCCCTTCTGCCAACATTTTCATTTCTTCCCTTGTTTGCTCGTATATTTTCGAAAAAAAATTATAAAAACAATTTCCCTTCACCAAAATGTAAAATAGAATCCTTCTTTTAAATGATCAATAAGACCGATTTTCCTACTGGGTCAACAATATTTCCTCCCAGATTCTAAATCGCTAAAACTATAGTCACTAAGAACAAACAAATGAGATGAACTAGTAACCTTCGAGTTAATGTGTTGCTGAAATCATTTTTAAATCTACCATTTGAAATCGTGCTGTGGGAGTAGTCCGGGCTGTAAAAGCCAAGCTATTTGCAAAGTTATGTGAAGATGGGGAATTACTCCATGCAAACACCTGTTCCAGAGTGATCAACAAATTATCCACAGCCTAACTATGACCCTACAAGTTGACTTTCCTTCACCCCATCTCCAGGGTCACATCTATTTACCAGTAAACACTCACAGGCTCATGACACTTTGCTAAACCAAAGGCCAAATTAAACAGCTCATACTGCAGTTAATGAGGGGGTGTAATAACAACAGCCCAATAACATTTGAACGGTGCATTAACAATTTGCAAAGGACTTGCACACACCGGATCTCACTTACACTTTGAAATCACTGCACACAAACTGTTCCTGGGAAAGTTGCCACCAGGGAGTTTTCCCAAAGAATGTGTAATACTTTAAAATAAAAAACTGAGGCTAAAATACCACCCTAAGACTCCCTGCTACTCCCCTCCTCCCTCCACCACCTTTCTTTCCAGCTGTCAGTTTTTAAAGTGTATGTTTTAATTTTCTACGGTTGACCACATCCAAAGCTGTTTTAAGAGGCACAAGATTCTATTCTTCCCTAAAACCTATATATGCAGCCATGGATTATCACAACTGGGTCTGGTAACATTCACAAATTCTAACTTACTATCTAAGACTATTTCTAAGGCTATTGTGAGTGACATTAGGCCCATTTCTGGCAAGAAATCCTCTAGTTGTAATGTATACTATCTTAAATGGTCTTTTTGTGATCCTGGTCTCTACCCTTAAACAAATGAAGGGCATATTTTCCCTGACGGGTGTCCCAAGGAGAGCTTGGGAAGAAATCATCATTATCAAGGCGGTTCACCCAGACACACAGACTTGCTTGTTACCGTATTTAAAGAAGTGGCCACAAAGAAATAGTCATTGGATTTACAATAGGGGAAATCTAGTATGCATTTCCAAGGAATCACATTTTGGGGAGAATTACAGAATAATTACACATATGCTTAGATCATGAGCATTCAATGAAGCGGACAGTATTTTGAGGATTTAAGATGTTGGTGCTATGGTCGTCTCTAAGAAACCGGGATAATTCAGACATTCAAATGCAAAACCGCACCATTTGGAGAGTGTAATGCAGTCTGTTCTGGTCACTGTTACAAATTCGGAAAGGATTCCCTGGCTGCAGACATTAGAGGCGCTTAATACTTAAATCTGTTTCCAAATGTAAAGCATAGAACAAAAGTGCTGGGCATTAATGAAACGTATCCTAACACTGGTGTGCTGACACATTTCCTTAAAGTGTCACTTTGGAAGAGTAAAAAATAATGACTAGAGCTTTGCTGTGTGCAACTTGATAAGGTCCTCAGATGAATGATCATTACCTAATAACACATTAAGCACCCATTTTAATACTATCAGAGTTTTCAGATTGGAATTGAATTAATTTCATGCCTAGGATGTTGTCTATAGCCAATTACTACAAATGAATCTCTTTCGTTGATCTAAATACTGATTATTTATTCATGTTAGTTTTATTTTTAAATAAATATACTTAAAATACATTATTGAAATTAATTCAAATATTATTACAAAATTTTTCAATTCTCTTAATAAAAATACATTGAAATACCAAACGTTTTGTTTCCTTATGAGGCCAGCCATAAATTATTTCCTGTATAGGATCATATTTTGAGTATATTTAAAAATATATACCTTCAACATTTTTGTTGGATAACTGGCAAAATAATTTTCTACTGAACTCTTAAAAGCTGAAGTCATCATTTGAGTTTAAAATAGTTTCTTTTTTTAATTAAAACTTTTTTGATAAAATACTCAACAAATGTAACTCCCTAACTCAGCGTTTTAGGGGTTCAAAAAGACTTTGATTTAATGTTCAGATTTAAAGCTAAGTAATTTTCTCTTCCAGAAAATTTTCCATGTGTAATTTGTATTTTAAAACTTCCCTTTCTAAGATTTCATAATTAAGATATCAAAGTAATGAAAACTTAGCAACTTTGGTAGCCACCTCTTTGGTAGATTTATATAGGGTGTTTTCTCACATTTACAGATTTGCTTGGTTTTGTGCAGAAAGTCATTTTATGAAACGAAGTGAGATAAGAAATTCTCCCAGTAGGGCCTGTGTTGCCAAGAATTGAGTTGCAAAATAACACAAAAACAGAAGAGATGAAATAGAAAAATTAGTCCACAGCAAAACTAGAGAACTGCACAGGGAACTTGGAGCTGGCAATCTCGCGATGTGAAAGGTTAATCACAAGATTTAAAATCTAATCTTGCTTTCAAAGGCAGCTCATGTAATTGCATACATTGTAAAGGAACATGAGAACAGTGGGAACAGAAAAAAAAATTGAACAAGCGGGCTTGATAAAAGCTGTAAATTTAATATGGAGAGAAGTAAAAAGTTAGAGTAAGCGTAAACCTCAGTAAAAGTCAGCCAAGAAACTGGACAGCAGAAATGACCACAAATAGCCAAGAAAAAGAAACTGCTAATGTTGGATAAATACATATTCTAATGGGATATTCCCTAAAGACCCTTTAGATTAAATTCCATCCATTCATATTGTCTAACAAATATATACAGGGGGCCCATTTTGTGCGGGCAATGCATGAATATAAAGATAAATTAGACTCTAGCAGGGGTCCTCAAACTATGGCCCGCAGGCCACACGAGGTGGTGTGATTGTATTTGTTTTGTTTTGTTTTCTTTTACTTCAAAATAAGTTGTGCAGTGTGCATAGGAATTTGTTCATAGTTGTTTTTTTTTTTAAACTATAGTCTGGCCCTCCAACCGTCTGAGGGACAGTGAACTGGCCCCCTATTTAAAAAGTTTGAGGACCCCTGAAAGAAAACCAAAGCTCCCTAGAACACAAGGCAAAGTCAAAGTTCAGCAGCGGAAGAACTCACTCCATAAAAGGGATGGCATCTAAATTATGCCTTGAAGAAGGGCAGGACTTGGCATGTGAAGATGGGGATGGGAAGGTGTAAGTGACAGAGATAACTTCCAGAGCAAGACTCAGAGATGGGGAACCTGGAGTATGCACAGAAGGCAGGGAGACCTTTGGGCTGATGGCAAGTGTCACCTACCTGGGTTGGACAGTGAGGCTGCAAAGTTAAATCATGGGGCCTGAAGGAGCCTGGCTTAAATCTACAGAAAGTGAGAGGTTTTGGAGCCCAAGAATGCTATGGGCTCAGTGCCTGTAGCAGAGTGGTTACTGTGCCAGCCAAATACACAGAGGTTGGCGGGTTCAAACTTGGCCTGGGCCAGCTAAACAACTGCAACAACAACAACAACAACAACAACAAAATAGCCGGGCATTGTGGCAGATGCCTATAGTCCCAGCTACTTGGGAGGCTGAGGCAAGAGAATCACTCAAAAGCCCAAGAGTTGGAGGTTGCTATGAGCTGAGATGCCACAGCACTCTACTGAGGGTGACATAATAAGACTCTGTCTCAAAAAAAAAAAAAGAAAAAGAAAAAAATGATACCATATGAAAGGTAATTTGGGCGGCATCCTAGAAGAAGAAAACATAATCTCAAGAAAATATATTTCAGAACAGTAAAAATGTACAGGGATATATTTTCAGGCTAGAAAATAGCAAAGTTGTTATCTATGAGTTGAGTGTTTCTAATTTCCAAGACTGTCCCTTCTTGCTTGTTGGCAAAGGAGTAAGAGAAACATGTGGTTTATCAAAAAGTGTAGGAGTCCTTGCCCAGTTGCTGTTACTCAGATCAAATTCCCCAGTTTCCCCAGAGAGGTGCAAGATCTGTGGGTCTCAGTGGGGAGGTGGGGTGGATTGCCAGAGAGTGAGCAGAAAGTAACCACCACCAAGGGTACATTTTCCTATCACAACATGAATTTGGAGACATTTCATGCACAACTACAATATACAACTGCCAGCCAATCTGTAAGTACCCCAGTGCCCAGAAGGGTGCTGACCAGCACAGAAACTGCCTCTGAATCACCACGGAAGAAGGGAAGGAGGCCCTTGCTAATAACTGTATGGTGTTAGGGTATGGGGGAGACATTACTAAAATGAACAGTGGCCGAGTTAAAAAACAAAATTCTTGAGCTGCAATAAACAGTCTAGTACAAGTGTCCTTATGATAAAAGGATTTCTTTCCTTCTGGGTAGATGCCCAGTAATGGGATTGCAGGATTAAATGGGAGGTCTAGCTTGCGTGCTTTGAGGTTTCTCCATACTTCCTTCCGGAAATGTTGTACTAGTTTGCAGTCCCACCAGCAGTGTAAAAGTGTTCCCTTCTCTCCACATCCACGCCAGCATATGCAGTTTTGAGATTTTGTGATGTGGGCCATTCTCACTGGGGTTAGATGATATCTCAGGGTTGTTTTGATTTGCATTTCTCTAATATATAGAGATGATGAACATTTTTTCATGTGTTTGTTAGCCATTCGTCAATCGCCAAAAGGTGGAAACAGCCTAAATGCCCACCAACCCAGGAATGGATTAACAAGCTGTGGTATATGTATACCATGGAATACTATTCAGCCATTAAAAAAAATGGAGACTTTATATCCTTTGTATTAACCTGGATGGACGTGGAAGACATTATTCTTAGTAAAGCATCACAAGAATGGAGAAGCATGAATCCTATGTACTCAATTTTGATATGAGGACAATTAATGACAATTATGGTTATGGGGGGGGACAGAAAGAGGGAAGGAGGGAGAGGGGTGGGGCCTTGGTGTGTGTCACACTTTATGGGGGCAAGACATGATTGCAAGAGGGACTACCTAACAATTGCAATCAGTGTAACCTGGCTTATTGTACCCTCAATGAATCCCCAACAATTAAAAAAAAAAAAATTCTTCTTTGGTTTGTTTTCATAGGGGTATTTATCTACCACATGTAGATAGTATTTTATACATTCCAAGGTGCTTTTAAATAACTGATGTTATTTCATTTTCCCCCAAAACACCACCATTTTCATTTTACAGGAAAGTTACCGAAGGGGGGTTGTGTGGCTCACCTCACATCTCACGGCCTATCTCAATCCACTTGGTGGAGGAAAAGCACCCAGATTCCAGCTCTCTTGATTCCTCCACTGCAATGTCACCTCCTCCTATGTATAATCAACAAGGTTTATGGAGTCCATTACAGTGGTTTGCAACCTTTTTTATCTCACGGCACATTTGAACCTATAGTTAAATTTCCACGGCACACTTATGTTAATTAAAAAAAAGAGTAAAAAAAAAAAGAAGAAAATACTTACTATGCCTGACCTTCTTTTGAAAATAATTTAATAGTCGTTAATAATGTTTACCAGCACACCTAAGATCCCCTCAGAGCACACCAGTAGAAAATCACTGGTCTATTCAATAGAAGAAATGCTTCTACATCTGAGGTTTTCCTGAATTTTGACCCATAGCTGGATTTTAGATATTAAATGGAAACTTCCCTATGTAGAGCCCTCTGGTGGCAGGTAAAATAGAATTAAGAAGCAGGAAAACTTGAGACATTTTTAGGATCCAGACATTTTGAGAATGCTTTTGGGATCTGATTTTATGAAAAGATGAGGCTATTGAAGGATACAAAAATTTTTAGAAGGCTCATCCAATGCAGTTCTGTCACTTATATTAAGAAATCGATGCTCAGAGAGGCTCAGCAATGTGCTCAGAGTGGCACAGCAGCCTAGGCTAGGGCTTCTCGCTCGTGAGAATGGCCCCTCTCACCGTCTTCCTTATTCTCATTTCTCTTGCTGATTCACATGTATGTCACATAGGGCAATGTTCCTTCTGGGAACAGGATAAGTTCCTGGTATTTGTACAAATAACTGTATGAAGGGACACCTCCTGGCTCCTGCCCTTAATGGTCATGAACCCATGTGATCATACCTCTCATCCCCCTCTGAGCCTCAGTTTCCTCATTTGTAAACTACGAATGGAGATAATTCTCACTTCCTTGGGTTGTTTCAAAGATTAGAGGAAACAATGCAGGTCACATACTTAGCACAAGCTTCCCACGTAGTAAACACTCAATACCTGGTAGTTATTGTTAGACTCAATCCACCACCTCCGGCTTGGTATACTCAGACCCATTAACCCTAAACCTTGGTGTTTGCCTTCATGTATAGATAAGAAATAAAAAATATTTTTAAAGGAAGTGAGTTTTAAAGATGGCCCATTCTCTAAACTGAAAACAATTACCATGTAACCTCTGAGATAGCATCTCATCTCAGGGAGCCTGGTTTTTCTTCCAGGGTTAATGAGATTGGTCCTTCTTGGAATCCACCTCTCATCCATCTTCTGAATGCAACTTCAGAAAAGTCTCTGAATCAGAGAAAAGGAACATTTCCCCTTGCTCTCTACCTGCGCTCAGTACCCCTTCCACATTGCTCAATGAAGAGGCATTTGTCATCCTCAGCTATATAATGGAAATGAATCAAAAATCTGGCTCTTCCTAACTTCAGTGCCGATATGGAGAACTCAAACAAAGCACAATAACCTCACTAAACAGGGGAGACAGAGGTCCAATTTTAGGGTGGCTAAGATAACTAAAGTTGGTGGGGTCAGTGCCGAGAAGAAAGCTATTCAGTGAAGGAGCACTATTAATCTGCATGGGGTCCCATGAGTATTTTAATTTTAAGTTGTAAATACATGGAATGAGACGTCCACAAGTCCAGGTAAAGAACAATGACCACAGTGCTGCTATAAGCTGACCCTGCCCAGGACTAGGAGGCATTTGAGTCTTCCAGATTAGTGAGAGTTGGTAGAATATCAAGAAATTTAACAGAGATCTCAGAGTGGACATACTTGAAAAGTACAGTCATGCATCACTTAATGATGAGGATACGTTCTGAGAAATGGATCAGTAAGCAATTTTATCATTATTTCAAAATTATAGTAGGTTCTTATATAAGCCTAGATATAGTCTAGCCTACTACACACCCAGGCTATATGGTAGAGCCTATTGCTATACATACAAACCTGCATAGTATGTTACTGTAATATAGGCAAGTGTAACACAATGATAAGTATTTTTGTAGCTAAGACAGAAATGGTACAGTAAAAACATGGTATTGTAATTTGGTATAGTGTGGTATTATAATCATTTCACAGCCCGTTGTTCTGTTGATCAAAACGTCATTATGTAGCTTTTTCCAGTCCCACCCTAATAAAGATTTTTTTTAAAGTCTTTACAAGATAAACCTGATCTGCCAGAAAGTTAACTAACTATAATAATAAAAATCACCATGCCTTAAAGCAGTGGCACTTTCTGGCAACTTTCGATAGGCAGGAGTGGGGAAAGCAAGGTGGATGGAACAGGAGGCAGTGGCTGTAAAGACAGCTGAAAATTTGCCTGCTTGCTGCCACTCCCCTCCTTTTGTATGGCCTGGTTCCTAACAGCCTTAAAGGAAGACAAGAAAATTCAGGCTCTCAAAGATTTAGTATCCATACTGTCCAGAATATAATTTTGAAATTACTAGCTTATGAAGAAGTAGGAAACATGACCCATAACCTATAGAAAACTAAGTAGTAGGGTGGCGCCTGTGGCTCAGTCGGTAAGGCGCCGGCCCCATATACCGAGGGTGGCGGGTTCAAACCCGGCCCCGGCCAAACTGCAACCAAAAATAGCTGGGCGTTGTGGCGGGCGCCTGTAGTCCCAGCTACTCGGGAGGCTGAGGCAAGAGAATGGCTTAAGCCCAGGAGTTGGAGGTTGCTGTGAGCTGTGTGAGGCCACGGCACTCTACCAAGGGCCATAAAGTGGGACTCTGTCTCTACAAAAAAAAAAAAAAAAGAAAACTAAGTAGTAGAGTAGACATGGATATAAGAGAAATGATAGAAGGAAGTAGAAAAGAACTTTAAGACACCTGTTATACTTATGGTCAAGGATTTAAAGGAAAACATGAACATAATGAGAAGATAGATGGAAATTATAAAAATGAAACAAAAGGAATTTCTAGATCTTAAAAATACAACTTATAAAATTAAAAATTTTCTGGATGGTCCTTAATAGGAAAACAGAGACTGCAGAATAAATGATTCATAATTTAAAATTGCATCAGAAATTATCCCACTAATAACAGACCCCAGTAAACTGTGAAACAACATCAAGTGGTAATTGGACTCCCAGGAAGAGAAGAGATGGGGGCAGGGATGGAAGAGGATAAAATTTGGTGAATTAATCACTGGGCATATTCTTAATTTAATGAAAAACATCAATCCACAGATCCATGAAACATGATGATCATATCAATGTACACAGCTATGATTTAATAAAAAATAATAATCATAAAAAAAGAAGCATGATGAATTCCAGAAAGGATAAACACACCAAAAACATATCTTAATCCAATTACCAAAAATCAAGAATAAAGAGACTATCTTAAAAGCAGCCAAATAGGAGAGAAAGACATAAAACATACAGAAACGAATGAAGATAGGAATTATCACCAATTTCTACTATAAATAATGCATGCCAAAAGATCTGGAATGGCATTTTTTAAATGCTAAAAATGAAAATAATAATTTTATATCTGTAACTAAAGCTGCATTCAATTCTATATCTATACTTATTTATTTCAATGTATTCTATTCCATTCTATACCTGTAACTATTCTATTTTATTCTATGTCTGGCTAGAATATCCTTCAAAAATGAAGGCAAAACAAAAATCTTTTTAGCCAAGCAAAACTGGAAATAATTAGTTGTCATCAGAAGTGCACTACAAAGAGATGACCCTCCCACCTTTTCCAAGGCCTGCAGCAATGACCTGTTGGTCTCTTGCACCGACACCTGGAGTGACTGAACTATGACTGACACGCCCACCACACCCTGAGCTACACGTGCACCACACCCTAAATTGCTAACTCAGTGCTGTCAGTTGCCGTTTTCTATCTTTGATGGCAGCCCATCTGCTTGCAGGTGTTTTAATCAATCTCTCTTAACTCTAAAAAATAAAAGAAAAGAAATGTTAAAGAAAATGCTTCAAGCTGAAGAAAAACAACACTAGGTGGAAATTTAGGTCCATACAAAAGAATGAAGAGCGCTAGAAATGGTAATGGTTTTTACACTTTACAAGAAATGATCTAAAACTATTTACTGGCTGGGCACTATGATTCATGCCTATAATCCTAGCACTCTGGGAGGATGAGGCAGGTGGATTGCCTGAGTTCACAGGTTCGAGACAAGCCTGAGCCAGAGTGAGACCCCATCTCTAAAAATAGCCAGGTGTTGTGGCAGGCTTCTATACTCCCAGCTACTTGGGAGGCTGAGGCAAGAGAATCACTTGAGCCCAAGAGTTTGAGGTTGCTGTGAGCTGTGACATCATGGCACTCTACCAAGGGCAACAAAGTGAGACTCTGTCTCAAAAAACAAAAAAAAAACCCCTCCCCCAAAAAACTATTAATTTACATACATATACATAGTATAACATTACTAAATGATACATAATTTAATAACTGTATTACATTAAAAAATGTATATTGTAAACCCTAAAGGTAACCAATAATTAAAGGTCTATGTAATAAACCAATGACTGAGATAAATTATAATACTAAAAAATATTTAATTCAAAACAAAGCAAGAGAAGGAAGAAAACAAAGAGCAATTAGGACACACACAAAAAAACAAAGTGCATGGGGCGGGGCCTGTGGCTCAGTTGGTAGGGCGCCGGCCCCATATACCGAGGGTGGCGGGTTCAAACCCGTCCCCGGCCAAACTGCAACCAAAAAATAGCCGGACGTTGTGGCGGGCGCCTGTAGTCCCAGCTACTCCGGAGGCTGAGGCAAGAGAATTGCTTAAGCCCAGGAGTTGGAGGTTGCTGTGAGCTGTGTGAGGCCACGGCACTCTACTGAGGGCCATAAAGTGAGACTCTGTCTCTACAAAAAAAAAAAAAAAAAAGTGCATGATAGGGGACCAAATTCAATGCATATTCATGAAAATTAACTCTAAGAAAATTAAGAATAAAAGTTCAGTTCCTCTACTTGTAAAAAATATCTCTGGACACCTTTTTGTTAACATCATACTTAAGAGCAAAGTGGGACATCTATTCTTACCAACTTCTATTCAATGTTATATTAGACTATATTGTATTCCATTTAATATTATATTATCCAGTGCAAAAAAAAAAAAAAGGAGAAAATGCTTGCAGGCTGGAAAAGAAGTAAAACTCTTACAAATGACATTATCATCATACATGGAGAAAATTCTAAGGAATGTACAAAATAATCCTCTTAGAACTAACAGTGAATTAGAAAGTTTGCAGGCAGACTTCAAGGTCAATATACAAAAATCGGTTATATTTTTATATATTAGCAAAGAACAGCTGCAAAATTAATGTCTTAATTAAAAACACCACTTATAAAAGTACGAATCAATATTACATATGTAAATATAAATTTAACAAAATGTTCTCCAGATCAGTATAATGGAAACAAACAATAGTACTTACAGAAATTAAAGAAGACCAAAATGTTCACCAATTTGAGGCGTCAATATTACTAAAATATCCATTTGTCATAAAGTGACCTATATGTTGAAAGCGATTCAAATGAAAATCAAAGCAGGCTTTAAAAAAAAGAATTAAAAAGCTGATTCTAAAATTTATTTTAAAATGCAAAATAATTAGAATAGCCAAAACAAGTTTGAAAAAGAAAAACTACTTTGGAGGACTTTTAGGTGTAATACCTGGTTTCAAGACTCCTAAAACTATAGGAATCAAGACAGTCTAGTATTGTTTGTATAGACATAAAGATAAATGCAAAAGAACAAAGTGTACGCACATGTATATGCATAAATATAACGACATAGGTGTTCAGTTGATTTTCAAAGAGGGTATCAATATCATTAATGGGAAAAGGAAAGTCAGTTGGGGCCCGGGACTGGCCAGGTCGCCGGCCCCAGCTTATCTAACTGTCCGGACTCAGGATCAACTCCCCTTAGGTGCCAGGGGGCTGTTCATCTTAGCAGGAGAGAGAGAGGAAAAAAAAAAAAAAGCAGCCTTTGAGGGAGAGAAACAGTCTTAGTAGGAGAGCGAATCTTAGCAGTCTTTGTAGAAGGGCAGCAGCAAAAGAGTTAGAGGGAGCAAGTCTGTGAAAGAATGAGAATGAGAATCCGGACTAACCTCTCCTGCAGCTGAAGAGGTGATCCGGTGGCTATTTACACCCCAGATGTGGAGACTGCCCAGCATTGACGCTCCTGCTCTCGCACGTGCTCTCTAGTTAAGGAAGGCCAACCCCCTTCCCCATGCCCTTATCCCTGAGGTGTTACGGAGATGTTCTATCACAGGTGCTTCTCATAGTTACAGAGCGTTCAAAGCTTAACTCTCTCTTCGCCTTTCCTTGAATCAGCTGGTCTCCTACAAAAGTCATTTTAACAAATGGTACTGAGTAACTGTTTATCTCTATCTTTATATACTACCTCTCACTATATATAAAAATAAGCTCCAAATGGATCATAGACCTAAATGTAAAAACTACAACTATAAAACTTCTAGAAGAAAACCTAGACGAAAATTATCACTACCTAGAAATAAGCAAAGATTTCTTAAGCATTCTAGAAAAGCACTAACTAGGGTGGCGCCTGTGGCTCAGTGAGTAGGGCGCCGGCCCCATATACCGAGGGTGGCGGGTTCAAACCCAGCCCCGGCCAAACTGCAACAAAAAATAGCCGGGCGTTGTGGCAGGTGCCTGTAGTCCCAGCTGCTCAGGAGGCCGAGGCAAGAAAATCACATAGGCCCAAGAGTTAGAGGTTGCTGTGAGCCGTGTGACGTCATGGCACTCTACCCGAGGGTGGTACAGTGAGACTCTGTCTCTACAAAAAAAAAAAAAGAAAAGAAAAGCACTAACTATAGTGAAAATATTTTAAAAAATGGATTTTTTCAAAATTAAGAACTCTATTCTTAGGGTGGCGCCTGTGGCTCAGTCGGTAAGGCGCCGGCCCCATACACCGAGGGTGGCGGGTTCAAACCCGGCCCCAGCCAAACTGCAACCAAAAAATAGCCGGGCGTTGTGGTGGGCGCCTGTAGTCCCAGCTACTCGGGAGGCTGAGGCAAGAGAATCGCTTAAGCCCAGGAGTTGGAGGTTGCTGTGAGCTGTGTGATGCCATGGCACCCTACCGAGGGCAATAAAGTGAGACTCTGTCTCTACAAAAAAAAAAAAAAAAAAAGAACTCTATTCTTTAAGAGATACCATTAGGAAAAGGAAAAGTCAAGCTCCAAACTAGGGAAAAATATTTACTATATATATAGTATATATTCTACACTTCACAAAATAAGATAGATATGCCATTATATCTACATACTACCGCCGGCCAAAAAGGACATAAAAAATTGGCAAACATCATTACAACCAGAGAAATGCAAATTAAAACCACAATCAGATACCAAGTCCTGATAAGAATGTGGAGTAATTAAAATGCATACATTATGGGCGATGCAACCACTTTGGAAAACAATTCCCTATCTTACAAACTTGCACATACACTTTACGTATGACACAATTCCACTCTTAGATATTTACTTAAGAGAAATAAAAATATATGCCTAGAAAAAAATAAAAACCTTGCACACGAATGCTCACAGCTGCTTCATTCATAATAACCTTAAACTGAGAAAAACTCGTGTTGGTGTCATCAGAAGAATGAATTAACAACTGTAGTATTAATATATTCATATCATAGAACCACTATTCAATAATAACAAAGAGCACGGATGAACCTCAGGAATATTATACCAAGTTAAAGAAGCCATAGTACATAGTGTTCAATTCCTTTATGTGAAGTTCTAGGACAGGCATATTGAATCTGTAATGGTTGCCTGAACAGGAACATGAATTGGTGGTGAATTGGTGCAAGGGATGTAAAAGAATTTGGGGAGGTGAAGAAATGTTTTGTGCTTTAATTGGTAAGGTGGTTTTGTGGGGCCATTTATTTGCCAAAACTCAGTGAGCTACACATTTAAAATGGATGTATTTTATTTTATTTAAATTATACCTTGATAAGATTAAACTTTTTATTTAAAAGGGGGAAAGGAGAGGAAATGAAGGAAAAAATGATGAAGAATAGGAAGGAAAATGAAGGAAATAAAGGAAAAAATTATTTACTCATGTAGATGTCAAGAAGAATAAGGTAGATAAAATATTTCTGAATGGAAAGATAAAGTTTAGTGAAAAATGAAAGTTGTGAATAACGCTGATATGAAAATTGGCTCAAGTTCCTACTTTCAGTTCCTTTGGGTATATACCCAGAAGTGGAATTGTTAGATTATATGATTATTCTATGTTTAATTTTTTTGAGGAACCACCACACTGTTTTCCACAGTTGCTGCACCATCTTACAGTCCCACCAGTAACACACAGGTGTTCCCATTTCTTCACATCTTTGCCAACACTTGTTGATTTGGAGGATTTGTTTTTTGTTCATCAGAATGATAGCCATTCTGATGAACGTAAAGGGATATTTCATTGTGGTTTTGATTGGCACTTCCTAATAATTAGTGAAGTTGAACATCATTTCATGTACTTATTGTCCATTTAAATATCTTTTTTAGGGAAAATATCTATTCAAGTGTTTTGCCCACTTTTAAATTGGGTTGACTTCTTGTTGAGTTTTAGAAGTTTTTCATATATGTTTGGATATAAACCCTTATCAGATATATAACTTGCAATTATTTTCTTTCACTCTGTGGGGAGCCTTTATTCTGTTGATTGTGTTCTTTGGTACACAAACATTTTTCATTGTGATGAAATCCAGTTTACCTATTTTTTCTTTGTTGCCTGTGCTTTGGATATCATATTCAAGAAATCATTGCCAAAGCCAATGGCATGAGGCTTTCCTCCTGTGTTCCCTTCTGAGAGTTTTACAGTTTTAGTTCTTATGTTTAAGTCATTGATCCATTGTGAGTTAATTTTTATATACAGCATAAGAAGCTAACTTCATTCTTTTCATGTTGATATTCAGTTTTCTCAGCATAATTTGTTGAAAAAAAAAATCTTTTCCTCATAAAATTGTCTTGTCCTTATTGAAAACATTTGACCAAAGAAGGGTTTATTCCTGGGCTTTCTATTCTTTTCCCTTGTTTTAATGTGCCGGTCTTATGCCAGTACCACATTGTTTTAATTACTGTAGCTTTGTAGTAAGTTTTGAACTCAGGGAGTATGAGTTCTCCATTTTACTTTGCTTAAGATTGTTCTGGCTATTTGGCATCTCTTGAGATTCTATGGGAATTTAAGGATTTTTTTTTTTTTCTATTTCTGCAAAAAAAGAATCAGAATTTTGATAGGAATTGCATTTGTCTTTTTTTTTTTTTTTTTTGTGGTTTTTGGCCGGGGCTGGGTTTGAACCCGCCACCTCCAGCATATGGGACCAGCGCCCTACCCCTTTGAGCCACAGGCGCTGCCCAGGAATTGCATTTGATATGTAGATTGCTTTGGTTATACTAGCGTCTTAACTATATTAAATCTTCCAGTCCATAAACATAGGATGCTTCTCCATTTGTCTTTAATTTTTTCAGCAATTTTTTTGTAGTTTTCAGTGTATGTTTTTCACCTCCTTAGTTATAATTATTAAGTACTATATTTTATTCTTTTTGATCTTACTGTAAAGGGGATTATACTTCGAATTTCATTTTTGGATTGTTCATTGTTTCTGTATAGAAATGCAACTGATTCTGTGTATTGATTTTGTATCCAGAAAATGCTGAATTTATTAGATCTACAAGTTACATTTGTGGTATCTTAAGAGCTTTCTACATACAAGATCATGGCATTTCTCGGGTGTTTTGTTAATATTAACCACCAGCTCATAATTTACATTCTGGGTTTTATTCACATGTTTGTTGGTTTCCTATTTCCTCTTCTAGAGAAGCTCCGGGAACAGGATGCTATCTGCCCTGTTTGCTTCTGGCTGAATCCCCAGTGCTTTGCACAGTATCAACCTGGTTTTCATATTTCCTAGGTATGTGAGTGCAAGCTGGTCATTGAGTCTTAGTTTCCTCATCTGTATAGTGGGTATGCTAACCCCCACTCTGGTCCCAGTTACAGGCCTATGAGCACCAAATACAAAACCCTTGTATAAATGGCCAAACATTAAGTTTGTGTAAGAGATTATGAGAAAACTTTTACCAGGAATAGTACAATCCGAAAAATAAAATATGTATAAATAATTCGGCTGGCTGTGGTGGCTCACATCTGTAATACTAGCTCTGTGGGAGACTGAGGGCAGGTGGATTGCCTGAAATCAACAGTTTGGGACCAGCCTGAGCAAGAGTGAGACCCCCACCTCTACTAAAAATAGAAAAACTAGTTGGGCATTGTGGTGGGTGTCTATAGTCTCAGCTACATAGGAATTATGGGGGGATTGCTTGAGCCCCAAGAGTTGAGGTTGCTATGAACTCTGATGCCATGGCACTCTACCCAGGGCAACAGAGTGAGACAGTAATCAAAAAAAGTATAAATGATTGTGGACGGCACCTGTGGCTCAAAGGAGTAGGGCACCGGCCCCATATACCGGAGGTGGCAGGTACAAACCCAGCTCCAGCTAAAAAAAAAAAAAAAAAAAAAAAATTTAAAAAAAGAAAGAAAACTATAAATGATTTCAAAATACAAATTAAGAATAACAACTTTAAAAGGATCATTTATTGAGTGTTTACATTTGCAAGCACCAATGTAAGCATTTTACAGGTATTAGCAAACTGAAGCCTCATGACAATCTTATAAAGTAAGAATTACTACTATCATTTTTCACATAAGAAAACAGGGTCGGGTGGCACCTGTGGCTCAGTGAGTAGGGTGCCAGCCCCATATACTGAGGGTGTTGGGTTCAAACTCCGCCCCAGCCAAACTGCAACAAAAAAATAGCCAGGTGTGGCAGATGCCTGTAGTCCCAGCTACTTGGGAGGCTGAAGCAAGAGAATCACCTAAGCCCAAGATCTGGAAGTTGCTGTGAGCTGTGATGCTACAGCACTCTATCAAGGCAACAAAGTACTCTGTCTCTAAAAAAAAAAAACACAGAAAGAAAACAGGGTCATAGAGAAGTAACTTGTAACTAATAATTAAGTAACTTACCCAAAGTTATAGAGCTAGTAAATAGCAGAGTTAGAAATAAGTTGAAGTATCGGGAGGCTGAGGCAAGAGAATCGCTTAAGCCCAGGAGTTGGAGGTTGCTATGAGCTGTGTGAGGCCACGGCACTCTACCAAGGGCCATAAAGTGAGACTCTGTCTCTACAAAAAAAATAAATAAATAGAAATAAGTTGAAATAGTAAAGAACTTTCCCAAACAATAGAAATCTTTCAATACTTGATAGGTTTTTCATGACTTACAATTACCAGTTTTGGAAAAAAGATATTCATTCATCAAATTTCAAAGCCATATTTACCATACAAAGGAAAATAAGTTTGTTATTACGAATGCTACTTATGTTTCCCTAGTACTTATGAATCCTACTTTGATTCTAGAAGGAAAAAGAAGAACAGTCTAGACTTTGGAAGCATCGACATTTTTAGGTATCATAAAAACTTGCTTTAGAAAAACTTTTGACCTCCTTGTTGGGCAAGGGGATAGGAGGTCAGGGCAAGGCATGGAAGGTGGGGAGTAATGTCTATCATTGGTGTTAACATTAAGGAAAGAGGGAGCAAAGGAAAGTCTACACCCAGAGTTGTGTATGAGCCAACACGAGGCACACCATCTTTCTGATGAGGTCTTCACGCCTTCCTTGCCTTCAAGTAAAAACTGGAGCCATGAAATTCCTTTTTTGTTAATGTTAAGATATGGTAATGCCAAGCATTCATGACCGTAAGCATGGAAAATTGATAAAATTACAGTCTGTTCAGGGAAATGATATGGTGATGAGAGAAAGAATCTTTGCCTGTGTCGGGATCCTGGTGGCAGCTTTTTAAAACAGGTGAACATTTTCTTCCCTCTCTGCGGCAAAACATCCCTTTGTACGATATGCCAAATAGACATCTATGGAAAAACGTCAAAGGAAAACACAGAATGACACAAATAATTGAGATATTTTTAAGGGCATGCAAGTCAGAGAGCATTTCATTAGTATCATTCCAGCAATTTTCTGCTCTCAAAGAGGTAGCCAAATTGAAATCATGTACTTCTGCTTAATGAGATAAAGAATGTGATTACGTTGCCATAACATTAAAATTTGAAATGGTCATGTAACAGGCATTAGGCAAGCTAAGAGGTCAAAAATCTAAGTAAAATTAATCTGGTCCTTTCCCGTGAATACTTTTCAGAAGAATGCATCAAAAAATAATCACTTCCTTATGAGCTAAGAACAGCCACAAGTCAATGTTCACAGCAATGCATTTCTAGTTATATGCATTGACGTCTTACGTGATAGAAAGTATTAGTGTATCTAATCACGGAGCATTAACTTCTATCTTAAATACTTTCACCAAGGTTCAAAGCTGCATCACCATATCAGTTAGTTATTGCTGTTTAATAAGTCAAAATTCTGTGAGTTAAACCACAGCCCATTACTAATTTTCATGAGTTACGCTGACCTGCATCAGATTTGGCTGATTTCGGCTGGGCTCACTCTTCTGGTCAGCTGCTTTGTCAACTGTGGGTTGGTTGTTGCAGGATGGCTTTGGCTAGCATGGCTTGGCTCCACTCCACAGGGCATCTCATCTCCCAGAAGGCTAGTCCAAGGCTTGTTTTCATGGCAATGGAAAGTTAGGAGAGAAGGACTGGAGGTAATCAAGGTTTCTTGAGATGTAGGCTCAGAACTGGCATATTGTCTCTTTACTAAATTCTGTTGGCCAAAGGCACAGACTAGCCTAGATTTGAAGGGCATGGAAACACAATCCATCTCTGGATGGGAGGATCTACAAAATAACATTGTCAATAGGAAGAATGAAAGCCATTTTTGCAATCAACCACTATAATTGTCTAACCGGAAATGGATTGCCTCAAATTTACAAACAGAATAGGATCCAAAATTACACTGGTAGTTCATTGTTTGACTCTTGGAAAACATATCCCTAAGGTAATGATGTTAGATTAGGATTTTGAGTTAATTCATAAATCTATAGGGTTGAAAAAACAATTATTCATTGGCAATATAACTTCAAAATACATAATATAGTTGCTAGGAAAATGACAACAATAAGGAAATCAATAGCATTAAATCAGAAATTTATTTTTATTTTTTAGATAAAGTTGTTTTAGAAAAGCAAATGTTATTAGAAGATGACTATATAGTACTCTTGAACCACTAGGAGACTAAGTAGACTGTGAGAAAAGGTATTAAAGGTATTAGTGCCTGGTCTCCAAGCTCTTCTTTGTCACCTGCTACCTCTCTATAAGTCAAGCAAATGCAGTTTTTGTTCTAAATTCCCCATTATAATCTTTCTTTTACTTACTACTGGGAAATTCAAGCAACTACAATAATTCTTAGGCTAGAAGCCACAATTCCAAATCAATATTTTTTTGCTTTTTCGGTGATGATTCTGAAATAAACTATTGTTTACTTTCAAGTGCTTAGAACTTAGCGTCATTTATTCCTTTTTTAAAATGTGTTTTCATATGTGTCAAACATATAGAAAAATAAAAAGAACCACTTAACAAATACCCCTGTATCTACTGTTCGGCTCTATTGCAATCCTAAAATTATTATATTGCTTTATATTTATACATTCATTTTGGAGATATAAAACATTACTGATACACTTGTCCCTGAGTATCTCTCCATATGTCATCGTTCTCCCCCTAACTCCCCACACATATAAGAATGCTTCAGTATTTCTTCAAATGCACTTTCTTCCTGGGTTTCCCAGCCATTTCTGTGGCTTGAAATGGGAGACGTATGAAGGACAGTCCAGTAGGAGCTGTGTGTCCACCACGGCCGCAGGTAATAATGGGGTGCATTGTCTGTTGAGATTTTAGAAATAATAAGACCAAGTATGAGTCAGTCTGATTTTCATTATCACCAGCTCTAACTGCTATAAGTGATAAGGTAGTCTTTCCAAGGTTGTAAAGAGGAATCCTTCTTTTTCAACTTTAAAAACAGTGGTTGCAATTACTGGTGAGTTTTAATATAAAGGTACTAGTTTCAAGTATGCACATTTTTATTACTGATTGTTTGGTAAGTATTATATTCTACGTGGAAGTTAATTTGGAGAACGCCCATTTATATAGTCAGCCCTTAGGATATAGGCAGACTTAGCTGTTATGAATTCAGGTCCATGGTAGTTTGAAATCATTCACTCTTGTATCAGGTACACTTCATGACTCTTCCTACTACATTTGCTTGTGTTTAAGCAGTATTCAGTTAAACACATTCACAATAAACTCATGCAAAATTCAAAATAAACAATGATAGCATGGAGATTGTAAAAGTGACAAAATCAGACTTCAGATAGTTGAGTTCCTTCATTCCACATGAACATTTGAAGTTTTTGTTTTCAAAACTTATAACAATGAAACTGAGTGTGAACTATAAGGTATAATATTTTTGTTAGAAACAGTAAAATATAATTCATAAATATTTTATTGAATTTAAATAATAGCTTTAAAAAGAAAATGTATTCTTTTCATTGTTAACTTTTAATTTTCAAATAAAGAATAAATCAATAAAATTTGAATATTACCAATTATTTTATGATTATTCATGAACAACATTCAGCATATAGTAGAGAGAATATTAAAAATTATCCACTCTAAATGTCACGCACACTAGCTATACACATACCACCACTTGAAATACTGATCGATATGGGTACTCCCAAGTTTGTATCTCCAGCCTAGACCACTCTTGTCAGCACCAGATTAACATGTTGGAGTGGCTTCTTGACAACTCCAGTTGGGCATCCTATAGACATCTCAAAATTAGTGATGGACCTATTGATTTTTCCCATACCATCCTACCTGTGTCTCTTTCCACGCTTTTTGGTAAATGACACCACCAGCAACTATAAAGTTACTCAAGCCAAATTCCAGGAGACCTTGTTGATTCTTCCCTTTCCATCTCTAAGTAATCCCCAAGAGATTCCCACTGGCATCAACCTCATTCAAAGTGCCATAACTTCCCAATCTTCCTACATTTGCACTCCTACCTCTCCAATCCATGCCTCCCATAACCCTTAGGCCAGGTGACATCACACCTCTCAGAAGTCATCAATGACTTCCCATTGCTCTGAACATCATTGCCACAGCCTGCAAGCCTCTGTGTTTCCTGTCCAACATCATCTCAGAATACTTTCATCCTCCCTCCCTCCTATCCACACAAGGCTCATTTCCGATTTTCAAATACCCCAAAGCTTTCCCTCATCTCAGAGCATTGCACCTGCCCTCTCTTCCTCCTGGAGGAGCCTGGAAGGGTTTTACCCCAGCTCTTCTGAAGGCTCATTTGTTGTCAGCCTTTAAATTGTAGTCTAAAGTCATCTCTTCAGAATAGACTTCGATGACCCTATTTACACCCATTATCGAATTCATAACTAAACCATTTCTTGGGCTCCCAGGGAATAATTTCTTTCCCTCACTACAGTGTAGGTTCCAAGAGAGCAGGAAACTGGCCTGCCTGCTCACCTCTGTATCTTCAGTAGCTAGCGCAGTGTGGACACACGTTGGGCAGAGTGTTTGTTGAGAATGAATGAATGCGCGCTCCCTTTTTGTTCTGCATCTATACAAGTGCTTAAGAAGCTGCCATGACATTCAGCTGTTCAGCGACATTCTCCCACTGAACTAGAACACATCTGGCTCACACTGGATCACCAAACCCCTTTCTCAGAATTTTGGAACTGGGATTGAGAAAGAGTCATCCATTCAATCCTTCTCAGATAGTTAAAGTTGCACCAAGAATGAATGACTTTCCCTTCCATTATGTGAGCCCAAAAAGCAGAGATAATATATAGCTAGACAGATAACAAAGCAGATGTGCATAGAATCGTAAACACGAGAGACAGCATACTGATGGCGTCCCTGGGCCTGGTCCCAGGTGTTCTGAGGCTCAACTTTGGCCTTGGTGCCTACTTGATACAGCAGAATCCATAACCAAAGACCCCTTTTGCTTGTTTGTTCAGATTGACTGTTTCTCCCTTTCAATCTTAAAAGTACTATACACACATAAATTTTTTTTGCCAAAAAGTCATGTGGATAAAAACTGACTATAAGTTGAGCAGTTCAAGAAGATAATGTTAAATAGGTGGATATAAGTTCATGTCACTCTTTAAAAAGACATTGATAATCTAAACTGGCATTTACCAGGCAAAAAGCACAGTAGGAAAATGAGATAAATGACCAAAGGGTTCACTGAGACAGTCCATTGTGATTAGGTAGCAGGATGGTAGCAGTTAGACGGTATCCTCAGAGGTGAGAGAGGAGGAGAGGACAGAGAGAGCAGGATATGGCACTTACCCCTTGGTAGACTTGAGTACTTGTAGCGATAGGAGAACCAAGTGATTTCACAACCTAGAAGACATTCGTCTATCAGATATTCACCAAGTGCCCACCATGTGCAGGGTACTGAATGTCCCCTACACCTTTGGTTCTGTGCACTAAACAAGGACGAGAGGGAGTCATGGTCTGAAATCCAAGCCAAGGTCTGCTTGCCCAGCTATGAGCAGGAGCTGTAACCACCCAGGGGGACCCCTGTCTAAAGTTCACATAAAGATCACTGGTGGTCCTGCCTGAAGCTCAGAGCTTTTGGAGATTAAGCACAGGTCTTGCCCCCAGGATACACCTATGGTAAATCCACACATTGTTATGTTATAAAAGACCTCCCAGAATAGGGGACATTTGAGCAAAGCCTTGAATTATTTCCAGGCGGATAGAAAAAGGGGCTAAAGGTTTCGAGAGTGGGTGGCAACAGCATGCACAAGATCCTAAAAGCATGATACACCGTGTTCTGTATCAGGCACCACAGGCACGTGGTGCTAGAGAACTGAGTGCAGAGAAAAAAGGGGAGGGGAGGATGCTGGAAAAGGACGAGGCTGTCAAGAAGGACCAGGAGCTCTATCCTATCCAGTCTGGTGTTCATACTCTAGTAGACAGAGCTGCTGCTGAAGGGCTTTGTGCCAGAGAGTGATGTAGATGGGGAAGGTGGGTAAATTGGAAGAGGCCAGGCCTGGAAGCAGAGAGACTAGTTAGCAGGCTGGTTCCATACTCCAGGAGGGGGCCGGTGGGGGCCTGAACCAAAGCAGTGGCAAGGGCAACTGAAAGGAGGAAACAGACGGAGTGCCATTCAAGGGGTAGGGTGGGGACAATTTAGAGACCAGGGGTCCAGGCTCGCCCAGGACAATCTCTGTTGACATCTGTTGTCCTGGCTTCACTAGTAATTGTGCCCCTTGCATTCATAAAAGTGTCCTGGTTTGGGTGACAAACTTTTCACCTTAACTGTAGGGTATGAAAGGAAGGAATATAAATGTCCTTCGGGATCTGGCATGGACATTCCTGAGGGTCATGGTTCCATTGGCTAGTACTGGAAACTAGTAAAAAAGGAGCAGTTTGGGGCAAAAATAACAAGATTATCACATAAAAAATGGCTTTAAGGTGCTTAAAGGACATTTGAGTGAAATTACCAAAGAAATAGTATAAAATATATTGTAGTATAGTATAGAATGTTATGAAATATCACAAAGGACTTTAAGACTAGCTGTCATTGTTCCAAAATTATTTCTCCTAAATTTTTCCTCCAATCCTTAGGTGCATGAAGTTCTACACCAGAACTTCAAAATCCTTAGTAGGAAATTGAAAGCACACCCATACCCATGACACGTGGAAAGAGTAAAAACTGGTGGATTTAACAATCGATGCTGTTAAATTTCTGCTGCCAAATCCTTTTTCCCTGGAACACTTCCCGCCTGTAGATAGGACTGTTTTATAGTGATGTCAGTACCCCAGGCTCTCACAGGAGAGGCTTAATATGCAATAAGCCTATAAAGGAACTTTTCATTTTCCATCTAGTCATACAACGCCAAAAACATTCCAAAACAGAAAGTAGAAATGTTCACAGGCTGCAATTAAAACTACTTTTTGCATTCTGGATTTAAATAGGAAGAATAATGTTAGATAAACTAAAACTGGCTTCTCTCATGACCTCACCACTCACTCTATGGCTTCCTAAAATTTAGCTTCCTTAAGCAGCCCCACCTCAGGCTTGCCCAACCACACACCCCTCACAAGCACACATACCACTGATACTTGAGTTGAACTTCAGCAAAGAAACAATTTGTCACAGCAACAGCTGAAACAAGAAGTGTCAACAAGATTGATTAGACTTATTATTACAGGCTCTAGCACCCATCAGAACCGTGACAACCATGCCTCCTTCTTACAGCCTGTGCTGCGGGAGCAGAAACCCGTCAAAACCTGACGGCCACGGAAGCCAATAATACCCACTCTCTCCTGGGCCACTAGAGACAGCAGCCCACCCCATGCCCTGCCGACTGTGCCCCCATCTGACATGACTTCCCCGCCCATCCTGCCCTCCTACCAGGCTCATTAGGCTCTGTTTATGCCCACACAATCTAAACATTGCACAGCAGAACCATCATAATCGATTGAGGAGATCTACCAAAGAGTTTTGCTCAGAGATTTTTTTTTTTTTTTAATTCCAGTGGTGGACCCTCAACAGGGAGAACCCAGAGTCACAAAGAGTGTGCTCACTTCTATCTTGCTTTTAATTGGTTGAGATTTAAAGGGGAAGGAAAACGGGGCAGGAGGATGGGGAATGTCTTACCTAGCAGAGAGGGACGCACACGGGAGCTTCCGAGCTCTTACTGCAGCCATGCTGCTACTGACAAGCTACGTGACCATGGGCAAAGCCCTTCCACTTGCCAATTCCGAGTTTCCAAGCTAGAAGTCTGGAAGCAATGCTTTTCCTTCTCATTCGTCAAGCACCTCAATTTCCAACTACATCTTTAACATCTGTTTTGGTTTAAGCTTCCGTGTATGTTACACTGCAACTTGAAATCCTTCCTTGTCTTTCCAGCCATAGGAAGATAAACATCCACTCCCACGTTGAGGCAGTCAGCCTTTTAGATCTCACGCCTATGGCAGAAATAGGAAAATGACCAAAGCAGGTGGGCCTCTCTACCACTGATTCCTCTCCTGGATTATCTCACTTCTTTTAACTCCACACTCTCTGGGTGCTGCCATCCACCTGCACGGCTGGACCCCACCCGTCACTTAGAGCTAAATATCCACAGATGTCCTCCCCTTTTTGGCCTTAGGATCCCTTTACAAGCTCACAAAGATGTTGTTTATGTGGGTTTTATGTGTTAGTTATTACTCTTTGAGAAGTTAAAATTGAGAAATTTTGAAAATATTTGTTAATTCAATATCTACAAAGCTATAGCTTGTTAATATAAGTAGCATTTGGGGGTAAGAATAACTCTATTTCCAAAACAAAAAGAAAATAGGGAGCAAGGTAGCATTGTTTTGTATTTTTACGAATTTCTTTTTGTATCAAGCTTAATAAAAGACAGTTAAATTGTCATATCTGCTTCTGCATTCAATCTGTTATGATATTACATGCCACGTAGCCTCTGAGAAACTCCACAATATACTTGTAAGAGGCAGAGAATGAATAAATCAAATAACATCTTAACATTATTATGGAAATTATTTTGAGTCTCTGAAAGACTCTTGGAAATGCCCAGGAGTTTCGAGATCATAGTGTGAGGCCTCTGAGCACAGGTGGAGAGAATTAAACTTCTGAAGATTAATAACCTTGGGAAGCAGTGTAGCAAACCAGGTAAGACGCAGATCTAGGATCAGTCAGAGTTGAAATGAATAATCAATGTTGCCACTTACAAACGTGTTGTGTACATTATGTAAGCCTCAGTTTACTTACATCTAAAATAAAAATGATGCCATCTATTCCATGGAGTTATTGTAAAAATAAGAGTATATACAAGTGCTTGCCACAACCTAGGAAGGACATGGCAATTATAAGAGAGAGAGTGTCAATAATGACCTCAAAAAGTCATATGTTGTCCTGACACACTTTAGCTTTAGCTATCTAGTTGGGAGGGGGAAGCCTCAAACATATTCAGGGTGGACATAAAGTCCACGTGCATGTATAGTATATTATAGCATAGCCCTGTATAGTATAGTATGGTGTAGCAAGGTATGTGGTGTAGCAAGCTCCTGCAGCCAGTGTAGGAAGTTGGTCAGCTAGTTGAAAGAGCAGTTAAAGCAGGGGGCCATGTGAAATAATGCACACCGACCTGAAACATGTTATCTCAATCCAAAACATGTTCACGAGTGTTCATTTGTCAATCTCCTGAAATGTGGCCAATGCTTTTCTTGAGAACAAGACTTTTCACTGGTCTTACATAAACCCATAATACATCAGCTATAAGTTCAAGCTTCATTTTTTTAAATGTAAGGAGAAATTAAAGACAATTGAGAAACCATATGAATACAAAATCTTTTAGATTTTTACTGCTTACCTCAATATGCCCAGTTTTCTCTACTTGGATAGTAATTCGCTTGCAGTAATCAGCTTTGAACTTAGATTCAGAGATACTAAACTTAGTCTTTATTGAAACAATAGCTCTCTTTCATTTTGCATTTAAACGTCATTATCCAATATTGAATTGAATCAAATCGTCTAACTACTATAGCAAGATTAACTGGCATAAACAGGTTTGGGAGCAAACAGTTGGCTCTCGGGAAGCACACACCTGAGCTGATGAGGACAGACATGAACAGGAATGCTATGGAGTACCAGGATTTTTAAGGCAAGAGTATTCAGAATTCCTCAGGCATGATTCTGTATGTTTAACAGAGAGAATGAAAAGCAATCGTTTATCTGAATTAGGTTAAGTGGAAGTTGCTTAAGAGAGTTTCTGTAGCTCTGTTTCTATTGTCTTGAAAAGATATTCAAAAATCCTAAATGAAAGTAATAGTTGCAGAATACCCAGAATACAGTATGCCCTGCTTAACTGAAAATGCCCTCCAAATCTATACATGTTATAAATGCACAGAAAAACATCTGGTAAGGGCGGCGCCTGTGGCTCAAAGGAGTAGGACACTGGCCCCATATGCCGGAGGTGGCGGGTTCAAACGCAGTCCCAGCCAAAAAAAAAAGTCTGCTAAATGCATACCATATCCTTGATAGTGGCCATGTCAGGAGCAGGTAGAGATTTAGAATTAGAGTAGAAAGTAAGTTTTGTTTTTTTCCTTATATATTTCTATACTGCTAAATATACTTTTTTCTATAGGGATGATTACTTCTGTAATAAAAAAGTTAAAGAGTAATGCAAATCCCTCCCCAAATAATAAAAATAGAACAACAATAGCTATCCTCAGATGGCCAAAGCAAATCCAAAAGTCAGCAGTGTCTGCCTTTGGGACATCCTCATGTCACTTCTGTGGCTCTCCCCATCTGGGTCCCAGGGAGCTTATTCTGTCACTGCCACACTTCACTGAAGTTACAGGCTGGCCAGGGAAAATGACATTTACCAACTAATTATACAAATGCATCTCCTGATAAGGGCTGGAAAGGAAAAGTGCTGAGAGAACAAACAAGAGGAGCCTGATCTGATTTGGATCAGTTTCCTGAGGGCAGATCAAGGTGAGCTGAGACCCAAAGGTGGAGCAGGGGTTAGCCCAGGGGAGAGACAAGGGGGTGGGAAGAGGATTCTACGTAGAAGAAACAGTATGTGGAAAGATCTGGTGACCAGAAATCCAAGCAGGTGTGGGCATTTGACACAACGATGAACTGAATCAGAGAAAGAGAAGCAGGGAAAGTGTGGCAAGGGCGGCAGCTTGCCGGTGGGGCAGCTCATTCCCAGTCTCATAGGCCACGCTAAGGAATTTGGTCTTTACCTTCTGAGCGGTGGAAAGTCACAGAAAGATTTTAAACAGGAGAATAATGTGGTCAGATTTACTTTCTGAAAGATAGTGCTGGCTGAGACACCAAGGAGTTCGTATCTAAGGAGAGCATTTTCTATTGGTGGTTACCCTTAGCGGGGAGCTAACCGTGACTGCCCTAGGCCACGAAGGGGGCTTCCGGGGGCAGGTGACGTTCAGTTTCCTGATCTGGATGCTAGTTACATGGTTGGGTCAGTTTGTGAAAATGCTTCAAGTTGTACACCTATCATATGTGTACTTCTTATGCATATTCCACTTTAGTAAAAATGTAGGTTTTTAAAAAGATGATGCCGCAATGTGGACACCTAAGTAGGAGCCAGCAAGAGCAGAAGCCAAGAGGCCCATTAGGAGGTGATTACAGTGGTGCTTAAAAAAGAACAATCTTGAAATCAGTAGGCTATAGCTTCCCCACCTAACAGAGTCTTTGATTCTAAAATTCTATAAAACTTAAAATCACTTACTGTCTTCAAGTGGGCCACTTTTGCTACTTCCGCCTGTTTCTGCCCATTATCAGTTGTGTGTCTAGTGCCTAAGTGTTGTGGCTGGTTTCAGTGTGGCACACTCCACCCAGGGTGACAGCTTCAGGCTCTGTCTCAAAAAAAAAAAAAAAGGTGCAACAGAGCATGATGCACCCTATTCTGCAACTGTACTTAGGAAGGGGAGACTCCCAAAGGGGAGAGTTGAAGCCAGGACCCAAAGTCACAAGAGCAGGCTGAGTCCATGCAAGGGAGGACAAAGCGTACAGGAAGGCAAATTGCAGGAGAGGCTCTGAGGGTTCACAGCAGAACAGCCTCTGATACCCCCTGTCCCAAGAGTCCACAATTTCCCGCACTGGGTAGAGGGTGTAAAACATCTTCCCTAAGACAACACTACCTCTCTCTTCTGAGCTCACTTACAGAACAAAAAGCATCTAGTGGCGAAAAACTACCAAAAAAAAGGTTGACAGAGGTGCCCAGGACACATTTCAGCTTTCCCAAGCAATCATTCTAAGACAACATTTATCTGTCAGGGCCAACCCCAGGTGACCCTGCATTTTCCATTAATTTAATTTTGCAGAAATAAGCATAGCTCATTGGCTAAATCTGCCTTTCTCTTGGAGAGAAACTTGATATGGCTTGAAGTTGCCAGCTTAATTCTCCTCTCCTGTTACAATCAGGAAGCTATATTTTATTGGGTTAAAATTAAGAAATTTGAGATGTGGAAAAGACCTTAGGATACATTGAGTTTAGCCTCTTCTTTCGATGGGGAGGACCTGGCAGGCCACAGAGAAACACAGTCAAGTAAGGCAACTGGGAGAAGAAGGGGTAGGAACCAGAAACCCCCCAGGATGACCAAGTAGACCATCCATACTGAGTGGGGGCAGGTGGAAGTGAGGATGGACGGGGGAGTGGCAATGTGGATGTTCCATTTGCCACTAGGAATGTCATTCTAGCCACCTGGTCCAACCTCTCCCCCAAAGCCCTTACACTATGTCCAGCCTCTGCTTAAATACTTTGAAGAATGAGGGTCTCATCGCTTCACCAAACAGACCCGAAACAAAGGTTTTTTTTCAGATAGAATTAGAAATGTCTCCTTCAAACATTTACCCCAGTGGTTCCTGTGTTGCCTAGACATTAGGCTCACTCAACTATAGAATTTTTTTTTTTTTTTTTGTAGAGACAGAGTCTCACTGTACCTCCCTTGGTAGAGTGCCGTGGCCTCACACAGCTCACAGCAACCTCCAGCTCCTGGGCTTATGCGATTCTCTTGCCTCAGCCTCCCGAGCAGCTGGGACTACAGGCACCCGGCACAACGCCCGGCTATTTTTTTGTTGCAGTCTGGCCGGGTCTGGGTTTGAACCCACCACCCTCGGTATATGGGGCCGGCGCCCTGCTCACTGAGCCACAGGCGCCGCCCTATAGAATTTTTTTAAAGTCTTGATAACAAAGCTATATAACTTTCCCAATAAAGTCAGAATTTCTGAGGGTAGAACCCAGGCACTTTCCCAGAGCTCCTCGGTGTTCGCAATCAGGAGCCAAGATAAAAACCACTCCTTTGGCTCAGTTTTTGTATTAGTCTGCTAAGGCAGGGTGAATAATGAAATGCCTCAGACTAAGTGGCTTAAACGAAAGAAATTTATTTCTTCATAGTTCTAGGGACTGGAAGTCCAAGATCAAAGTGCTGGCAGGTTTCGTTTCTCTTAAAGTCTTTCTCTCGGGCTCACAGAGGACCACCTCCTTGCTATGCCCCCACCCGGCCTTTTCTCTATGTGCTTGTATCCATGTTGTCTCTCTCTCATAAGAACACCAGTCACATCAGGTCAGGGTCCCACCCTTATGAGCTCATTTAACCTAATTATCTTTTTGAAGGCCCTTTCTCCAAATGCAGCACACTAGGGGTTGAGGCTTTAACACATGAATTTTAGGAGGACACAAGTTGGTACGTAACAGTTCTGCTCACTGACTAGAACTGGTTGAGTTAAAGCACCTTACTGAACATCCTATGACTCTCACATGTACCATGAAATGTTAGGCTATAAGGGTGTCAGTTGGGTGAGGGGCCTCCAGAGGCCCTGGGACAGTTGCCTCTGGCCCTGTGCAGCCTAACCAAGCATCCTAAGGAAGCAGCTCCCCTGAGCAGGGCCTCAGATCATGCCTAGAAATCTATGATCCCCAAAGGCAACAAAAAAATGAGCAATATCTGACCTTCCCTAATCTTCCCAGGGAATTGAGAGTGGCCAAAGAGGTTTTCTGCCACCTGGATCTCTCCATCCACAGTCAGCTGCAGCACACCCACTGGTCCTGGAGGAGCTGCAGGCACCCAGGAGCACAAAGCACAGGCCAAGGAGGCAGGTGCTAGAGGCCAGCAGGTGCAGCTCCGGGGGGCGGCTTCTACCCTCTCTCCTCACACATATCAGATGATCTACTGTGACAAACAAGCTAGGGCTAGGCAAGCAGATTCTCTGCAAATTAGAGCTTCATCATTATGTTGAAATGTTCTAAATCCCATCCTTCAGTAGACCAGTTGTGGCTACATTTCACAATTATGCCCTCTCTGCCCATTCTTTCCACCGCCAATGCTTCCCACCTGGACCAAGCCACCATTATCTGTTGCCTAAACTATTGAAAAAAACTCCTAACTGGTCTTACAGCTCCTACTTTTCTTGCCCTTTTATTATTGCTTCTCCCCATGGCAGTCAAGAATTACCTTTTAAAACTTGAATTAGATCATGTAATGTCTCCCTAACTCCCTATACCTCTAAAAACCTTCCGAAGGCCCTTCAAATAAGGGCCTTGGTCTACAAGGTTCTACATAACCTGGCCTTGCCTTCCTCTCCAACCGTTCCTCCCAGTGCTCTTCCATAGCACACCATGCTCCAGGCATGCTCCTCCCAGTGCTCTTCCCTCTGGTGCCTGGGGATAGAATACTGTAGGGCAGTATTTTTCAACCTTTTATGTCTCACAGCACACTTGAACCTATAGTTAAACTTCTGCAGCACCTTAAATTATGCTGATAAAAAGAAAGTTAAAAAAAAGAACATACTTATTGTGCTTTGAAGTTCTTTCAAAAATAATTTAGTTAATAATCTTTAAAAACTTTCATGGCACACCTAAGATCTTCTCATGGCACACCAGCTGAAAATCACTGCTCTGGATTCCAGACCCAGAGGTCAAGGCCAAGTGGCGATATCAAGCAGGTGATTAGATAGGGAGTATTAGATGCAGGGGGACATCTGAGCCGGACATGGGGGACATCTAAGCCGGACGTGTAACCTTGGGTGTCTAGTAGAAACTCACAAGTCTTGATGAGCACACCAAGGAAGTTGAGCTTAAAAAGAGAATATGAGCCGTGATGTTCTCCCAACGTTGAGAAGTCAGGCAGACGGAAAGGATCTATTAATCAGCTGTATGATTCTTTCTATAATGTACACAGAGATCCAAACATCATATTGTACCCCATAAACATATGCGATTACTTGCCAGTTACAAACAAATTTTAAAATGTTAAACAAATGAATCTGCAAAACAGACTGAGAAGCAGCTAGCCAGGGACACAGGAAAAAGATCAAGAGATCGGAGAGTCTTGTAGCCCTCGGAGAAGCCTATTAAAAATATACATTTTCAGAACTTGCCCACTGGAGTTTTGCTTCAGTATGAAGATGGATGCTCAAAATTTGGTGTTTTTGTCTGATTGATCCTATCAGTAGAAAAAAAAAGAAAAAACTTTGTTTTTTGGTTTTTTGAACAAGTATTTGTAGTCAGGTCATCAGAGAAGCCTGGGAAACACTGCTCTAAAGCTTATCCTAGTACAACCAGAATCACCTGCCTTGGGCCCTTTTCAAACATCTTGTCCCCAGTCACTGAATCTGAATGCCCAGGGGACCTGGAATTTGGCAGCTCATCGTCTGAACATATTATTTCTTCTTAGGGCTTGATCCAAAACATGGTTTTGCCTTTGAGCAAATGAATCAGCTGTTCTATTTTACAAGGGCTGTTCTGCCATTGCAACTATCTCATACACTGGAGGTGCTTTTTCTAAAACCATGGGGAGTTTATTTCAGCACATGTGTGGTGTGTCAGGATCTTGACCAAGTCTTAAGCATGAAGTAGAATGACAACAAATAGGAACCTCCAGGCTGGACATAACAGGACAACTAAGAGAGCTCTCCACCCAAGTTTCTTAGCCAATCTTAGCTTCCAAAAGCACACCCAAGGAGTCATTTTCTCTTTCCTTTTCCCAAGAGTTTGGATGCTGTTAACGCCAAAATAGTACTTAACAGTCCCTGGTACTAGTGTCCGTCTCCCCACTTCTCCTAACCCAATCTGCATCATTCGGCTTTTCAGATTCTTTGCTGAAGTCTCTAAATTTCCTTACTCTGGACCTTAAAAACCCTCTCTGACCATTTGATCAAAATGGGAAACTTTTTGCCCTCTTTGACACAAATCATTCCTTGTTGGGCACCTGATGGGTACTTGGGGTTAATTAGAAAATCTCCATCAAGAGTTCAGAGGCCAATATCAGCTGTCAAAATCCCACATTCCTCTCTTTCCCCGGCTTTCAAGTGCAAAATGACCTGTGTCTGAAGATGTGCGGGAGATAAAAGGGGCACACACCAGCGCGGGGGCTTTGCCTGGGCCCTATTCACGGCCCCACCACCATGAATACAACAAAATCTCAAATGAAAGTTTTAATCTCCCCCACTGCATTCAGCCTTGAGAGAAAAGGGCTTCCTTTTAACAATTTCCCCCCTTAAATCTTTTGTGTTGCAATGCTCCTGAAAAAAGCGGAGATTTCACTCTGACCTGGCGAGGGCTTTACGCCAAAGAAAGCAATGCACCTCAAACCTTTTGTGCTGAGTGAAATAAGAAGGGCGGCCGACCCGAAGCCACCGGCTGGCCGCAAAGGCAGAAGCCCAGTGGTGGGGCTCGCGGGGGGACAGGGAGTGCCCGCGTCTCTGCGGACCCGGACTCTGTCCTCTCCACCCATGCGGCCAACGCCAAGAGTGTGATCACGCCTTGGCCCCCTTTACTGCTCAAAACTGGGGGATCTGGGGAGAGAGCTCGATTTGGACGGATGCTTTCCCAGCCAGAGCACGGGTCTGAAACGCATCAAGCCCGCAAGCCAGGAGGCCCGATGAATTCCTTTATTTTCACAGTGCAATCAAAAGAAGAAAAAACAATGGCAGCACGAACTTCACTCCAAGGTTCATGGAAGCACCCTCCGCCGAGAACCTCAGATGGCTAAGGGCGTGTTCAGAATGATTACTGGGAACCAGATTCCAACTCCCTCCTCCCTGCCTCCCTGTGGACACAGACTCCGGCCACTCCGGGAGCAGGGAGCTCCCTCCGGGCCCCTCCACCACACCTCCGGGCGCAAAGCGCCTCTCCCTGGAACTCCGCAGTTCGCAAGAGGACTTGGACAAAAGGCAGAGCGCCGTTTCCGGCTTCGCCTGCCCTCAGCTTACTCCCTTTGCACTTAATTAAATGCTAGGCGTGCTTCTGGCGAGACACGCAACCTCCGCTCTTCCAGCATTAAAACAGTAACAACAGCACAAATGTCTGTTGAATAAGTACGACGTTTTCGTCTTCATTTTCCCCAAAGAGCCGCCTTGAATGTTTGAAATTAGCGCCTGGTATTAATCCAAAGCGTCAGGACTAAAACCAGAGACGCAGTTCTGAGCTCAACACGGTTTCATTAGCCTTACGTTGGTGTTCCTTCATTCTGACAGCCCAGTGAATACCATCTTTTCAGAAGGTGTTTTTGTGGAGCGGCCAGTTCAAAAGGTCCGGAGGAGGGGCGGCCTCGGGCCGTTTCCAAAGCCGCCTTGACCGGTTGCTGCCCGACGTCCAGGAAACCACGAATAAGCCCCTTCCGTCCACGTTTCTGCCCCATCTTGTTTGACCTGTCTGCTGCGTTAGCCTTTTCACCATTTCTGAACAGAACTTTATTGCGGGTCAGAGACAGCACAGTGGATACTTTGCCACTGTCCATGGCAAAATTCTTGGATTGGTTATTTTTCTTCTTAAATACTGTTTATAAAAAGCCTTCTCTTTCTTTCGCAGACCCTTTTTTATGTGTGTTCGTTTTTGTTTTTAGTGTGTGTGATGTGGGGTGTGTTTGTCTTCAGGACAGTGAGAGTGGGGATATTTTTAAAAGATGTCTCGGATTTGGAAGTTTAAAAGAAATAGCAACCTGAAGGGGGTGGCTGCGTGATTTGGGGGGAGAAGTAATAACAAGCAAACCACATTTTAAATGATGACAACCATTTGAATCAAATGTCATGTATTTTTAAAATTAAAAGCACAATTAAGACTAAGATTCCTTCCTTTTCATTTGTATTTGCTGAATAATGGTGGTAGAAAAATGCTCCCTTGATCATTTTTAGGCTGGGAAATTTTAGCCAACTTCTGATACCGAGTACACATGTGCACATACACACATGCTTTGGAAATGAGAGGAAAATAAACCCACAATAAGAGTGATGATAATGCCGACCAACTTTCCTGCCTCTGCATTCTAACTCAACATTAAAAAAGCAAATCCACACACAGCTTGATCAAAGTGTTTCTAAGTTCCTTTCCAGTTCCGATGTGCTATAAGTAACACTCTCTCTCAGATTTTGGTTAGTTTGAGTGAAAGTATATCTTTGAAAAACTATAATTATCTGGATAATTCGGCCAATGCAATAAAATTTAAGACATTAATAAGGACACATTTCTGTTTCAGGGCAGGAAGGAGCTGCAACACAGCAGACTCATTCCCCAGGAAGAGACTTTCCCATTTCTTTTTACACAAAGTCATATTTCAAATGCACAGAGATGGCTACATTTAAATGAACTCTGGTACAAATTACTCGGTAAGTGAACAAAATTTTTCCAACAGGAGAAAGCATCCCCTTATTAATTTATTTTCTTTGAAACAAGACATAATTTTCTTACACACAAAAATAACTATATTCATAATATACTCGACAATTTTCTAGAGCCAAATACAAAACTGAGAAGCTGGAGTGATATTTCTTCTTTGTAAATAAGACAAAAAGAGGGAAGAAGGCAAATATCATTTATATAAATATGTCATAAAATCTTAAAGCACATATATTTTTAAAGACATTTGATTTATTGTCTCCTAAAAAATGATGATATATAAAATGTAAGGCTATCTTTTGAATGGTGAAAAAAGTCACTGAGAGAATATGAAAGTATTTTTTACTTTTCCACTAAATAAATCTGTGCCAAATTTTTGTGAAAAATATAGGATATTAAATTTAAATATTTGATATTTTCACTGAATTATGAGTAATACATGCTTTACAAAAGTCACTTTGAAGTGGCTCTTGAAGGAAAATGTGTGTGATTTTGATATTTTCTCCAGAAGTTTTAAAGAAGGGAACTTTTTAAAAAATATTAATACAATTGTTGACAAATTTTAGTTAAGCCAATGTCAAAAAGGAACAAAATTATAGAATATGGTGATATCTGAACTTTAACTTCTAACACTAAAACACCAACTCTCCCTCAAAACTGGGTAACTTGAAATTCAGTTGGTGAACCTTGCTTACAAGCTGGAATAATATTTCTGAACATTTTCTCTGTTTTTCTTAAAGAGAAGACCTGGTACAAAGCACCTGTTGCACGACCCACCTTGTTCAATTAGACAAGTCTTTTGCCTTTGTGGAAATAATGACCCACAGAGTCACTACTTTCAGACTAACTGAATCTGAAAACCCTAGTCAGAGCAGTCTTTTCATACTCACAAAGTCAGCAGGCATCTTGCCCCTTATAAAGCCTAAAATCTATCCAGCACATGCAGAATAATTCACATCACTGCCTCTGAAACCCTTTGAAGCAAATAAACAGAAAAGGCCAGGAAAAAAAAAAAAGAAAGAAAAGAAAGATTAAGATTTGATCTCCATTTAAACATGTTAACAGTAACTCTATATTATTACAGATTTTACCCAGCTGCTTTGGAACTTTAGTGAATTTGAACAAGAGAGCAAACCTGTTTTAAGGATTAGAGGCTATAAAGGTTCAAAAGAAGTTGAACCCACATATCTCCCACCCTGGCTTCTTGCTTGGAAGACTTTTAGGAAGTCCACTAAAGAAATTAGGAAGGCCACTAATTTCTTTCTCACTTTTATTTTACCACAAGGATCTACTTTGCTTAGAATCATCTCCTGAAACAGATCCCTCGTGGATTCAAAAACTATAGACAGTATATGTCACATAGAGTGGACTCTAAATTACTCTCATAGGGCACTGGGGTTTATTTCTGAAGCAATCCATAACCACCTATGGCAAGTATGATGAAAGAGGCCTTATTTTGGTTTTATTCTTTTTTTTTTTTTGAAGTATATATAAGTAAAAGACGAAATATTACTGCATTTATGTTAAAGTTACAAGCATTTATCAAATTATCACTTCCCTCAAAAGAGTGAATTTGCTTAGTTTTCCCAGAACTATAAAGAGAAAGAGAGACACTTGGACAGAGAAGGTGGTCTCGTGTTTGATAGAAGCTGATTCTGTAGATTACCAGTAAGTTCAAAAGGAGAGCAACAGAGAAAAACAATCCTCCCTCAGTATTCACAGGGGATTGGTTCCAGGATCTCCCCTATTACCAAATCTGCTCATCAAGTCCCACAAAGATTCTGCAGAACCCATGGATAGGAAAAGTCAGCCCTGTCTCGTACATAGGTTTAGCATCCTGCTAATACTGTATTTCTTTACATCAGCATTTGGTTGAAAAAAATTATTGAATAAGTGGTATGCACAGTTCAAACCCTTGTTGTTCAACAGTCGATTGGATTTAAGTGGAACAGTAGGGGAGGAAAAGTTTGAAAATGGATGATTAGTGGGGAAAACCATTTGTATGCAGCATCAATCACTGTAAATTTGCTGCTCAGAAGGGAGATTGGGTTCACCAGCTCAGTGAAAGATACTGCGGGAGCTACAAGGAACTGCCATTTCCAAGTGACCATAATTTTAGAGTTAGGGATCAAGTGCCTTCATTTGTCTTTGGGCAGGGAGAAACAAGAGTTTGGGGTACAAGTAGGAAAATATTTATTGACTATTGCGGGTCATCGTCACAAGATCTTTCTAAGTAGCTATGATGATCTCCCTTTTTACAGATGAGTAAAATAAGTTTTGGAAAGTTTAAGTGTCTTTTTGTTTGTTTGTATGTTTGTTTGTTTTGTTTTCAGACAAAGTCTCACTTTGTTGCCGTTGGTAGAGTGCCCTGGCATCATAGGTCACAGCAACCTCAAACGCTTGGGCTCAAGTGATCCCTTTGCTTCAGTTTTCCATTTTTAGTAAAGATGAGGTCTCATTCTTGCTCAGGCTGGTCTTGAACTCATGAGTTCAAGAGATCCACCCTGCTTAGCCTCCCAGAGTACTAGGATTACAGGTGTGAGCCACCATGTCAGCCTAGTTTAAGTTTCTTGCACAAAAGGACAGCACCTACTTTGTAGGGCTGAAATTCTTATTCGAGTCTACGCATTTCATTTTTTTGTTGTTGTTGTTATTCGATATGTGGTTTGGGGATTTCACCCTGTCTCTAAGGCTACAATGCAATGGCATGATCATATGGCATGATCAACTTCTGGGTTCAAGGGGTCCGTCTGCCTCAGCCTCTGGAGTAGCTGGGATTATAAGCTGAGCTAAGGCCCTAACCCAGTGGTTCTAAACCTTCCTAATGCCGCGATGTATTTTCAGTGTTACAAAGGAGTTGTGATCCACAGTTTGGAACCACTGCGCCTAACCGCTCTACCCTTTCCTTACCCTGCTACCTCTCTATTCCAGAGGGCTGCCAGCTGTGGTGTGGCTCATGCCTGAAACTTCAGCTTTTGGGGAAGCCAAGATAGGAGGATAGTTGGAGAGCAGGAGTTGGAGACCAGCCTCCACAACATAATAAAACACACACCCTTGTCACCTGTCTCTAAAGAAAAGCTGAATAAATTAGCTGGGCCTAGCTACTAGGAGGCTGAGGCAGGAGAATCATTTGGGCCCAGGAATTGGAGGTTTTAGGGATCTATGATTACACCAGGTGCACACTAGTTTGGGTGACAGAGCAATAAATGCCCTGTCTCTAGAAAAAAGAGTGGGAGGCACACTTTACAGGAACTGGTATATGTAGGGAAGTATTAAGGGCTCACTCTTGTCCTGATCTATTATTGGATTATTTATTTTCATCAGTTCATAAATATTGATTACATATCTTTTATTTTCCACCACTCTCAAATGGTATTTGCTACAGGTTAAGAGCCTTGTTCAAGGTTTCACAGAACTCAGACAATGAGACTCGAATCCATGCTCTTAATTAAGAGCCATTTTTAAAAAATTATTATTATTTTTTTTTAAGTGATGGAACATGTTAATTCAGAGCATGGTAAATGCTAATTATTATTTATTTTTTGTTGTTGGAGATTCATTGAGGGTACAATGAGCCAGGTTACACTGATGGCATTTGTTAGGTAAAGTCCCTCTTGCAATCATGTCTTGCCCCCAGAAGGTGTGGCACACAATAGGGCCCCACCCCCCTCCCTCCTTCCCTCTCTCTGCTTTTCCTCACCCCCCCCCCATGACCTTAATAGTCGTTAATTGTCCTCATATCAAAATTGAGTACATAGGATTCATGCTTCTCCATTCTTGTGATGCTTTACTAAGAACAATGTCTTCCACTTCCATCCAGGTTAATACGAAGGATGTAAAGTCTCCATTTTTTTTTAATAGCTGAATAGTATTCCATGATGTACATATACCACAGCTTGTTAATCCATTCCTGGGTTGGTGGGCATTTAGGCTGTTTCCACATTTTGGCGATTGTAAATTGAGCTGCAATAAACAGTCTAGTACAAGTATCCTTATGATAAAAGGATTTTTTTCCTTCTGGGTAGATGCCCAGTAATGGGATTATAGGATCAAATGGGAGGTCTAGCTTGAGTGCTTTGAGGTTTCTCCATACTTCCTTCCAGAAACGTTGTACTAGTTTGCAGTCCCACCAGCAGTGTAAAAGTGTTCCCTTCTATCCACATCCACACCAGCATCTGCACTTTTGAGATTTTGTGATGTGGGCCATTCTCACTGGGGTTAGATTATATCTCAGGGTGGTTTTGATTTGCATTTCTCTAATAGATAGGGATGATGAACATTTTTTCATATGTTTGTTAGCCATTCGTCTGTCTTCTTTAGAGAAGGTTCTATTCATGTCTCTTGCCCATTGATATATGGGATTGTTGGCTTTTTTCATGTGGATTAATTTGAGTTCCCTATAGATCCTAGTTATCAAGCTTTTGTCTGATTCAAAATATGCAAATATCCTTTCCCATTGTGTAGGTTGTCTCTTTGCTTTGGTTGTTGTCTCCTTAGCTGTACAGAAGCTTTTCAGTTTAATAAAGTCCCATTTGTTTATTTTTGTTGTTGTTGCAATTGCCATGGCAGTCTTCTTCATGAAGTCTTTCCCCAGGCCAATATCTTCCAGTGTTTTTTCTATGCTTTCTTTGAGGATATTTATTGTTTCATGCCTTAAATTTAAGTCGTTTATGCATCTTGAATCAATTCTTGTGAGTGAGGAAAGGTGTGGGTCCAGTTTCAGTCTTTTACATGTGGATATCCAGTTCTCCCAACACTATTTATTAAATAGGGAGTCTTTCCCTGAAGGTATGTTCTTGTTTGGTTTATCGAAGATTAGGTGGTTGTAAGATGTTAATTTCATTTCTTGGTTTTCTATTCAACTCCAAGTGTCTGTGTCTCTATTTTTGTGCCAGTACCATGCTGTCTTGACCACTATAGCTTTGTAGTACAGCCTAAAATCTGGTATGCTGATGCCCCCAGCTTTATTTTTATTACTAAGAACTGCCTTAGCTATATGGGTTTTTTCCTGGTTCCATACAAAATGCAGAATCATTTCTTCCAAATCTTGTAAGTACGATGTTGGTATTTTAATAGGAATGGCATTGAATAGGTAGATTGCTTTGGGAAGTATGGACATTTTAACAATGTTGACTCTTCCCATCCATGAGCATGGTATGTTCTTCCATTTGTTAATATATTCTGCTATTTCCTTTCTGAAGATTTCATAATTTTCTTTATAGAGGTCCTTCATCTCCTTGTTAGGTATATTCCCAGGTATTTCATTTTCTTTGAAACTATGGTAAAGGGAGTTGTTTCCTTAATTAGCTTCTCATCTTCACTGTTACTGGCATATACAAAGGTTACTGACTTGTGGACATTAATTTTATATCCTGAAACATTACTGTATTTTTTGATGACTTCTAGGAGTCTTTGGGATTCTCTAAGTATAAGATCATGTCGTCAGTAAAGAGGGAGAGTTTAACCTCCTCTGCTCCCATTTGGATTCCCTTTATTTCCTTGTCTTGCCTAATTGTATTGGCTAGAACTTCCAGCATTATGTTGAATAGTAAAGGTGACAGAGGACAACCTTGTCTGCTTCCAGTTCTAAGAGGAAAAGCTTTCAGTTTTACTCCATTCAGTAAAATATTGGCTGTGGGTTTGTCATAGATAGCTTCAATCAGTTTCAGAAATGTGCCACCTATGCCTATACTCTTCAGTGTTCTAAGTAGAAAAGGATGCTGGATTTTACTGAATGCTTTTTCTGCATCTATTGAGAGGATCATATGATCTTTATTTTTGCCTCTGTTAACATGGTGGATAACATTTATGGACTTGTGTATGTTAAACCAGCCTTGCATCCTTGGGATGAAACCTACTTGATCATGATGTATGACTTTTTTGTGATAAGCTGTAATCTGTTGGCTAGGATTTTGTTGAGAATTTTTGCATCTATATTCATGAGTGAGATTGGTCTGAAATTCTCCTTTTTGGTTGGGTCTTTTCCTGGTTTTGGTATCAGGGTGATGTTTGCTTCATAGAATGTGCTGGGGAAGATTCCTTCTTCCTCAATTTTTTGGAATAATTTCTGCAGTACAGTAATAAGCTCTTCCTTGAAGGTTTGATAGAATTCTGGTGTGAAGCCATCTGGACCAGGGCATTTTTTGGTTGGAAGATTTTTTATTGTTTCTTTAATCTCAGTGCTTGAAATTGGTCTGTTCAGGAGCTCTATTTCTTCCTGGCTAAGTGTAGGGAGAGGGTGTGATTCCAAATATTGATCCATTTCCTTCACATTGTCAAATTTCTGGGCATAGAGTTTCTGGTAGTATTCAGAGATGATCTCTTGTATCTCTGTGGGATCAGTTGCTATTTCCCTTTAATCATTTCTGATTGAGATTACTAGAGAGTTTACTTTTCTATTCCTCATTAGTCTGGCCAATGGTTCATCCATTTTATTTATTTTTTCAAAAAACCAACTCCTTGTCTCATTAATTTTCTGAATGATTCTTTTATTGTCAATTTCATTGATTGCTGATTTGATTTTGGATATTTCTTTTCTTCTACTGAGTTTAAGCTTAGATTGTTCTTCTTTTTCCAATTCCATAAGATGGCTTGTGAGTTTGTTGATGAGCTCTTTCTGTTTTTCGAATGTAGGCATCTAAAGTGATAAATTTTCCTCTCAAAACTGCTTTTGCAGTATCCCACGGGTTTTGGTAGCTTGTGTCTTCATTGTTGTTCTGCTCAAGGAACTTAATGATTTCCTGTTTTATTTCTTCCTGCACCCATCTGTTATTAAACAGAAGGTTGTTTAATTTCCAAGCCTTTGTGTGGGGTTGAACGTTTTTGTTAGAGTTGAGTTCCCCCTTTAGTGCCTTATGGTCTGAGAAGATACAAGTTAAAATTTCAATTCTTTTTATACTGTTGAGATTTGTTTTGTATCCCAGGATATGATCAATTTTGGAGAATGTTCCGTGGGGTGATGAGAAGAATGCATATTCTTTATCTTTGGGGCGGAGTGTTCTATATGCGTCTATCAAGCACAGTTGTTCTAGGATCTCATTTAAATATCTTATATCTTTGTTTCATTCCTTTGTTTAGAGGATCTGTCCAGCTCTGTAAGAGGCGTGTTAAAGTCACCTGTTATTGTGGTATTATCGGATATCATATTGCTCAGACTGAGTAAGGTCTGTTTCAAGATCTGGGAGCATTTAAATTGGGTGCATAAATATTTAGAATTGAAATGTCTTCTTGTTGTATTTTTCCCTTGACAATATAAAGTGACCATTTTTGTCTTTTTTTACTTTAGTTGCTTTAAATCCACATGTATCTGAAAATAAGATTGCAACTCCTCTTTTCTTCTGAATTCCATTTGACTGAAAAATTGTCTTCCAACCCTTGACTCAGAGTTTTAATTTGTCTTTTGAAGCCAGGTGTGTTCCTTGCAGACAGCAAATGGATGGCTTATGTTTTTTAATCCAGTCAGCAGATCTATATCTCCTCAGTGGGGAATTCAAGCCATTAACATTTATTGAGATAATTGATAAGTGTGGTATATTCTATTCATCTTATTCTGTGAGAGTCCATTGCTTAGTTTTATCTTTTGCATCAGTGTGGAGGTTAGGTTCTGTCCTTTAATTTCTGAGTTCTTACTTTGCTGCTGATCCATTGTGGTGGTCAGTGTGCAGAACAGGTTGAAGTATTTTCTGTAGAGCTGATCTTATTGTGGAGAATTTCCTCAATGTTTGTATATCCATAAATGATTTGATTTCTCCATCAATTTTAAAGCTTAGCTTAGCAGGGTACAGAATTCTAGGCTCAAAATTGTTCTGTTTATGTAGATTAAAGGTAGATGACCATTGTCTTCTTGCTTGGAAAATTTCATTAGTGAAGTCTGCAGTCACTCTGATCGTTTTGCCCCTATAGGTCAACTAGCGCTTACTCCTGGCAGCTTACAGAATCTTTTCTTTTGTCTTGACTTTGGACAGGTTCATCATAATGTGTCTTGGAGAAGCTCGGTTAGAGTTGAGGCAACCTGGGGTCCGATATCCCTCTGAAAGCAGTGTATCAGAATCTTTGGTGATATTTGGGAAATTTTCATTTATAATATTCTCTAGTATGGCTTCCATTCCTCTGGGGCACTCTTCTTCCCCTTTTGGGTTTCCTATAACTCGTATGTTGGAACGCTTCATAAAGTCCCATAATTCTGACAGTGAATGTTCTGCTTTCTCTCTCTTCTTTTCTGCCTCTTTTACTATCTGAGTTATCTCAAGAACGTTGTCCTCTACCTCTAAAATTCTTTTTTCTGCATGGTCTAACCTGTTGCTGATACTTTCCATTGCACCTTTAAGTTCCCTAATTGACTGCTTCAGTTCCTTCAGCTCTGCTATATCCTTTCTATATTCTTCATATTGTTCATCTCTTATTTGATTCTGTTTTTGGATTTCCTTTTGGTCATTTTCCACTTTATTAGCAGTTTCCTTCATTGTTTCCATCATTTCCTTCATTGTTTTCATCATGTGTATTCTAAATTCCCTTTCTGTCATTCCTAACATTTCTTTATAGGTGGAATCCTCTGCAGTAGCTACCTCATGGTCCCTTGGAGGGGTTTTTCTGGACTGGTTCTTCATGTTGCCTGGAGTTTTCTGCTGATTCTTCCTCATGAGTGATTTCTTTTATCTGTTTCCTTGCCCTAATTTTCCTTTCACTTCCTTTTGCCCTTTAAGTTCCTGTGCCATGGACTAAGGTTTCTATTTGTCCTTTTGGTATAGGACCAGAAGGATGAGAAGGTTGAAGAGCAAGAAAGGATAAAAGAAAGAACAAAAAGAAAACAGAGAAAGTAGAAGGGGTAGATAAAAGGGAATATTGACAAAAAGAAGAGAGGCACAGAAAGAGGGAGACAGAGCAATATAAGTATACAGTAGGGTACTTTGACACAACCTTAAAAAAACCCCAACCTCTGGGGGTGCCCGGTTAGATGGTTCCCTTGAGGTCAGCAGCTCTTTGCTAACCTGATCAGACACAGTACCCCACCTCCACCAAGTAGAGAGGAAAGACAAAAATGCTATGAATCAAACCAAAACAAGCAAACAGAAAACTTTATGGGATAAAATTGGGTTAAAAACCAAATAATAGGGGGTAGAAACACTAACAAAAATGAAGTTCTAGTTATTCAAAAAGCCAGCAATGGGAAATTGTATTTAAACTAGAAAAATGGAGAAAGCAAAGAAAGAAAAAAAAAGAAGAAAAGAAAAAATTGGTATAGAAAAGGTTGAAATTAAAAACAACAACAACAACATCATCAAAACAAACAAACAAAAAACAACCAAAAACAAAGCAGTATATATATCTTATTGAATATTGTCTGGGCAACAGGTGGTCTTCTGGGGTATGAGATGTTAATCACAATGCTGATATGACTGGAGGCCTCCATTTATTTCTCAAACCCCACAGGGTAGACACCATAAATCTCTCTTCAGCCTTCTTAAAAGGCACTTTAAAGTTCTAAACTTGCTAAGCAGAAGCTTTCCCAGGAGAGTGCTTGTTGTTGGGATCACTGCTGAAGTGGCTATCCACTTACCCAGTGTGCCAAAACCGGTCTCATTCTGCCCCTGAGGGTTATGGCTGTAAGGCGGCTCAGTCTCCGCCTTTAGGCTGCTCAGTCACTAGGTTACTAGCTCCCACCCATTCCTTACTCTGTGACCCTGAGGGCAGAGCTTGCGGGGCAGTTCTCTGACAATGGCTCCCTGTGGCCCACAGCCAAACACTATTAGCTCCGTGGGGCTCAGGGGCTCAGTCTGGGGCCCTAGACAATGCCCAAAGTTCTCTGCACTCCTTCTCAAGCTGTCCCCAAGGCAGTTCAACTGAGTGTCAAGTCCAAAAACACCAAAACAGTTCATAGGTAAGGCCTTTCCAGTTTGCAGTCTCGCTGCTACTGTACTTACAGCCGCTGGTGGGAGTAGAATGAGTGAACACACGTGACCACTTGCCAGTTTTCCACTGTTTTTGTCCTCCTCTTGGGGTCCAGAAGGCTCTCGGTGACTCCCTGTATCCTCAAAGGGATGATTATAGGCAGATGCCACCAGACAGAGATGACTGGTGTATTATCTCCCCAGACTCACAGTACCCAGTTGCAGGGAAGCTGTTACTCAGCTGCCATCTGGGTCTCTCCATTGGTCAAAAAATTATTATTTTTTTAAGAGACAAAGTCTTACTGTCACCCAGGCTGGAGTGCAGTGACATGATCATACCTCACTGAATCCCCCAACTCCAGGCCTTAAACAATTCTCTACCCTAGCCTCTTGAGTACCTAAGACTATAAATACTCACATAAGGCACAGCTATTTTTTAAAAATTTTTTTTTTTTATAGAGACAAGTTGCTCGGGCTGATCTCCAGGACCCAGCTTCAAGTAATCCTCCTGCCTTGGCCTCCCAAGTGCTGGGACTAGCCACCACTGCCAGCCCATAAGTGCCATTCTTGACTGCCTCTGCTGTAGTTACCAAAAGGATTTGAGAGATATGCAGATTGTGCTGTGAGCTGCAAACTAGGTAATACAGAGAAAAAAAGAAGATAAAACATTGCAGAAAGATGATTCAACACCTTTCAATTTCAAGTTGAAACATTGATTCAACAAGAGAATATATCCCCCCATCTCAAGGGGAAATATGGCATTTGGGCAAGATCCAAGAGTGGCAAGAATAAATTGTTGGCCAGATGGGATGACAGCAACAAAGATGAAGACATTCTAGAAAACGGATTGATTTTCTACAAATCAAAGCAATAGCATTAGCAGTTCCTTATTAGATTAAAAATAAGTGGAAAGCAACAATATGTACAAAGGAAAAATAGTATTTATTATTTACATGAAAAATGTAGAAACTATAGAAAAATTATAAAATAAAAAATAAAATCAGCTATAGTTCCATTGCTAGGTTCATTTTCTTCATACAATACATGTAATCTATGTATATAATACACATGTGTAGGTACATTTTTAAAAATTAAAACTTACTGTATACCATTTGAATCTAGCTTGTTAATCACTTTTTATGGCAGAAACATTTTCCTATACCATTAAAAATTCTCTGAAAACATTCTTAACAGAACAAAAATACATAATAATTTATTAAACCTATTTCCTATAGCTGGGCATCTTGTAACTCTATTTTTTGCAACTGTAAGTAGCTCCATGTAGTACAAATATATCACATCTTTGTGGACATCTCTGATTACTTTACACTTAAACAACATTTAAAATGTTTTTTGATGCATACGGCTATATTGTCTCTCAAAATGGTTGTCTATATTTACCCTCCCATGAACAAGATACAAAAGTAATATTCTTGCTGCTGGTTAATAATATTCTTTTAAAAGTTTCCACCAACCAGATGGGGTGTAAGGAGGGAAGCTTGTTACTATTTGAAGTTCTTTCATTAGCTTGAATATTTGAACATGTTCCTTGATATGTTTCTCTCTCATAAATTATCTTGTTATACATCCTTTTCTTTTTTTGCTGTTACTGTGCTTGTCTTATTGATTTTTTAGAGCTCTTTATATATTAAGAATATTAAATAATTTAATGAAACTACCTTTGGACTCAGAGCTCAGACCCAATTAAACATCTTTTATTATGCCTTTCCTTACTCTATCAGCCCTCACTCATGTTTCCCGCTTCTAAATGCTAAGAAAAGATTTAGTACTGAATTATATACTTTTTGCAACCCTTTAGCTTGTTCTTTTAGCCCTTGTAACAACTTTTCAAAGTAGAGTTCATGTTTTTTAACAATTACAAAGATGACCAAGTTGACATCTCTAAATTCTCAGTGTCATTAGCTGCAATACAGTTATCATCTTCATTTAAGAGATGGTGAAACTAGTGGCGTTCAGGCAGATTCTGTGGCAACTGCCTGGTTACCCTCAGAGCAGGAGCAGACTTTCTGATCCTCCAGTGTTGCTGCTTCTCAGTCTCACATTAGCATATTTACATTGACATAAAGTCCTAATCTTATTTTTAGCGTTTTCTCATTTTATTTAATATTTTATTCCATCTTATCTTATTTATTTTTTGAGACAGAGTCTCACTCTGTCATCTGGGCTAGAGTGCCATGGCCTCAGCTTAGCCTTAAACTCCTGGGCTTAAGCACTCCCCCTGCCTTAGCTCCCTGCGACTGTAGCTGCTCACCACCACACCTGGCTAATGTTTCTATTTTCTGTAGAGACAGGATCTCACTCTTGCTGGGGCTGGTCTTGAACTCCTGACTTCAAGCAATCCTCCTGTCTCGGCCTCCTAGAGTGCTAGAATTACAGGCATGAGTCACCACACCCAGCCATGTTGGTTGATTTTAAATCTACGTTTATGAGACAAAATTCAAAAGAGACCTCTTGGTAAAAAATATGCATGTAGAACCAAGGCAGAAATTCTGGATATTTTGTAAATAAAACTGAACACTGTTTTTTTCCTCATCGTGATTTCTTTAATGACTCTTTGTCTTTAAAGAATGTCACATTTCGGGTGGCGCCTGTGGCTCAGTCGGTAAGGCGCCGGCCCCATATACCGAGGGTGGCGGGTTCAAACCCAGCCCCGGCCAAACTGCAACCAAAAAATAGCTGGGCGTTGTGGTGGGCGCCTGTAGTCCCAGCTACTCGGGAGGCTGAGGCAAGAGAATCGCTTAAGCCCAGGAGTTGGAGGTTGCTGTGAGCTGTATGAGGCCACGGCACTCTACCGAGGGCCATAAAGTGAGACTCTGTCTCTACAAAAAAAAAAAAAAAAAAAAAAAAAAAATGTCACATTTCCCCAAAACTTAATTTTATGGGTTTTACATATAAAATTACCCTTAATTTTATGGGTTTACATATAAAGCATTTGCGTGAGTCCCCCCCAAATCATAGCACAAATAAGCAATGATACTAGAAATAAAATTAAAGTTCCTATGGCTTTTGATATTTTCTCCCCTCCCAAATCTTGCTCCAAAAGCCAAGTTTTTACAAATTATTTGAGTATCCTGAATGAATGGCTTTATCTTTCTTTTTATTAGCAATGAGAACTTACTCAGTGTTCCTTCACAAAAACGCTTTTATTTAAAAATCACGCTGAAATAGAGAAGAACCAGGGATGGTCTAGAATCCAATGGATTGGAATTTAAAATCACTTCCTACTGGGGGAAAACTATCTGTCTATCTATCTGTCTATCTACTTAACTGTCTATCAATCCACATATAGCGAGAGGGAGCGAGGCTCATACTTGATCTGTCTACACTGTACTATGTTTGTGCAGTAAAATATGATTTATCTGGGGAGAGGACCAAGGAGGAAGAAGAAATGTCATACGAAAAGATGAAATTCAGGGATGGCGCCTGTGGCTCAGTCGGTAAGGCGCTAGCCCCATATACCGAGGGTGGCGGGTTCAAACCCGGCCCCGGCCGAACTGCAACCAAAAAAATAGCCGGGCGTTGTGGCGGGCGCCTGTAGTCCCAGCTACTTGGGAGGCTGAGGCAAGAGAATCGCTTAAGCCCAGGAGTTGGAGGTTGCTGTGAGCTGTGTGAGGCCACAGCACTCTACCGAGGGCCATAAAGTGAGACTCTGTCTCTACAAAAAAAAAGAAAAGATGAAATTCATGTCTCCTCTCTGGAACTGAGCAGGGCTTCAGGTTTTCCTTGAAATCTTTCCTTTCCTTAAATCAGAAAAGGCCTGATTTAACTGCTATTAACATAGCAGGACTTTCAGGCCTTCTGAAATCTTCTTTCATTTCCATATGAATATTGGAGAATGCCCTGGTTGGGGAGCGCTGATGTTGGGGAAAAGACCTCTTTGCCTACATCTCAGCTAATTTATATGCTGCCCAATGGAGGTCATATCGATATGAGGCCCAACCTCTGTCAGCTTTGTGGGTCCCTTAACCTGAGAACCTTGAACCCCATTGAGAGCTATTCATACTTGGCAGATTGATTTCTTCAGTCATTTTGTCATAGTAACTGACAATTCATTGCCATCCAAGTGTATCTGGGAGTACAATGCCCACATAAATATTGTTGGCAATTCTAAGCATATCCCTTTGTGGAAATGGTAGGTTAATTTACTTCTGCCACTTGACTTTCTATAGCTACGTTGCAGAAGATCATTTCCACTGGAGCCATATAGCCGACAGACTCAGCAGGGCTTGTTTTGAAGAAGCACAGAGTTCAGAATCCCCACATCAGTGCAGAATAAAATTAATCAAAGCTTCAAACACAGGTTAATCTACCCCTATTGAAGGGGTCAACAGGGACATAAAAACTTTGATGAAAACCAGGTGCAGCCCAAGTCCTATTCTAGAGAGTTTGGGGTATGGAAATAGAAGATCATAAGATCCAGAAATGGTCTCTACTTTAAAACAACAATAATTGCACAAGAGACAGAAGTCATTGAACCTCCTTAATCACACCAGCCAGTAAAAAAGGTGCACTCTGAACTGTGCTGACTCACAGAGCAGGTGGGAGACCCCTTGAAAGCAGAGCAGAGGAGCTGTGGAATGGCCCTTGGTCTGCGGAGCACTGTCTTGTTGTATCCCCAGCTGTTAATCCAGTCACCCTGGAATGGAGAGGCAGCCGCAGTTGTAGCATGGCAGGAAGAGCAAGGGCTTTGGGAGTAGACGTCCTTGGATTTGATGCCTGGGTCAAGGTAGCCTAACGCCCCAGCCCGCGGGGAATTCAACGGGGACCTGGGAAACAAAGGGGTCAGTCAAATGAGGGGACAAGAGACACGAAAGAATGAGACCAAGTCAAGAGTCTGATCAAGCTCCAAAGAGTTTATTGTTTCAGCTGGGCTTATAAGCACACAAACGAGGAAGTAACTAAGGGCTATTCCTAACAGGGCGGGGAGGGGGCTAGTTTCTGGAAAATTACTAGGAGAAGGACCCTAAGGCGGGGGGTGCATTTTTGAAGAGATACGCAAGGGGAAAGTACCATTGCTGTTTACGGTTGAATTCCTGAGAACAGTTTGCCTGTAAAATCAAGATAGCAAGGGGTATTCTTGTGAGATGTTTTGGCTCCCGGCATCTCCTCCCTTTTAGTTTTTTAAATTGTTGGGGTCTGTCAGTTGTTGGCGTAGAAGAGAGGGCATTAACCTTTTGGGGGGAAGTATTGACCTGATTCCTCCCGCGGGCATAATGACCGCATGATAAGTTTGAGCGTCTTTTGGGGAGGAGAGGAGAAATTTTTACGACGCTAACCTCTATGCAAATCAGGTTTGCTTCCAAGGGACTCAGAGAGGCTGTTTATGCCTTCCCTCTGCAGTGTCTTTATTGCACCCCGTAAAAAGGTACCCAGGTTGTACTCACATATGATGGTGAGTCAACGTGCATAGCTCTGAGTGCTTACGCGGTTCCCGGAGGAATATCTTCGTTGGCAAGGCCCCGGTCTGCAAGGTCGAGTCTATGATAATGGACTTGAATGGGTTTTGATACCAGGGAGTCAATCTGTGATTTGATAAAATTCATGATTTTGTTAAGAATAATGGGTCCAAGGGTGATTATTAATAGCAAGAATAAGGGGACCTGCAAGGGGCATGAGTAAGGAGTACATGGAGGATTTCCATCACTCGTTTGCCTCAGAAGAAAATTTTTGTTTTTGTAAATCTACAAGCGAAGGGCTTGGTGACCGCTGGAACAGGTTGGCCCAGTGCCGGGAGGCAGAAGATCAGGAGATAAGGCAGCATCATGGATGGAAATCCGTGGTTCTGGAAGGGAAAGGAGAAAGACAATCTCAGGGAGGTTTTTCTCCCTGGATTTTAGAATTGTTATCAATTTGTTTTACTAATCTTTCAGGCAGCCATCTGGCTGCATTTTCTTCATATTTGGACTGCACATAATTAGTCTTAGTTGGGCCAGGATGTCTCTGCCCCAGAGATTGACTGGGAGGCCAGGCACAACATAAGGTTGGACAGTACCAGTGTTGCCTTCCTCGTCTGTCCATTTGAGGATTTCAGCACTCTGTTGGGGGTTGGAGGTTTGGCCAATACCCCGGAGATGGGTTAGGGAAGTAGTGAGGGGCCAGGAAGGGGGCCAGTATTTACTGGCGATTACTGTGGCGTCTGCCCCAGTGTCAAGTAATCCTTCAAAAGTTTTGCCGTTTAATTGTAGCTTAAGGAGGGGTTTTTCTTATGTGATTTGTCTGACCCAATAACCGTCAGAGGAACCGAGGTTATGAGTACCCCGGGTTTTTAGAGAATAAGGATGGTTGGAGGGGAAGAGCTGAGCTATTCTTTGGTCTGGGTGAATGGTTATAGGGCCGAGGGAGGCGGAAGCAAGTATTTTAATTTCTCTGGCGTAATCGTTATCAATGATGCGGGGGGAATAGGCCTTGCAGGGTGGTACTGGCATGGCCAAGAAGAAGTCCGAAAGTGTTGGGGGGCAAGGGGCCATAAACCCCAGTAGGGAGGATTTGGATGCCCATTTCAGGTGTTAGTATTGCGCTGGTGGAGGAACAGAGGTCCAGTCCTGCGCTGCCGGCAGTTGCTTGGGAGAGGGAGAGGAGGCTTGGACTTGAGGGGGCGGGTTTTGGGGGACAAACCTGATAGCCCCAGATTTAGAGTTTTTATTTTGGAAGGTTTGTTAAATATCAAAGGCCTAAAACATTTGTTTAAAGAAAATTACCAGCCAAAAGATTTTAAAGGAAATACATAGTCAACTGGATCACATGTAAATTCTTTCACAAAGTCTCTTTTATGAACTTCATTTAACCTGCACAGACCATCTACAAACATTCTAAACTTTCTTTAACTTTTGCCCTGCCTTTCACTTTCTTACACAACCATTCTGTTTCAGGACAAAATTTATCATACAAGATTCTTTCTTTACACAATGCCATTCTCCTGTCTAATTTCTCTTACTCTTAAAAACTCACTTTCCACAAAACAGGATCCCAGTTTACCATGAAGTCACCCATTCACTCAGCCAAACTGATAACTAGAAGGTTTAAAAGGTAAGAATCTTACCCTAAGACAAAGATTCAGTTTCCCCAACAATTTAACAACCAAATTATTACATTTTACAAATGAGAGGCATTTATGAGATGTAACATTGATACAGGATTTTCCCACTCAGGGCTGGACAGGGAACCCCCGTTTTTCAGGCTCAGGCATAGGAACAGAAACAGAAGGGCAGGCTGAGGGTGGTCTGGAGTGTTCTTTAAGCGCCTTCTCTCCTTCTTTAACAACTTCTTGGACATCAGGCCATTGGTTGTAAGTTTTTAAAATATCATAGATCAAGTTCCAGTAGGAAAATGCCTGAACGGGGATTTTTTCGGGGCCGAATGTTCTATAATAATCTTTTAGACAATCACCAACTCTAGTCCATCTCAGAACATCAATAGTGCCTTCTTGGGGGAACCAAGGACAGATATCACCAATAAAAACAAAAAATTTATAGAGATCCTTTTTTCTTTACCCGAATTCCTCGTGTCTTGAGGGACTCCTTGAGTCCCTGAATAAACAAGTTATGTTTATTTAACGTTTGTCCCATAAACTCGTTGCTTTCTCTTACCTTGACGGATCAGACTCGCAGGTGGGCAATTCTGCGGCGATCTCAGTGCGGATCTTCACTCACGTCCTTCTTGTGGCGCGGCGATCACAGTGCGGATTTTCACTCACAACCTTGGTGTTGCGGCAATCCAATGATAAGGGTACCCTTACTGGCAGCAACGTTCGATGACACCCCCGTACCCTTGCCCCTCGTCGGGCGCCAATTGCCCCGGCCCGCGGGGAATTCAACGGGGACCTGGGAAACAAAGGGGTCAGTCAAATGAGGGGACAAGAGACACGAAAGAATGAGAGCAAGTCAAGAGTCTGATCAAGCTCCGAAGAGTTTATTTTTCAGCTGGACTTATAAGCACACAAACGAGGAAGTAACTAAGGGCTATTCCTAACAGGGCGGGGAGGGGGCTAGTTTCTGGAAAATTACTAGGAGAAGGACCCTAAGGCGGGGGGTGCATTTTTGAAGAGATACGCAAGGGGAAAGTACCATTGCTGTTTACGGTTGAATTCCTGAGAACAGTTTGCCTGTAAAATCAAGATAGCAAGGGGTATTCTTGTGAGATGTTTTGGCTCCCGGCAGCCTAAGACCCTTAACCTTTCTGAGCTCAGTTTCACTGTACATAAAATGGGAATATAAATATACCTACTTTATGGGGTAGCCATGAGGATTAAATGAGCTAATTTATTCATTCAATAATTCTTTTCCAAGTGCCTTAGCTGCATTAGGAATAGCATTTAGGACTGAGTAATAAAAACATTGGGGGGAAGAAAAGGTCTCTGTCTTTGATTTTAATGCAGCCAGTTAGAATGAAAAATAAAATTATTTCAGTGCAAAGCTTGGCTCTCTGAGTTAGTTTGGAAGAGTTAGGGGATGCTTCTCAGAGAAGATAGTTCTTGAGAGTTGAAGGAAGAGAAGTCTGTGAGGCAGCCCAGCAGATCAGAGGCATCCCAGGTAGGAGACCAGCACAGTGAAGGCTAGAGGGAGAGAAGATGGCACATTCATTGCTGCTGGAGTACACCACGCACAGAGCACTTAGCAGATGACACTGCTGAGCAGACAGAAGAGGACCCAGTCACAGAGGTTTGTGTGTGCCCAGTGTAGAGAAGTCTGAAGAAGCCTTCAGAATACACCCGCCCCTGTTGAGTGTTTAGTATTTACAATGTTATCTCATCTAACTCCTGAAAGTACCAGGCCTATAAAACTTCTATACTCTGTCTCTAGTCTGGGTAAGCAAAGCTGATATCATGTGGGAGCTGATTTTCCATTTGATTTCTTGTGATAAAAAATGGTGAACCACATTTGTGGCAGTGGATAAACCTTTTGAAAAATTCCACCCATAGGGCTGTGCCTGTGGCTCAAAGGAGTAGGGCACTGGCCCCATATGCTGGAGGTGGTGGGTTCAAACCCAGCCTCAGCCAAAACTGCAAAAAAAAAAAAAAAAATTCCACCCGTATCTGGCGTGGCATGGAACCACCTCTGATTGATTTCTTTATCTCTCTGAACCTTTCTCTGTCTCTCTGATGGGTGTGTACATGACATCTACCCAGTCTTAACTTAGAGCTTTTATGGCAAAAGAGATGGCTAGCATCTTGAAAAAGTTAAGCGCTGGCTGAGGCTATCATCTGCTTCAATTTTCTCCTTCTTGCCTCTGAAGTGTGTGACCAGAATACTTGAGAATCTAAAAGAACCCAAGTTCAGAGAGGGGGCCCCAAGCTCCCCAAACCCAAATAAACAGGAGATGGGAAGGTTAATAATATCCTCTAGTTCTGAGGCTCATGTAGGAAAATCAATTTGGGGGGCACAGGAAAGACAAATCCTAGATGTCCTGGTGCTTGAACTTTACCATTTGCCAATTATATGACCTTGGGGAAGTCATTTAAGTCCTGAGACCTTCAGCCTCCTCATGTGAAAAATGGGGATACATGGTAATACCTACCCTGCTACTGCACAGCATATAGGGTTTGAGATGACTCTGTGTCCTGGTTGTCTATGGTACTATAAGTTACCCCAAAACATATTGGCTTAAAAGTATGGCAGCATTTATCTTGTTCACAAATCCATAATGTGAACACAGCTCCGTTGTTCTGGCTCCATCTGTTAATAATGGGGCCCATTCAAAGACTGGGGCTGGAATCTGAGAAGGCTACTCAGCCCCCCGTCCTGCAATTGACTCTGGGTACATCCCTGCTTCCTCACAGGTGGGGGCAGGTTAAAGGGCAGGTGCCTGAGGTAGGCAGAATGCCGCATCACCGTGCTATCACACTTACAACCTCGCCTCAAAAGTCACATAGAACACCTCTGCTGTTTCCCTTAGTTAGAGCAGTCACAAGCCCCACAGGGACCCAGGGGAAGGGAACATAGACCCTTACCTCTCTGCAAGAGGATGGTCAGTGAGGTTATAAGAAGAGGATGTGTGATGGGATGTATATATTGGTGGGGCCATCTTTGAAAATACCATCTTCTACGCAATGTCTAGAAAACAGCTTTATTACATATAAAGTTTCATATAAATGTTGTTGCCAACACTCAGGACTTCCACTTAAGTGCTGTCTCACAGATTTAAGGAATGCTATTATGAAGCTATTATTATTCAATATTTATTAATGCTTATTAAATGAAGGTTCTGTCCAAGCTGCTCTCAAGCATGGGACCTCATTCCACCCCTATAACAACCATGAGAAGTAGGCTTACATCTCTATTCTATAGGAAACTGAAGCTCAGGGCATTTACGTGACAGGTATTATTCATACGCTCAAAAAATGTGTATTAAATATCTACTTTCTGTCAGGCAACATGCTCCAAGTGGAACAATAATAAACAAATTAGATACAATCTCTGCATAACCTAGTGGAGAGAAAAGTAAACACCACATACTATAATCATCAAATAGATCGATTACCTTTGTGATCAGTGTTTTGACGGAAGGACCCCTGTGCAGATTGGAGGTCAGGGAAAGCTTCCCAGTGGAAATAACATTCAAACAATACCTGAGGAAAGAGTAGGAGTGATATAGGGCTGTGGGGGCAGGACAGTATTCCAGGCAGAGGAATCTGTTTGTGCAAAGGTCCTGTGGTGGCAGGTAAGGGATACTACTGGGGCAAGGAAAGTGAAGAGGAGTTTGCTTGGAGATGCAGCTGGCAGGGCAGATGAGCACATTACCATGCGGATCCCTGCCCAGTCATAAACAAAAGCTGCAGAGTCAGGACTTGAATGTAGGGCTATTGAGAAAACACTGAGGGCTATTTCAATCTAAGACAATTGCCTTGAATTGTGTTAGGCCGAGAGCTACCTTCCTGCCATCTCCAAAAGATCATAATATAGGTTTGCATGAACCATATATTTTCTCTCTCAGGTGATAGGCTCCTGAAGGGTTGCGTTCTCCCTCTATGATTAATCTCCGTGTTGTATTAAAGTGTGGCGCTTCTGCCCAAGTCCGGGGTAATTTAGTCAGTATTCCCAAACTGACAGGGAATAATGCAAGCCTCAAAAAGGCAGGTGCCCAAGCACTCATCCAAGAACAAGGAGGCTCTCTTGGAACCTGAACAGCACATTAGCATATGGAAATGACAAAGAAGGAACTTTGTCAGCCTCAACATGCCCCTCTGTGAAATGGGAGAAATGCTGCCCAATTACTTCCTGCCCAACTTATTAAAAATTAATAGCACCAAATCTAAAATAATCACCTCAAGTGATACGCCCAGTACAGAAACAGTGTCCTTTGCTATTTCTGCAAAGGGAATGTTAAGATAGAGTGAGTGAAAGAGGAAGACCTGGGGAGGGAGAACCTTAGGGAGAGGTGCACTAACAGAAAAGAATGTTGCAGAGAGTAAAGTGTTTACTACAGAGCACACCTCCCAGCAGCCCGCTTGCCTTCCTGCCCAGTGGCCAGAACTGTTTTCAAAATAGTTCTGCCAGGCTTTAGAAAGAAAACAGCCTGGTTTCTCCATGAGCAGTTGTTTAGACTATTGGCATGTTGGAAGTAAAATTTTCTCTCTTTCTCTTTAGCCAAAGACAGATCGCTGGATCTGGCAACAAGATCGTGACAGTTTTTATCTTAAAAAGCTATTATTGATGAACTCCACCTGGAATTTCCATTCACTTATAAGAACTATGACCCTAGCCACCAACTTCTCATCTGGGATAAAACTTGGGGAGATAATTCTGACCTTGGAATTACCCTCAACATGGCCACTGAGATAAAACTAGGCTGGAAGTAAGAAGGCAATTAAGAAAAGAATTAATCTGTGGTGGAAAATATCTTCCTTATAGTTTTTCACTTTGGTAATTCTTTCATTGTAAAAAGAATCATTTTTAGGCTCGGTGCCCTGTAGCTCAGTGGTTAGGGTGCCGGCCACACACACCGGGGCTGGTGGGTTTGAACCCAGCCCGGGCCTGCTAAACAATAACAACAAAATAGCCAGGCGTTGTGTCGGGCGCCTATACTCCCAGCTACCTGGCTGAGGCAAGGGAATCACTTAAACCCAAGAGTTTGAGGTTGCTGTGGGGGTTGCTATGAGCTGTGATGTCAAAGCACTCTACAGAGGGCGAAAGTGAGACTCTGTCTCAAAAAAAAAAGAGAATCACTTTCATAGCACACATCACTGTGTTTCTGTCTAGAAAACAAGACATTTCATATTTCACACCATGATTCAGCTACCTTTTCTGGACATAAGTTGGAACTTCCTACCATGTTTCAGAGCCAGAGTTGGTTACAATTCATTGTCATGGGTGCCAGGAAACTATTGTGAAAGGTTTTTCTAAAAAATAAGCTCAGAAGTAGATCTGATGTAACAGGGTGAAGTTGCAGTAGTATGCAACTAAGAACACCCTGAGAACATTATGATTATGGTCCCATTGTCACCAGAATGAAAAATTTCCTGAGGTTTTCAGACTAACCTGAGTGGCAACTGTCTAACCATCAACACACTGTTGACCAGATCTTCTAACTATAAACTCTAGGTGACACGTGTGGCAGCTCAGGCCAGGGTAAGAGCATTATGGACCTGGGAAAGCAAGGGCAGTGGTGAGGGAAGACGATGCTGGAGAGCCCTGCAGTGCCTGATCTTATACACTGGACCTAAAAATCTGTACTCCACTGCCTCTGCTTTCCTGGAGACTCAGACTCACCCAAGAGCCATTCCTGTGACTACTTACATTCAAACAAATCCCCATCTGGTTACAAATAAATGAACAAATGTTTACAAGGGCAAAAAATTAGATATCATAAAAAACAGTGATGTCCCATGGGGATGGAAATGGAAACTTCATTATTATTCTCATTGGTCTAGCATCCATACTTGTGGTGAAAACATCCATCCCTCTTTATTCTATCATGATGTATCAGACTTGGCGTTGGACACCTAAAATAAAGTGATAAACAGCATGACATTTTCCCTGCCATCATGGAGCTACAATCTGGGAGGAATGCACTCAATGAACTTGTAAGTTTGAACATGGTGTCTGTTATGAAGGAGAAATACCAGGTGCCATAGGACCCGATTTTTCTGTTGTGTGTGGTTAGGGAAGGTTTTCTAGAAGAAGTGACTTTTAAGCATCTAATGCTGAGAACTTATAGGGAGTGAGAAGGCAGAGAGAACAGCATACATTATAGCCCCACGGTGGAAAGACTGCCTGACAAATTTGTTTTGGGAGGAATGGAAAGTTCTAGATTACACATGGTGGCCATAAAGTTCATGTGAATTTAAATAGTTGTATTATGGCCACTCTGTATTCCATGCAGCAAGAATATAGAGAAAGAGATGGAAGCTGAGATTGCCAGAGGCCAAACTGTAAAAATTTGCAGGCCAGGTAAAGGCATTTAGATTTCATCCGAAATTCAATGGGAAGATTTGGAGGGTATTTAAACTCTCCAAAGTGGGTTTAACAGTGATAAGAAATTTATATTTTTTAAGAGCCCTGTTGAAGAATGAAGAGGGTTTTATTTCGGCTGGAAGGATAGGAAAAAACCAGATGGCGGCTGTTACAATACCCTAAGTAAGACATGATGCTGGCCTAGCTGAGGATCATGGGATTTGTTCTATTGATATTTATTTTCCCAGGTTAATACAAACCATATTTCTGCATTTTATTTCATTATATTGATTGATAAAAATATCATTGATAAGTTAGACCAATTATTTTTCTACAATTCAATCCCTCTTTATTAAATGGATACAATCCAGGTACAAAAATATCTAAGAACTGTCATCAATCCTTAATTTGTTCAATCAAATATTTATCATTTGCCATGTCTGAGGCAAATTTTCACAGGAGTGACTATGTGAAATGGCTCCATCAATCTTCATAAAATCTTTTACAGGATAAAAATGAAAGACAGGGAATTTTTAAAGGGATATTAAGGAAATAGCTTTTTCATGTCACAGTGCTGGAAAAACGCAACAGTTCAGAATAACTAAGGGTAGACAAATGGTGAAAATGTTACAGAGGTAAGTCAGTGCTGCTATTCCAAATATAATTCAGGAGTATTTCTGGCAAAAGTGATTCAGAAAATACTGGAAATTAAATATGGAAATGTTCCTTCTTCTAAGGAAATGTTTGGAAAATGTACGTAACATTATTATTAATTAAATAAAAATATAGGCAAATATAACAAATTTAATATCAATTCAAAATTCAACTTTTAAAAAAATACAAATTAATTGCTTTTATAAGCCAAATAGAATGTAGCTGACTTATCAAAATATTTTATTTTATTTTATTTTCAAAATACTTTAAGTATTTCTTACAGATGGTGAACTTTTCAAGGGCAAAGTTAACATCATGTTTATTAAGTATAGCTAATTATAATTATAAATAAACTTGCAGATAAGCTTTTAAAAGATTTAGACATTCATACAGGAATTTTCCAAATGCCTAGTTTCCACATTAAAGACTACTGATTCTTTAGATACATGGCCTTCTTAAGATCTGATTACCTCATTTGTGGATGATCAGAAAGCCTTTCCTATTCATATACTGCCCCAGGGCTATGTTTTCCATATTTTTATTCTTTCTTTTTTTTTTTTTTGTGGTTTGTGGCCGGGGCTAGGTTTGGACCCGCCACCTCCGGCTAATGGGACCGGCGCCCTACTCTTTGAGCCACAGGCACCACCCTCCATATTTTTATTCTAATCTGCCATCTTCTTTTCCTCCAAATGGCAAAGTAAAGGAAATTCAATTCAGTCAGTGTCTCTCCATCCTGCTCCACTTCATGCTTTCTCTCTCTTTTCCTCCTCCCTTCCTTCCTTTTTACAAAATTTTGTTAATTTTTATTTATATGAAAGTACTGCGTATAATTTAGAATGTCAAATAGTACTGCAAAGCTTATGCCATGGGTTGACTATGTCCCCCAAAGTTTATGTGTTAGAAACTTAATCCCCAATGCAACAGTGTTGAGAGGTGGGATATTAAAGAGGTGATTAGATCATAAAGGATGAATGGATTAATTCCATTATTAAGGCAGTTTCTGATACAAGAATGTATTCCACTCTGTTCTCCCACTCTGTTTTGCCTTATCCAAGAGATGCCAAAGCAAGAAAGCCCTCACCAGATGAGGGGCCCTTGCTCTGGATGTTCTGGGGTCTATAAAAGTGTAAAAAAATAGATCTCTGCTCTTTATAAAGATGGTGAGCAAAATGATGAGGGTAATAATCTATGGTGAAAAAAATCAGTGGTTGGCTTTGGGGGTGTGTGGGAACTGACTGGGGAAGGTGTATAAGTGAACTTTCTGGGGTGATGGGAATGCTCTATGTAGTGATAGAAATATGGGTTATGTGGATATTTGGATCTGCTGAAAGCAATCAAACTGGAATGCTTGAGATCTGTGCATTTCATCATAGGTATATAAACTGTTCCTCAACCAAAAAAAAAAAAAAAAAAAAGGTTTAAAACAATTTAAAGAGAAAGAACAAACCTACCTGTGACAAATAGTCTTCAAAGAAAATGAAAGTCTCTTGGTTAATTTAAGGTTTTTCACCTTTGCCACTGCTGACATTCTGGGCCAGTTTTTTGAGGGGTTCTCCTATGCACTGATGAACAGCAGCCCTGGCCTCTACCACTAGAGCCCAGGTTCATCCTCCTTACCCTGCCTCCAATCTGTGACGGCCAAATGTCTCCAGACATTACCAAATGTCACCTGAAGGGAAAGATCACCACCAGCTGAGAACTGCTGGGTTAATGCATATGTCATGTTTAGCCACAGCAAACCCTGCAAAATGACTGTGTACAACGTGATAAGCTTTTGGGGACAAACTGAGAGTGGCCTGCTGAGAAATATATCTCTGAATGGAAAAAAGAATGTTGATCACCAGGGATAGAGGAATGATCTGATGATATTTCTCCGATTTTCAGTTTTAGTTGTAGAAAGAAAAAAAAAGTCAAAAGACATCTATAGACTAAGAAAGCCAAAAGCAGCAGTCGTAGTAATAGTAACTGTATCCGTTATTTTAGCAGTTGTTGTGGTGATAGTGATACAATACTATTGGTTACTAATATTTATATATACAGGGTGGACACAAAGTTCATGTGTAATTCAAAATAGTTTAACATAGTAAACTTCACACAATTATGTCCACCCTGTATATAAGTAAAGTAGGTTTTAAAATCCTTTAAAATCCACTAATTTTTCTCCAACAATAACTCTTAGAAAAAGGTAGATATATTTATTTTCTCCACTTTATAGTAAAACTGGGGGATAAGGGTTAAATGACTGCCCAAGGTCACAGTGAATTAAAAAAAAAAAAAAAAAAGCACTGGAACCACAATCCTAGCTCTCATGCTTCTCCGTCCAGCACATCTTCCTACAAACCCTAGCTCTAAGGTACCAGCATTACCTGGAAGCAGGATCCAAATGACAGAAAACTGTGTTCCCGGAAGGAAATAAGTGATCAGTCCCTAAAAGACTGGCTCTGCAGACCCAAGCTCACACATAAGAATAATGAATAGTGGAAAAATGATCATTTTTATTTGGAAACAATAGTCATTGAAGATTTTCTCCTTCAGTACAATGTCTGAGGCGCACACTTTACAGGAATGTATGTGCAGGTGAGGTGACCGTGGTACCCAGCCAGCACAAAGGGCAGCTCAGAGGATCCCAGAGAGTGCTTCACTGATGTGGTAAACTCAGTCACCAAGCCAGGACTCCTCGTTTCTCAGAACCATCTCTGTGTTGCAATCTTTGGAAAAGCAGAGGCCTTGTTGTCTTTTTCTTTATATACTCCTGAGTAGCTTTTATGTAGTAGATACACAACTGGAATTTAGTGAATGAAACATGTTTGGGAATGTAAAAATCTCTGAGTATGTTTTTACAAAGACCTTGGACTTAGCTGTGACCATTATCCGTAGACATCCTATTTGCCTGCTTTATTCCCCACCTGCTGATTAACTTGCCTGAAACACTTGTTTATTAAGACTTTCCCATGCTTGAAAGTTTCCAAAAGTTCCTTGCCTCCTATGGGCTAAAGCCCAGAGGATTGGGCTTGGCTTTGCACATGGCCCCAAATTTGACAGCAACCAATTTATCCAAAGTGATCATCTACTGCCCACAATCTCAGCCAAGTGTTGCAGCCAGCCAGAACCTTGCCAGCCAAGCCAGAATGCTCACAAGACTTGGGAAGAGCCAAATGGGTCGAACTCTTTCCAAGCCTCTACCTTAGGGATTCTGGTGGGGGAGGGGGGGGTTTCTGGTGATAGGGTGTTCAGGGAGGAACTCACTAATGAAGTGGAATTGGAACATGACCTAAGGCATATGAATATCTGGAAAGTGAGCATCCCGGACAGAAGGAACAGCCAGGCCCATGCCCTAAATGGAGAATACACCTGCTGTAGTTCAAAGAGTCACAAGGAGAGAGAGAGAGAGAGAGAGAGAGAGAGAGAGAAAGAAAAGAGCAATAGAGATGGAGTCTGACACAGACAGGATGGTGATGAAGGGCCTAGGGGTTTTGTGAGGACTGTAGTTTTTATTCTGAAATAAGATGCATTGGGGGGTTTTGAGTAGAGATTTGGCAAGATCTAATTTATATTTTTATTTGTTTTGGAGAAAGGGTCTCACTCTGTCCCCCAGGCTAGAGAGCAGTGGCATCATCCTAGCTCACAGCGACCTCAAACTCCTGGGCTCAAGCTATCCTCAGACACTCACGATCATGCCCAGCTCATTTTTCTGTTTTTTGTAGAGATGGGATCTTGCTATATTGCTCAAGCTGGGCTTGAACTCCCCTGACTTACATCTTTAAAGGGTCACTTTGGCTTATGTGTTAATCGTAAAGTGTTGAGCACAAGTCAGAGCAGAGACTGTTACAGTAAGGGGGTGAGCGGGCAGCAGAGAAGACAGTGAGAAGTGATCAGATCTGAAAATGTATTTAGAGAGAAAAATTCCCTAACTTAAAGCAGTATCTTAAAAGGATGGGTAGAAATGAGCCAGGATTGAGAAAAATCATTGCATAAACCATGGAGCACAGACTAGCCTGGCTTGTTCAAGGAACCAAAGGCCAAGGTAGCTGGAGCTTCAAGAACAGGGAGAGGACAAAGCAAGAAGCTGGCCAGGAGAGCAGGAGCCAAAGTCTGGGCATGGTAGACCACAGGGAGGAGTCCCTAATGGTTTTGAAGCCAGAGCATGTTTTGATGTAATTTATGTTTTCCAAGGTCACTCTACTAGGCAGAGACTAAATAAACTGGTGAGTAAGCCACTAAAGGTTTTATTGCATAATATTCATCCAAATGAGTATTCCTCTAGCCATCCTAGTCCTGCTTGCAGGGGGTAGAGTCAATGTCCTTTCCTTCCCTGGGACTCCTTGCCGTCCTCAGAACCCATCCGCTTTGTCCAGCACCCCTCACAGTTACCCACTATTGAGTGTAACATCACAGCTGAGGACCATCCAGAGCAAAACCAAACAGGATGCTCCGGCCCGGGGCCTGCAGCCTGTGCAGCAGCAGGAGAAGCCTCCCCACGCCCTGCACGCTGCTGCCTGCAGACCCGTGAGCATCGCCATCACTTTGGCCACATCATGAGACATGATGGCTTCCCACTGGCACTCAGCTACTGGGAAGATGTAGGTATGGGCGTGGGAATGTGTTTGTCTCGTTTCCCTGATAGTCAATAAGATGTTGAAGGGAATGAGATAACTTCTCTCTCTCTCAGTAGCTAACATAATCTTTTGCATAAAAGTTGGTGATTCTCTTTCAGAGTAAATATAAAAGATGGATTGCGTATAGCATGACCTGCTAATTTGAGAATAGGATTTGTATTAAGTGGGTACTAATTTCAACACAAAATTACTGTTAACTGCTGAAAGGTATTTTTTTTAAAAAGCTATGGAAGGCTCACCTTTGTTAATAGAGGGTGGGGAATACAGAGCCCAAAGAAACGGGGTCCTAGACAGGGCAGGCACTCCCAAAGGAGCAGAATTGCAGAGAACAGACTTTCCCTCTGCTGTGCTGTTAGGCTTTTATTTGTGATATTCCTAAAAAGGGCGTTTTCTAAGTGTTATCCTGGATATAATCAAGTGAAGGGATAGTGAAATGAACATTTGTCAAGCACACCTATCATTGGCATTTCTTCTATGGCAGGAAGTTTTCCAGATAAAATTTAGAATTAACCACACAATCGGTTAGAAAATAGGATTTGTCCCGCTTTTGTTTTTAAGGTATCTCCATCTAGAACGTGTAGAAATAGAAGCTTTTGAGCCACCATGGCAGCTTCCTTTGGATGGCTTTGTTGCTTTATTTTGTCACAACAGAGAATAAAAGTGGTAGGAATAAGTGAAAACAGGAGTAACTGAAGGTGGTATCTATAGTACTGTGAAAAAAAAGATCTTTATTCTTGAGCAAAAGCTGGAATCAATCAAAGCCAGATTTGCTGAGTAATTATTTATAGCTACATTTAAAATGTATTTTCTAATTTTGAAATTTTTACAGGAAAAATAACTTTGATATTGAAAATCTGAACTCATGAACTGTTAGCCCTCTTTCATCCATCCTGTTTTTATAATGTGGTTTGTTAAATAGCAAGACTCAGATCCTGGATCCCATTGGCGGGTCCACCACCACGTACCACAGAAACCAGGCTGTGCTCACCAAGTGCTTAGTGAACAAGTGCCCCGAGTCAGGATGGGTCATGAATGGCCTGAGTTTTATGAACCCAATTACTTTATTTCTCTATGAAACAGCACAAACACCTGAATTTCCTTTCAGAGACATCCAGTGAACCTGAGTCAATCAGAACTGAACCTATGTATTTCTGAAACAATGATGTTCTCTGGTGAGAGCCTGAACCAAGGGAAATATTTCCCCTGGGGCAGATACCCTGCTCCTCCTCTGAACCATCTGAGCCCTGAGCTAAGACTCCTAAAGCCCCAGAAGAAGGTGATCTTTCCCAGGAGGAATTAAACTCTTGAGAGAATGGGCCTTCCCTCAACTTCAACCCTTCTAGGCCAGAAAACAGCTCTGGGAGCCCCAGAGGGGGCTTTTGCTTCTCTGACTTCTCACACACTCTTCTTTCAAATGAATTTAAACCTTTTCTTGTCCAAATCCCTGCAGAAGAAAAAAAAAAAAGTAACCACTCTGCAGTTTTTCTACTATTATGCAAATTGATTAATCAGGCAATGCTCCTGTGAGAATTAATTTATATTTGAATCCAATGAGGCCTGGATGCTTGCTAACTGAACCCCCAGGCCAAGGCTTCAGCTAGGTAGCACCTTATATTATTCCTTTGACGAAATGTGAGCTGACATAAGTACTATGGCTCCCTTTCAATCCGATTACCCCGTTACCTCACATCAATGCTACCCCAGCCATCAGATTCTGGCGTCTTTCCTTTCACCGACTCCAGGAACAACGGACAACCCCTCCTTGATAAACAAGCACCCACTCCTACCCATCATCCTCACTCAATGGGCTCTATTCGACAAGGTATTTTATTTTGTTTGTAGGAATCAAGGACTAAAAACCAGTTCAAAATCAAGCCTGGCTGGGCCTGCTCATTCAGAGCGAGCCTTTCACACAGTCCCTAAGAGCCTCTGGAAACAACACCCCTGAAGCATCCACCCTTTAGTGGACGTCATCCCCTTGGGACACCCCCTCCCCTTCACCTCTCCCTTCGCGTCTTACGAACTCTTTTTATAACACACAAAAAACAAATAGCGGCACAGGTTTCCTTGGATCTGCGTGACCTGAAGCTCCGTCAAAATGAACCTATGTTTTAAACCATACCTTTGTACTAAACTCGTGTTGACAACCACTAAATTCTTTCCGTTGCTCTGCATGGAAACTTAAGAGAAAAAAAAAAAAAAGATTTATTTCTGTCTCTGTGCTCCCCCCTTCCTTTTAAACCGCTGCACATTTATAAAGCCTGGCTAAACAATCCACCAGGTGGGGGAAGCTTTTCTATGGCTGAAGCCTTAGTAATTAGATTAACAGGCAAATGTGCGTCGTGACAACAGCCCCCACCGCCTCCCTTCTTATGCGTTTGTGCACCTAACTGTAGCAAAATATCTTGAATAGTGGCAGGAAAAACAACAACAGCACTTGGTGTTGTGAACTGTTCTGTGATGAAGATGCAAATGAGAGGAAGAAAACAATGCGAGCTTTATCCTAAAAAAGCAACCCCAAGTGATTGCAGGGCTTGGTTTTTAGAGGAAGGGTCAGAAGTTATAGATGAACAGAAACTGGAGCTGGGAGTACATTTGTCAGCTTTGTAGTAAATCAGTTTAAAGACATTTGTGCCCCTTTTTTAGCATAATCTAAAATAGAGGGCCATGACCTTGAGTTGATCGAGGCAGGAATACCTTCTTGAACCAAAGGTCTTAGGGGTTCTGAATTTGGGAAACCCTTTGAAACATATTTTAACTTAGTAATCTACAGTAAGAAACTATTTACTTTTTAGAAATAGGACAAAGTGAAGTAAGTATTAACAATTGAAACACATGAACACTCATTCACTCACTCAGCTACCTAAAGGACAATTATGGCTTTTGCCAAATACTGTTCATATTTTTTTCAAAGCACTTTGCTTTCTGTTATACAGAGGACATCTCTGTCTTCATATAAAGTAGGCTTCATTCAGAAGTAGAAAAGGTACCCGGACGTGGTGATTCATGCCTCCTAGCACTTTGGGAAGCTGAGACGCATAGATTGCTTGAGCTTAAAAGTTCAAGACCAGCCTGAGCAAGAGCAAGATCCTGTTTCTACTAAAAATAGAAAAACTAGCTGGGTGTTGTGGCGTATGCCTGTAATCCCAGCTGCTCAGGAGGCTGAGGCAAGAGGATCTCCTAAGCCCAAGAGTTGAAAGTTCCCATGAGCTGTGACACCACGGTACCCTACCCAGGGTGACAGAGTGAGACTGTCTAAAAAAAAAAAAAAAGAAAAGAAAAGAAGAAGTAGGAAAGGCATTGAATGAACACGTTAGATTGTGCCTATTCATTTTTGTCAAAAAGAATACTCTCTTTTGCTCTCATTCTAACGTTGGTGTCTTTAAGCAAATGTCTAAAATGTGCTACTTATTGTCTGCCAAGTACAAGTTTAGTAGCTATTTAGGAGTATTGTTTTACACTATGCTTTTAATAAAAAATAAGTACAACTCCTTTTTTCCCTTCCTTTGTTCTGGCTGTTCATTGTTCATTCAACACTCATCCAGTATATACTGATAGTGCGATGTGCCTGCAGGGCAGGCTCTCAAGAAGACTAAGACCAATGTGGCTAATATCACCCTCACTCCTTCCTCTACCTGTAACTTAGGGTGACAGGAATCTTCTCCTGCAAGCTCAGCCCTATTCAGTCCTGTGCCTCAACAGGAAACATCTAGGAGACTTAGTTCACCAGCCTAGAGGACTCAGCCTCCAGTCTCCCTTATTTTGCTTTCACTGGTGACAAAGGGTCCCAGGCCACCCTGATTGGCTTTGTTTCCTAGGTTTCCATCACTGGCCCTTTGTAACTGTCTTCTTGTTCTCCTGTCCCTTCCCTGTCACCTTCCTGTCCAGAACCAGAGCTACTCTCAACTCAGGGTCGGCTGTCCACTAATCTAGAGATGCTCAAGTGGGGGGAAGTTTGAGCTCTCATGGGAACATCTGGCAGTTTCTAGAAACATTTCTTTTTTGTTTTTTTGAGACACAGTCTTACTGTGTCACCCTGGGTAGAGAGCCATGGTGTCATAGCTCACAGCAATCTCAAACTCCTGGGCTCAAGCTATCCTCTTGCCTCAGCCTCCTGAGAAACTGCAACTATAGGTGCCCACCACTACACCTGGCTAGTTTTTCTATTTTTAGTAGAGATGGGGTCTTCGACTTGCTCAGGCTGGTCCTGAACTCCTGAGCTCAAACAATCCATCCACCTCAGCCCCCCTGACTGCTAGGATTACAGGTGTGAGTCACTGCACCTGGCCCCTGGAAACACTTGTGGTTGTCCTGATAATGTTGGAGGGATGTGCTACTAGCATTTAACAGGTACAAGCTGGTGATGCTGCTAAACATCCTACAATGTATCACTCAGCCTCATAACAAAAATTGATACCCTTGCCATAGCCAATGCTTTCCCCAATTCCATAGGGAGCATAGGCTGCTGGGTAGAAACGTAGACTTTGGGTCAGATTGCTGCGGTCCAAATCTTCCTGTGCCACTAAATGAGCTGCATGATCCTCTGAAAGATACTTTATACTTTTTGATCATCAGTTTCTTTGTCTATAAAATGGACTTGTTACCAAGAGACAAGGAAATAAGATACATAAAGTACCAGCACAGTACTCACTATTATATTATTATAATCCCCTGGTCTAATACCCTGAGTCCTGTATTTATTTTATTTTATTTATTTTTGAGACAGAGTCTCACTTTCTTGTCCCTGGTAGAGTGCCATGGTGTCATAGCTTACAGCAACCTCAAACTCTTGGGCTCAAGTGATCCTCTTGCCTCAGCCACCCAAGTAGCTGGGACTATAGGTGCTTGGCTATTTTTTAGAGATGTGATCTTGCTCTTGCTCAGGCTGGTCTTGAACTCATGAGCTCAAGGAATTTACCTGCCCTGGCCTCCCAGAGTGCTGGGATTATAGGCATGAGCCAGGGTGCCCAGCCTGAGTCCTGTTATTTAATAGCAAACTTCCTTCCTAAGAACCTTCTCCCCATTGCTCATGGTCTTCATATGAGGACATGGGTCCACCACTTCTGCCTCCAGAGCTTTGGAAGGCATTATCAATTAACAGTAGAAATCTTTCCCATATCACCCAGGTTGGCTTCAGCATCCTTCCCTACGTAGTCCATATGTGATCTCTTAGTAGAGGTTATGTCATGCTAGCAAGAGTGCATTCCCTGTCACTGGAAGTGCTTAAGTAAGGGTGACATGAAAGGGATTTCATGGGGAGGATCAAAACTTTGGATGCATGTTTGCATCACCACCCTGGCAGCGTGAGACCCGCACCAGATTGGCAGCCCATATGTTCAAAACACAAAGCACAAGAAGATGATTTTGGTGAGTACATTAGTCAAGGTAGGATGAATTCTCTGGTAACTCCAAAATCTTATACTAAAACCCATGCCATGGTATGATGCCAGGTGGGCAGGTGTCCTTAATAGCTCTCTCTGTTGACTAAAAGAGCCACTGCACCCCAACATGTAGAACCTAGTGGTTCTCAACCTGTGGGTCGCCACCCCTTTGTAACAATGAAAATACATGGCAGCATTAGGAAGGTTGAGAACCACTGCACCCTGTGGCTCAAAGGAGTGGGGCGCTGGCCCCATATGCCTAAGGTGGAGGGTTCAAACCCAGCCCTGGGCAAAAACTGCAGGAAAAAAAAAAAAAAAGAAGAAGAAGATAAAAGGAATTGTCATAGGGAACTTTATATGCCAGACCTGGAAGTGGTATACCTCACTTCTACCCATTCTATTAGCCAAAACTGAGTCACATGGCTCGATCTAATTGGAAGAGAAGCTAGGAATGTTTAACTGTATGCCCATGAAGAGAAGAAGAATCGGTTTTGATCAGCATAAGTGGTATCGGTGGTAGAGTAATCAAAGAAATAACAAAACCAGGGGTGGGACACAGTAGTAAAGGGCAGCTTCTAAGAGTCATCTGTGGGTCTAACTTTCAGTAAGGAATATTCACACATTGTGCTTTAACATGCAGTAACAGATGCTGTCTGTTGCCTACCAAAAGCCAAACTTCCTTTTTAAAATTATTGTTTGTTTGTTTGTTTGTTTTTTGCAGTTTTTGGCCAGGGCTGGGTTTGAACCTGCCACCTCCAGCATATGGGGCCAGCACCCTTACCCCTTTGAGCCACAGGTGCCGCCCTAAAATTATTGTTTTTTAGAGATGTGGTCTCATTCTAATCCTTAGGGACTAGAGTGTGGTGGCAAGATCACAGTTCACTGCAACCTGCAACTCCTGGTCTCAAGCGATCCTCCTCTCTCGGTGCTACAAGTGGCCAGCACTACCGGTACATGCCACCATGCCAAGTAATTTAAAAAAAATTTTTTAGAGAGGAGTATTTTGTTATGATTCTCAGGCTGGTATCAAACTCCTGGCCTCAAGCAATTCTCCTGCCTCAGGCTTCTGAATAGCTGGGATTATAGGCACAAACCACCACACCCCATCACACCATCTTTTCCTTGATAACACCCATATGTTTCTGGAAAGCTTGCCCCTTCACTAACCCCAGCAGCATGACTCTTGATCTCTTTGATGAAATAATAGTGATTTCATTTTCCTTGCCAGTGACTGGTCAATAGGTACTATTCTGGCTGATGAAACAAAAGTGGCAATTCTTAAGTTAAGCTTTTGAAAAAGATTTTTTTTTTTTTCTGAGAAAAGGGAAGAAAAGAGAATAGAATGACTCCTTTTGCTTCTGGACATTGTCACCTGCATGTGTATGATGTCTGGAGCTGGGGCAGCCACTGGGGACCATTTAGGACCCAAACGCTAAGGACGGCCAAGTACAAAGATGGAAAGAACCCAAGCCTTCAGTGGTAACAGTGAGCCAATGAATTAATGAGCTCTGGACCTGTTCTTTTTCTGGCATTTTTCTTTCGTGAAACAATAAATTTCCTTTAGCGTTTATTCTATTTTAAGGTGAGTCTTTTGCTACTTGTAGCCAAGGCATCCTAACTGACAGATATGCACTAGACACTTAGACATATGACTTCACACTGGAACCAGGGTAGAACTGGAATCATATTTAGCAGGAAACCAAGATCCACTCAAACTTTTCTACTAAAAATAGAGAACTTAGCTAGGTGTTGTGGTGGGCGCCTATAGTCCCAGCTACTTGGGAGGCTGAGGCAGGAGGATCACTTAAACTGAGTTTGAGGTTGCTGTAAGCTAAGATGATATCTTGGCACTCTAGCCTGGGCAACAGAGTGAGACTCTGTCTCAAATAACAACAATAATACTAACAAATTTTAAAAGTATGTTTAAAAAAGGAAAACATACAAATAACCAACCATTACATAAAAAAATGCTTGGTATCACTAATTATCAGGGAAATGCAAATTAAAACCACAGTGAGCTATCACCTCACGCCTGTCAGAATGACTATAATCAAACAGATAAAGAATGAGAAGTATTGATGAAGATGGTAGGAATACAAACTAGTACAGCCATTATGGAAAACAGTATTACGAGTTCCTCAAACAATTAAAAATAGAATTACCATATGATCCAGCAATCCCACTACTTAGGATATCTCCAAAGGAAATGAAAGGAGTATGTGGAAGAGATATCTGCACTCCCATGATTATTGCAGCATTATTCATAATAGCCAAGATATGGCATCAACCTCATTGTCCTTCATTGGATAAATGAATGAAATGTGAGAGATATAGACACACAGTGGAATACTATTCTCCCCTATAAAAGAAGGAAAATCTGTCATTGGCAACATGAATGAAACTGGAGGACATTATGTTAAATGACATAAGCCAAACACAGAAAGACAAATACTACACATCTTAATCCATTTTGGGTTGCTATAACAGAATACCACAGAGTGAGTAATTCATAATGAACAGAAATATATTAGGCTCACAGTTCTGAAGAACAGGAAGTCCAAGGGTATGACATTAGTATCTGCCCAGGGCCTCCATGCTGGATCCTCCTATGGTGAAAGGCAGAAGGGCAAGAGTGAGAAATCAAACTTGCAGTCTTAAGCCCTTTTATAATCAGCATTAGTTCATTCCTGTGAGTTGAGCCCTCATGACCTAAACACTTCCCATTAGGGCCTACCTCTCAAGGGTAAGGCACTGAGGATCGGGTTTCCAACACATGCTTTTAGGGGACATATTCAAACCATAGCACTTCATGATCTCACTCAGATGTGGAATCTGAAAAAGTTTATCTTACAGAAGCAGAAAGAAGAATGTTTATCAGGATCTGGGGGGTTGGAGATAGTGGGTGTTGGAGAAATGTTGATCAAAAGACCCAAAATTTTAGTTAGATAGAAAGAATAAATACAAGAGCTCTGTTGTACAATGTGGTTACTATAGTTAACGATGTATTGTTATTTAAAAAATGCTAAGGGAGGCCAGTGGGGTGTCTCATGCCTGTAATCCTAGCACACTGGGAGGTCAAGGCAAGTGGATCACCTGAGCTCAGAAGTTTGAGACCAGCCTGAGCAAGAGTGAGACCCTGTCTCTACTAAAAATAGAAAAACTAGCTGGACATCATGGTGGGTTCCTATAGTCCAAGCTACTTGGGAGGCTGAGGCAAGCGAAGTTCTTGAGCCCAAGAGTTTAAGGTTGCTGTGAGTTCTGATGCCATGGCACTGTGTCCAGGGTGACAGAGTGAGTCTCTGCCTTTAAAAAAAAAAAAAAGGTAAAGGAGTTGATGTAAAGTATTCTCATCTATTGGGGACCAGCCCTAAACTATACTGTGAGTTCTTTCCCAATGTCTAGTGGAGAGAATGAGGGAAAAGTGAAGAGTTGAATACCCAAGAAGAACGTTTTTTAAAATAGCTGGGCCAGAGAGCTTTCCACTTCTAAGCGTGAGGACAGGCATAAAAGCCTTAAGTCCAGGCTAGCTCTGCTTTTATCATACACATCACTGTTAAATCATCAATCTAACGGGGGAAGGCTAAACTCTTATGTCATGGTTCTTGCTGGGCTTGCATTTTCTAACCAAACTATTTCTTTAACTAACTAATTAGACTGATTTGCCTCTTACTATTATTACTCTAAGTTATTTATTATCTTAACACAAACAGAGCATGGGACAGGGAACACAGTTCAGGAGCAAGATATCAAAGCAGACCCCAATCACACCACACATAAAAATCTCAAAAGTGGCTATTAAACTCTCAGGAAGACAAGCCGGTGCTGCTGCCAATACTGAGAAAACGAAAGCAAGTATTTTCCTCCTTATCTCCCTGAGAGACTTGTTCTCTCTTACCGAGGTTTAGGTGCCCGCCCTGTCTCCTGCTCGTTTGGCACTCCCTCACTGTTTTCCTAACTCCTCAAATGCACTCATTCTCCCTGAGAAGGCAGCAGGCCTTGTCTCTCAGTGCTCAGTGATCTCTGAGCCTAGTTGCACTAGGGAAAGGGTGAAGTTCCTACAAGACAGATTCTGTTTAAAAGATCAGGCTTCAGGCTGCTGCACTTCGTAACAGAGCCGATAATTCCCCATTGCTTCTGCAGTCTGAATGCCTACATGCTTTCCTCTGATCCACTTCTTTCCTGTCTCTGTTCCCTTTTGCCCATCATCTGCAATTATTTTCTTTTTTTTTTTTTTGTTTGAGACAGATTCTCACTCAGTTGCCCTGAGGTTGAGTGCCGTGGCATTATTGCTCACAGCAACCTCAAATTCTTGGGCTCAAGCAATCCTCTTGCCTCAGCCTCCTGAGTAGCTGGGACTACAGGCACCCACCTCAATGCCTGGCTATTTTTAGAGATGGGGTCTCGCTCCTACTCAGGCTGTCTCCAGCTCGTGAGCTCAAGCAATGCACCCACCTCAGCATCCCAGAGTGCAATCATTTTCTTAATTCAATTCCTAACTTACTTATAATAAACAATTGAAAATTGGTTTTTAAGCTTATTAAATCATTATTTCTAGCAATGCAAGTATATCAAGATATGACTCTTCCCTTAAATACCCACATGTCCACCCACACTCATCACAAAAATGATAAGCATGTAAGGTATGGCATATGTTAATTAGTCATTCCACAATGCATACTTCAAAATAATTTGTTGTAAGGCTCCGCACGGTGGCTCATGCCTATAATCCTAGCACTCTGGGAGGCCAAAGCAGGCAGATTTCCTGAGTTCACGGGTTAGAGATTCCATCTCTAAAAAAACAGCCGGGTGTTGTGGTGGGTGCCTATAGCCCCAGCTACTCTGGAGGCTGAGGCAAGAGAATCACTTGAGCCCAGGAGTTTGAGGTTGCTGTGAGCTATGACGTCATAGCACTCAACTGAGGGTGACAAAGTGAGACTCTGTCTCAAAATAATAACAATAATAATAATAACTAACTAAATAGACACACTTTGTTTCTAAACACCCAAACATTTGAATTTTAGTCAACTAAGTGTAAGTACTACTAATACCCCTTAATGACCAACAATACCAACAGAGGTCATTGCCTAATCATCCAAACCAGCTAAAAGGACTCACAGATACAAAGGGAGGGGATAGATTGGCCTAAGAGATACAAATGAAGATTCGTTAGTCTCATGACAAAATCTGGGAGCTCTCCCAACTGGTTACCATCTAGTGAACCAAAAAGGATAAAATGAGGCACTAATAGGGAAAAGCCTTTAGAAGAATGATCGGTGAACTAAAGATGCTGAAAGTAGGAAAGGTTCTAATAGATAAGGCAGGAGGAGGCTTCCAGAGAAGCTAACCTTGGAGGATGCATCACTCCACACACATTCTCTGAGTGCATAGTATGTGTCAGACATTGGGACACAGAGTCCAAATATATGCATCTGTACCCTTGCTAAGTTCATCGTTAATTGAGGGAGGGAAAACATGTAAATTATTCTAATAGGTAGATTACTAGATTTAGCAAATAAAATTTAAATGTTAGATAAAAATGAGTAATTTTAGTGTAGTTTATCCCATGCAATATTTGAGACATACTAAAAAAAAAAATTCATCTGTTTGAAATCCAAATTTAACTGGGCATCTGATGTTTTATCCGGCAACTCTAACTATAGCATAATAAATGGTATAATGAAATTGAGAGTTGGGTACTACAACTATCCAAGGGACACAGACCTCAGAGCACATGTCAGAGAAAGCTCATAGAGCAGGTGAGGCTTAGGCCAAGTTTTTCCTAACCAGCAGACGTTGGCCAGGTGAAGGGATTACAGAAGGCTACTGGAGACAAGGATTATTGTGCACAAAGGCACTGGGGTTTGAGGGAGCAGAGAGTACTCGGGGAACTACAAGTAACCCAACAGGAATAGAATAAGTAATATCATTTTAATAACCATCTGAGAGGTGGTCAGAAGCCTGAGTAACATTACCGTCTAAGGCAGTGGTTCTCAACCTTCCTAAGGTTGCAATCCTTTAATACAGTTCCTCATGTTGTGACCCCCAACCATAAAATTATTTTCATTGCTACTTCATAACTGTAATTTTGCTACTGTTATGGATGGTAATGTAAATATCTGATATGCAGGAGACCCCCCCAAGGGGGTCACAACCCACAGGTTGAGAACCACTGGTCTAAGGCATAAAGAGAAAGGAGAGTTCATGAAGAAAGCAAGGAGCAGCCTGAGAAGGAAAAGGGAAACCAAGAGATTAAAAATAAGGACGTGTCCAGTGACAAATGCTGCAGGCAGGCCAAATGAGCTAAGTACATGGACTGTGCCAACAGGGATGGCATCAGGGAAACTGACAAAAACTATTTCAGTGGCATGTGATGACAGTGGATTGAGAAAGGTCACAGAGATGGTGAGAATTGGAGAAAGCAATGGTAGACAATGAATTTTAAAAATTTGGTTGTATAAGAAGTACCAGACAGGGATCTTCCCTGGGACTTTGACTTTAGAGAGGACCCCAGTTTGGTTTCTCTCCAGCTCCTCCCATCTCCGGGAGGCCAAGGAGCTGTGCTCACCTAGAGCCTGTACATTCCCTTTTAGATCATGTAAGTCTTTGCCCAAATAGACTTGAGCCTGTTTTCAAAAACTACACGAGCCCCTTTCTAGGTCTATCTTACCAGGAGTGGACCATGTCCCTGGTGTGCCTGCCTATTCCCAAACCTGAGGCTTAACCCAGGGACAGCTGTTTTGGAGGATGGGGATAGACCTTGGACATTGAGTCAAGGCATCTATACTCTTGAGTATAGGCCCTTATAATGTAAGGTGGGGAGTAAAGTAGGGTAAGCCATAGGCCTCTATCTATATCCTTGTCCCTAGTGGTAGCTAGAGATGGATATAAGGCTAAGGTGCAGAGATATAAGATATAAGATCGAAGCTGCAGAGAGAGAGAAAGAGAATAATGCAGAACAAAGTTCCTCCACTAGTCAGGATTCCAGCAGCAAATGTCCCAGTGCAGAGACTACTTACAGAGGTATAGGCAAGGTCAAGGGAATAAACAAAGGCTATTAAGGCACCCAAAGTCTAGCAACAGTGGTAATCTATCATATCCCACTTTATCCCTAAGCCTGAAAGGGCAAAAGGTTGGTGGAACAGGATTTCCAGAGTCCAGTGATTTGGGGAGTTGTAGCTACGGGCTCTCCCCGAAGTGCAACACAGTGAAAAGAGAATGGGAGGAATAAATATAAATACCTCTTCTCTTGCCCTTGAGTCAGTGCTAAGGCCTCCCTCTGATGGAAATCAACTAGATGTATCCACATAGCAAGGTATCCTGGGGTCAACGCATATCCCAGAGGCAGCCTCTCAAGCAAGAGGGGTAGGAAGTGTGATTTAAAAGGGGAAACAGGGGCGGCTCCTGTGGCTCAGCAGGTAGGGCACCGGCCCCATATGCCAAGGGTGGCGGGTTCAAACCCAGCCCCGGCCAAACTGCAACAACAACAACAAAAAAAAATAGCCGGGCATTGTGGCAGGCGCCTGTAGTCCCAGCTACTTGGGAGGCTGAGTTAAGAGAATCGCCTAAGCCCAGGGATTCGGAGGTTGCTGTGAGCTGTGTGACGCCATGGCACTCTACCGAGGGCAATAAGGTGAGACTCTGTCTCTACAAAGAAAAAAAAATCTTAAAAAGAAAAAATAAATAAAAGGGGAAACAGAAAATAAATAGCAGGCACAATCCCCAAAGAGGAAGGAGGGCTGTAACTCAGCAGGTATATGAAGAGAATGAAGGGTAAGCGGGCAGGAATGAGATGGAGAACATCTCGTCTGATGACCATGTCTTTCCTTATGCGTTAGAGGAGATTGACAGTAAATGAGGATGAGCAGGCAGAGGAGTTATCTTATTTTTCCGCCTGCATTTGGAGGCAAGCTGACATTTGGTCTTAAGGTCTTTGTGTAGTATGCGAACTACTATCAGTAAGGCTATCTTCCTCATCTCTTATCCATTATGCCTTCCTCTCTCTCCTGTCCTGAGCAGAACCGCAGAGCAGGTGAAAAGCTCTGGAGACTTCTCTTCCCTGCATTAACATCTGAGCCTACCTCAGCTTCAGGCAAACAACCCTCCAGCAACTCAGAGGCTCACATACTTCAGAACATTTCCCTCTCCAGCACTGGCTCAAGATTTAAAACAGTATCTTCCTCTGATAGGTCACTCCTTTGGCCAAATCAAGACTGCCCACCTGTTAGAAGAAAAATAATTTTTAAAACTAATTTTCACTACACTATCAAGAACTAGTAGCTTTACCTCAAATCTTTCCGTGAGTGTCTGGATTAGAAAAAAATATCTCTTGGTCTCAACAGGGCAAATCTCTAAATTTAAAATAGAAACAAAAAAAATAATAAATAAAATAAAATAAAACAGAAACAAAATACAAATGTTTTGCATGTTTAAAAACAAAGATGTTTCTCCTGCTTCTGTAGCATCAGCAGTTAGAAGGACTTCTTCCTTCTATTGTGCTTAGAAAAATAATAGGCTTTCAGTTTTACTCCATTCAGTAAAATATTGGCTGTGGGTTTGTCATAGATAGCTTCAATCAGTTTTAGAAATGTGCCACCTATGCCTATACTCTTCAGTGTTCTAATTAGAAAAGGATGCTGGATTTTATCAAATGCTTTTTCTGCATCTATTGAGAGGATCATATGATCTTTATTTTTGCCTCTGTTAATATGGTGGATAACGTTTATGGACTTGCGTATGTTAAACCAGCCTTGCATCCCTGGGATGAAGCCCACTTGATCATAATGAATAACTTTTTTGATGATAAGCTGCAATCTATTGGCTAGGATTTTGTTGAGAATTTTTGCATCTATATTCATGAGTGAGATTGGTCTGAAATTCTCCTTTTTGGTTGGGTCTTTTCCTGGTTTTGGTATCAGGTTGATGTTTGCTTCATAGAATGTGTTGGGGAAGATTCCTTCTTCCTCAGTTTTTTGGAATAATTTCTGCAGTACAGGAATAAGCTCTTCCTTGAAGGTTTGATAGAATTCTGGAGTGAAGCCATCTGGACCAGGGCATTTTTTGGTTGGAAGATTTTTTATTGTTTCTTTGATCTCAGTGCTTGAAATTGGTCTGTTCAGGAGCTCTATTTCTCCTGGCTAAGTCTAGGGAGAGGGTGTGATTCCAAATATTGATCCATTTCCTTCACATTGTCAAATTTCTGGGCATAGAGTTTCTGGTAATATTCAGAGATGATCTCTTGTATCTCTGTGGGATCAGTTGTTATTTCCCCTTTATCATTTCTGATTGAGGTTACTAGAGATTTTACTTTTCTGTTCCTCGTTAGTCTGGCCAATGGTTTATCTATTTTATTTATTTTTTCAAAAAACCAACTCCTTGTTTCATTAATTTTCTGAATGATTCTTTTGTTTTCAATTTCATTGACCTCTGATTTGATTTTGGATATTTCTTTTCTTCTACTGAGTTTAGGCTTAGATTGTTCTTCTTTTTCCAATTCCATAAGATCGCTTGTGAGATTGTTGATGCGCTCTCTTTCTGTTTTTCGAATGTAGGCATCTAAAGCAATGAATTTTCCTCTCAAAACTGCTTTTGCAGTATCCCACAGGTTTTGGTAGCTTGTGTCTTCATTGTTGTTATGCTCAAGGAAGTCAATGATTTCCTGTTTTATTTCTTCCTGCACCCATCTGTTATTCAACAGAAGAGTGTTTAATTTCCATGCCTTTGGGTGGGGTCGAGCATTTTTGTTAGAGTTGAGTTCCACCTTTAGTGCCTTATGGTCTTGAGAAGTTACAAGGTAAAATTTCAATTCTTTTGATTCTGTTGATATTTGTTTTGTGTCCCAGGATATGATTAATTTTGGAGAATGTTCCGTGGGGTAATGAAAAGAATGTATATTCTTTATCTTTGGGGTGGAGTGTTCTATATGCGTCTATCAAGCACAGTTGTTCTAGGGTCTCATTTAAATATCTTATATCTTTGTTTCATTTCTGTTTAGAAGATCTGTCCAGCTCTGTAAGAGGAGTGTTAAAGTCACCTGTTATTATGGTATTATCAGATATCATATTGTTCAGATTGAGTAAGGTCTGTTTCAAGAATCTGGGAGCATTTAAATTGGGTGCATAAATATTTAGAATTGAAATGTCTTCTTGTTGTATTTTTGCCTTGACCAATATAAAGTGACCATCTTTGTTGACCAAAAAAACCAACAATCCCATAGATCAATGGGCAAGAGACATGAATAGAACTTTCTCTAAAGATGACAGACGAATGGCTAACAAACACATGAAAAAATGTTCATCATCTCTATATATTAGAGAAATGCAAATCAAAACAACCCTGAGATATCATCTAACCCTAGTGAGAATGGCCCACATTACAAAATCTCAAAACTGCAGATGCTGGCGTGGATGTGGAGAGAAGGGAACACTTTTACACTGCTGGTGGGACTGCAAACTAGTACAACCTTTCTGGAAGGAAGTATGGAGAAACCTCAAAGCACTCAAGCTAGACCTCCCATTTGATCCGGTAATCCCATTACTAGGCATCTACCCAGAACGAAAAAAATCCTCTTATCATAAGGACACTTGTACTAGACTGTTTATTGCAGCTCAATTTACAATCGCCAAAATGTGGAAACAGCCTAAATGCCCACCAACCCAGGAATGGATTAACAGGCTGTGGTATATGTATACCATGGAATACTATTCAGCCATTAAAAAAAAATGGAGACTTTACATCCTTCGTATTAACCTGGATGGAATTGGAAGACATTATTCTTAGTAAAGCATCACAAGAATGGAGAAGCATGAATCCTATGTACTCAATTTGATATGAGGACAATTAATGACAAGGTTATGGGGGGGGAAGCAGAAAGAGGGACGGAGGGAGGGGGGTGGGGCCTTGGTGTGTGTCACACTTTATGGGGGCAAGACATGATTGCAAGAGGGACTTTACCTAACAATTGCAATCAGTATAACTTGGCTTATTGTACCCTCAATGAATCCCCAACAATAAAAAAAAAAAAAATTAAAATAAATAAATAAATTCTAGACTTGCACACACACACAAAAAAATGAAAAATAATAGGCTAAAATATGGTCGCTTGGCATGCTAAGTGCTTTGTTCCATTTTGTTTTGTTTTGTTTTGAGACAGGGTCTCATTCTGTCACCTAGGCTGGAGTATAGGATCTCTGCAGTATAGGCCACTGCAGCCTGGAACTCCTAGCCTCAATCAATTCTCCTGCCTCAGCCTACCAAGTGCTGGGTTTACTGGCTGGAATCACCATGGCCAGCTCAGGCTGAGTGCTTTGAACAAAGGAGATGGAAAGGCCTCAGCAACCCAGGTGTTTCTCTGAACTTCTTTACACCCCACTCCCCTTTCCCCTTTTCTCTAAAGTTACCTTATTTGATTGAGAGAAATTCTTCCAAAAGGAAAGATTTCTTGAACCCTCACCCTAGGAATCTCATCAAATAACCAGGAAAGATTAATCACAGGAGAGGAGACTAAAAGTCATTACCACATCTAAATAAGCTATCCCTATTCTTTTTTTTTTTTTTTTTTTGCAGTTTTTGGCCGGGCCCAGGCTTGAACCCGCCACCTCTGGCATATGAGGCTGGCACCCTACTCCTTCGAGCCACAGGCACCACCCCCTATTTTTTTTTTTGAACCTTTACCTACATAATAAAACAACCTAGCTCAAAGTGTAGTTCTGCCTCTCACCTTTTCTCAGCCTGTGGCCACCTCCTCCAGAGCCTAGATAAATTTTGCTAGTGGGACTACAAACTAACACAACCTTTTTGGAAGGAAGTATGAAGAATCCTCAAAGAACTCAAATTAGACCTCCCATTTGATCCTGCAATCCCATTACTAGGCATCTACCTGGAAAAAAAAATCCTTTTATCATAAGGACATTTACCCTAGACCCTTGCCAAAATGTGGAAACAGCCTAAATGCCCACCAACCCAGGAATGGATTAATAAGCTGTAGTATATATATATATATATATATACTATATATATATATGTATGTATATACCATGGAATACTATTCAGCCATTAAAAAAGACAGAGACATTACATCTTTTGTGTTAACCTGCATAGGGGTGGAACACATTCTTCTTAGTAAAGCATCACAAGAATGGAGAAGCAAGAACCCAATGTACTCAATTTTATTATGAAGGCAGTAGATGATCTAACCTGGTGGGGGTGAGGGGAATGGGGGAGTGGGGAGGGGGAGGAGAGAAAGGTTTGGGGGGTCATGGAGTAAGGCACACCTCTTGGGGGCAAGACATGATTATAAGAGAGATTTTACCTAACAAATACAATCAGTGTAACCTGGTTCTTTGGACCCTCAAGGAATAACAAACAATTTTTAAAAAAAGAATTTTAGATTAGGAAGTATAAAAACATAAAATAAAATAAAATTTCACAACCTTTAAAAAAAAAGAGAAAATGCGGCAAGATTCTGGTTTAGAGAAGAGTAACCAGGCAAGTATCCTTTTGCCTTGAGGGTCCCTAATGTTGCCTAAGACTAAGGTTTAATACTAAGACAACAAGCCTCCAGAGATAGCTTGAAAAAATGGTGCGAAAACCTTAAATATTTTTCACACCCATTCAAGGTAAACAATACAAGTCCTTGCCAAGTCCTCTGTATTGGAGGCCTAACCCTTTCCCCCTCCTCCTCCTCCTCCACTCCTCCTAGAGCAAAGGCCTACCCGGCCCTGTCCCAAGAGTTCCTCCTGAAAGACACTAGCCCTCCAGAACCTTCCAGCAAGCTGTAGAATCTTCCTCTCCCTACACACAGTATAAAAACAAGCCTCTGACTACCCTCAGTGCAGATGCCATCTTTGCCCAGGTGGGTCTTAGTCCCCTTTCATTAAATTTGGCCTGAACGTCTCCTGTTCTCATCTCTGCATCTCTGGCTATACCACCAAACCCCTTTCTCTTTGCTCTTGAAGGGGGAGACCTTATTTATTTCTTCCGTATTTGGCACCCAACTCACTAGTCCCCCAAACTATCCCTCTACCCAAGGGCTACCTCCACTCCAACACACAGCAGCCTCACTAAGGGGCATCTGCTCCCCGTCTTGAGTCCTTGGGGACCAGAAAAAGAAGGCTAACTAGTTTTCATATCCTCTCTCTTCTGCTGCCCTCCTGTCTTGGACAAAAGCAACCCTTTTAGGCCCAAAGAAAGATCCCAGGCAACTTCACTTTCCTCTGAGCCACCAGAAAGCACAATGGGACAGGAAATCAATAGTCCCAGCTCAGGGAGAGAAAGGCAGTAAAGAGGATGGGGCATAGAGGAAAAGGGGTTCATGTGGCACTCAAATGAGTCCAGGACAAGGGGAGTGAGCCTGGGAAGACCCCCTTCTTTTTTTCCCCTTGCATAGGACCGGACAAGGGCTGGAAAGGAAAAGCATCAGGGGCGCATGGCTTGGGGCAGAGTGCTTGCCAGCTGGGAGGCATGTGGGATGCAAAGGCTGGGCAACAACAGGGCTTTTGCTCTTAGCACCTGTAGATCTTGAGACCTTAGAGCAAAAGCAGTGGCCTATCTCCGAGATCCTCCCCCACTGGCAGTTTTGCCCTAAGCTTCCAGCTCATTCCAGGAATTCTAAGCTCAGTCCCTCAACTGAGGGTGCACCCCTAGGATCTGAAAATGCTGTCCTTCTGGTTGTCATGCTGGGTCCAGAGGCAGGGAGCTGCTGGGGCCCACAGAGAGGCAAAAAAGAGCTGAGGGTTTTAAAACCTGACAAGGTCAGAACTGAAAGGACCCTCAGAGAGCTCTCTAAGGTAGCTCCTCATTTTGCCCAAGTAAGGCCCAGGAGAGGAGGATTTTCCCTAAAGATGCACAGTAAAGTGAAACGGATTCAAATATAAGTTAAAACAATCTTTAATCGTGCAGTTTGCAAAGAGCCAGTTAAGCAAGGAAAGGCAAAGGCAATTTTATATTCAAGGGGAGTGGAAAGAAATCATCATCTTTGAAAGAAATTAATTTTCATTAATTAATTAATGAAATTAATTTCCCAGACAAGGGGGAGGGGTGGAAAATGATGAAGAGAAGTAGCACTCTAGGCCCAGCTCACTAATGTCTATAATTTTGATTATTCCCAATGGGCTCATATCAGTCTAGTTCAACACTTCTTGTTAATATTGTGAATGTCACTGAGGTAAAGGAGTTCCAAACTGGGAGTTAAAGTAAACTTCTGCCAAGCCCTTACTGCACTCCCTGGGCCATTCTACAGAGATCCTCTTTCTCGGGGAGGAAAAAAAGAAAGAAAACACACACACACAAAACCCAAAAAACACAACACACAGTTAACCACCTGTCAGGGCTGAGGACACAATGAGGCTCCTGGAAAAAGAGCTTTTCATGCATGCGTAATATATTTGTTCAGCTATTCACTTAATGAAGCTGATAAATGTGATGCAAGACAATAGTCAAGTTAATCTATTTAGTAAAATGTTTTGAGACTTTCAGGCTACATTAAGGAGGGGAGCGTTAGGCGACATTTTCATTTAAATGCACTCATCTCCTCTCTTAGGCTGCACAAGGGGGTTCAGGCAATCTATGTGAATATAATTTCTTATAAATGTGTCTTTAATGGGTTTAATTCACCCTTGCCAGCTGTTTTGGGGGCTATTTTGTAAGAGCAAAACAAACGTTTCAGGCTTGGAAAGCTAGTTAAAATTAGTTTCGGTCAGCGAGGCCAAGCTATATTTCCTGCAAACCATCTGCTTGATTGGCACAATAGAAGGATTTTCAAGGAAAAAGAGGGGAGGGAGTGTGAAAGGGATGGGGGGGTGAGGGGGGAAACCATAGAAAGGGCTGGGGCAGCGGTAGCTCCTAGTGGCCTATTCTAAAGGTGAACCCCTTAGAGTTGTCTTAATAGAGAGGCTTGCAGAGAGGGTTGGAAATCTCTTTCAGCCCGAGCCTGACCGCCCTCCTCCTCCGCCGCTCGCGGTCAGCTCCTCTTCCCTCCACCCTCTTTCTCTGGACCGGAGAAGGCAGGTAGCCGCCCAGCACCATCGGCCCATCTAGCCAAATGCTCTCAACTCCGCCGGCAGTTCCTGCTGGGAGCGCAGTAGCCCGGAGGCCCAGATCTCCGCGAAATGAACACGCGCTGACCTTTTGAAGGGCGGGAAAGCTCACGCCACTTTACTTGGCAGAGACCTTCGCCTCGCTTCGTGGCGCGCGCCGGACACTTCTGGAGCGGTCCCAGCAGGACAGAGCCGCGCTGCTGCCGCGACCGCGCAGCGCTGGGGGCTGAGACTCGCCCGCTGTCCCCGGCCCCGGGGGGTGCGGGGAAGAAACCCCCAGAGCGGGTTTGGGTTACCCTTTCTACGATCCCCAAAGTGTCCTGCAGCTTTGGCATCCCATGTCCCCCCACCCCCAGCCCCGGCCAGATCTGCTGCGGCCTCCCCCAGGCAGCAGTCCCTCCTACCACCGCCCGGAGGAGGAGGAATTTTACCCCAAACCAAGGTCTCCAATTCTGTTTTCCCCTCCCGTCTTCTTTACTCTTGAAAGAAATGGACAGAAACCTCGATCTTGGGATAAAGAACGTGAGTGATTTCTCCCAAATAAACTCGAAGATAACGACATTACAATGAATGGCAGGACGCACAAAAACCCATGGGTTCAGGTCAAATGGCATTAGTCACAGGTCTTAGCCGCAGCCGCCTCCGCACCGCGCAGCCCCTTAGGCTATCATGGAGTTTGAAAGGACGCGTTCAAGGAGATCACTTAAAGTAAGATCCTTTTCGTCCGATTTCTTGCCTCCTTGGGATTTATTTTGCCTTTTCATGGGCGGCCAGCCCTAGTCCCCGCCCTCACTTTTCCTCTTTGGTGCTTTAGGAAGCTGTGGAGACCAACACGAGGAAGCTGGGTCCACGTGGATCTCAGCAAGGGGTTGACCCACCTTCCAAGAAATGTCGGGGATGCCTTTTAAAAGTAGAGCAGTAGCAGTTGGTCCACAGCGAGGCAGGATGGCTGGGAGGAGGAGGAGGTACGGAACCTGTGTGAGGGCAGAGCAGCCTACACCTGGGGAAATGCCCAGCCAGGGAAGAAGCCCTGGGAAGCGGGCACTGGGAAGGCCCCAGGCACCACCCCCACCATAAAACAACATCCAAGTTGATTTTGGCAAATACAGACTCTATTCTGATCATCTGGAAGACTGGGCAAGAGCTTTTTCCCTTGATAGGCAGTCAAACACCTGTCGCCCTGGTCTGTCCTTCCAGGAACTTTAGATTGGGGGAGAAAAGGGGTGGGGAAGAAGAGGACAGAGAAAGAAAGAGAGTGAGAGAAAGCGGAGCGGGAAAGTAAGGGGAGGAGGAGGGAGAGAAAGCCAGCCCTGTCGCAAAGGAAAACTTCATCTTGTGGTAAGGTTATCAAAGCCCACCTGTTAAAAAGTTTATACTTTTCTCACCCATTTTATTGCAAAACCTCAAAATAAACTTTTGAGATTCTTGGACAATCTCCCTAGTCTGTTTCCAGTGGCCCTCCATTAACTTGAGCAATGAGTTTCTCATATTTAAATAGCCACCTATTTAAAAACTGTTCCTTTCCTGATTGGTTTTTCTCGCACATTGCTCAGTACTCCTCCATAAGCTGTCTTGGGCTCAGAACCTCCACACTTACCTCATCTTCCAGCATTAATTCGCCTCCAGAGCCTGGCCCTAAACAACTATTTAATTTGAATCAAGGGAGAGCTTTAGCAGACTGCATTTCTGGTTTAATGTGATATAAATCACAGATGCACTTTTATTGAATGGTTAAAGCAGTGACATGGAGATCATCAACACAAAACGCCCCAAACAAAACCATCTAGAGAAATAAAGCTGGTTAATAAGATTTTTGAGAAAGCTTTGTGTTAAAAAGCTAAAAGGAAAACCAGCTGAAGGTGACACTTAGTTCATGGTTAATAGGATCAGGGCGGCCTGGCTGGGCTGCACACTTCTCTTTGGGGAGGTTCAGCCACACTAAAGAAATGAATGGGACATTTAACACATCTGTTATCTCGCCGAACAGAGAAATGGGGAATCGGGGAATCTAGGCTCCGTGCCACCTCAACCCCAGTCCAAAGGAAAGCGAAGGGACTGTCTCCAGGAAGATTCTCTTTTGAAGTTTCAAATCAAGCAGAGACTTTCCTGGACCAAGATTCTAGCGAACTGCATCCTTCCCTCGGGTTTCTGTGCATATGTACACTGTGCTGCAATTGGTAGGGCTCTGGGATGACTTCTGGACCTCCGCTGCTACCATTCAAAATGCTTGGGCTGTTAATTTCAACTTAAAATGCCAAAATTGTCCTGGGGTTGGAAAAGAGTCAGTGTGGCACTCTCAGTGGTTGGGGCCCTTGCCTAAGGTAGCTTCCAGCAGCAGTCAGCTCTTGGCCAGTGGAATCCTGCAGCAGCTGCTCTGCCGAGCTCTCCTTCTCTGCTCCCCTTGCAGAGACTCCTAGAGAAAATCGTTTTCCAAACTGGTGGGAGTTTGCCGGAGACTAGTTTTTACTTTTGTATATCCACCAACTCTCAAACTCTACCAGTCTCCATAAATGAAACAACACAAATAAAGACCTCCCCCCATGCCTAGGGACACACATCTAATAACCCCAAATCACCAATTTCCACGGCTCCCTGGGTTGTTGGAATGAAACTTCTAACCCCGACTTAACCCACCCCTCATATCTGCCATTATGCTTCATCCTGAGTAAGGAATTGGGCTGGAGACAGAAGAGGAGGTGTGTGTTCATGTTTACTGACTTCAAACTTTCCCTTCCTCCACCCACACGAGGGGAGGGTGATTTTCTTGATAGCCTGGAGATGTATTTCTATGAATATTTATTGATTTATTTTCCAGGCTCAGCAGGGGAGCTGCAAATAAATTTAGTGCGTTCTTTAAATAATTCCTTTTCTATGAGGCAAGATGTCATCTGAAACTTCTAAATAGGCATTTAATTAGCCCGGGTGTTGCTTCTGAACAAAAATCCCTGGCAAGAGCTTTAGGGGAGCCCTGTATTGCAGGGAGGCGGTCGATATGCAGAATTGATGCGCACAGGCCTTTGTTGCCGGCCCATTGTGCGGGCCATGCTTATGAAGACTAATCCAATCATAAATTGCACCCCTGCGCCAATCAGAGCGCCCAGAGCCTCGGGCGAATGAAGCTTGAGTGGAGAACTTTGTTGAACTTCATTGTCAGAGCTGTCACTTTTCAAAGTGCTTTAGCGGGCGGGCCACTATAAAACCATCACTTCGACGAGAGGACCACGGAGAACTAGAAGACAACCAAGTGGGACCTTTACTTGGAGACGTTAGCTAAGCCCGAGAGAGAGGACACCCCGGGGGCGGGAGGGGCGGGAAGCCAGGCGTTTGCCCTCCGGCCACTGGAAGGAGGTTATTTTGCCCGCCCCGCGCTTATCATGATGTTCCCGGGCCTCCTCGCGCCCCCCGCCGGGTACCCTAACCTCCTGCGGCCCACGCCCACCTTGACACTGCCCCAGTCCCTGCAGTCGGCATTTTCCAGCCACTCCAGTTTCCTCGTGGAGGATCTGATCCGCATCAGCCGGCCCCCTGCCTACCTGCCCCGCAACGTGCCCACCGCCAGCCTGTCGCCTCCCAGGCAGGGAGCCCTCCCGGCCCTCGCGGATACCGGCGCCTCGGACCTGGGCTCCCCGGGTTCCGGCAGCCGGCGGGGCGGTTCTCCGCCTACTTCTGTCTCCCCTCCCAGCGAGCCAACGTTTCTGAAGTTTGGGGTGAACGCCATCCTCTCCTCGGGGCCCAGAACAGGTAAGTGAGGACGGAACGCTGAGGGCTGCTCGGATGTAGGGCACGCAGAGTTCCTCTGGCCTCAGTTTCTTCAGAGAGCGGGCACCCACGCCCACGTTAGCGCACCCAGGTACGCACAGACTCCGAGACCCCATGCTGTGCATAGTAAAACATTTCCAGCCGATTTCGAGGAGGAAAAGCCTCCAGGCTCGCCTCACCTTCAGAAGGAACCCCAGGGCATGCAGTCGGAAACAGTGCACCCAACAGTTGTTGGGTGGTAACTCTGGGTGCCTGGCCCTGGGCATCTGCGTTTCCGCCCCAGCTTCTATGGGACAGGGTTTTTTTTTTTTTTTTTTAATGCAAAAGGGTATATTTATTGGATTAAATTATGTATCTGCATTTTTTTTCTTTCTGGCTCCAGCCCTATTATCTCCTTAGTGCCTAAGAAAGAAATTGGAGAAAAGGTGAACTGGGCAGAGGACTATTTTAAGGGGTAAAGGAAGGATGTCCACAGATGAGACAATGTTAGGAATATTTTACCTGGTCACTACATTAGGAAAGATGCCTTTGAAATATCATGTATTCGGGCGGCACCTGTGGCTCATGGAGTAGGGCGCTGGTCCCATATGCTGGAGGTGGTGGGTTCAAACCCAGCCCCGGCCAAAAAAAAAAAAAAAATTAAAGGTATTTAAAAAAAAAAAAAAAAAAAAAAAAAAAAGAAATATCATGTATTCGACGTGTAGGGCGACAACCAAGTAAGCAATCAAATTTCCCCCATGTGTTTACCACCCTCCTTTCTCCCTCCCCCAGAAACATCTCCCACCTTGCTCCAGAGCGTCCCTCCCAAGACCTTCGCCTTTCCCTATTTTGAAGGTTCCTTTCAGCCTTTCATCAGATCTTCTTATTTCCCAGGTAGGTCTCATCCCCCTTCTGTGCGTGAGCCTGGGTGGCGCCCGGGTCCATGGCCCATCGCTCCCTGCCCTGAAGCCATATTTCTCCGTCCACCCCTCGGGGTTACGCTCTGGTTCAGAGGTTGCGAGGCTACAACATTCACGAATCCGTCGCGCCAATTTGATGCCCTATTTAGCACAAGCAGTGACTGCTTGACACTTTGCACCAATTCCCTGCTCTACAAATTAGCAGGAATTGTCATGGTCCCAATTTGAGGCGGTACCCTTCCCGGCGAGGAGCTGTTGGCATCCCTTCACGCTGCCATTTTCCCACAGAGTCGGTGCACTTAGCCACGATTCCCCACAAAGCTTTCAGCACCATGACCAATTGGTCAGCTCCTCTGGGCAGCCACACACAGACCAGCCCTCGTCCTTCCACGCCGCCGAGAGACACCTACCAGCCGGGGCTAATTTCTCTTTAAGACTCATTCAGGGCTTCAGGCTTTTCACAAGACCACATGGGGTGCCCTCTTGTGTGGGGTGCCCAGGGTCGCCCAGGGGGAGGAGGACTAGCTCCCTCCCCCAACCCTCCATTTCCAACCTGATTTCTCAACCCCTTCTCATCCTCTCCCCTCACCGCCATTCCTTTTAAAATACCTTCGAGTTTGTAAACTAAGCCCCAGTTGGAGAGAAGCCTCAAATTGGATCTCAAGTCTACAGGGGAAACACTATACAACTCCCGGAGATTTTGTCCCGGAATCTCACTGGTCACTCCAACTGTGGCTCCAAAACTCTGCAGCTGGTTACACTCAAAAGGAGACAAGGGAGCCCCCCCTAAACTTAGAGAAGAGAGACCTGCCAGGGTCGGTGGGGGTGGGTAAAACCACCACAGCACTTTCAAATATCAGCGAAGAAACAGCAGTTGATGTTTTTAAGGGGGAGAGAGAATTCACGCCCCCCATTCACGCTGCTGCTAATAATGGAATTTGCTCCCTTTCTCCCGCCTCTCAATACTTTTAACAAAAACAACCCAAGCTTTATAAATAGCTTTTCATGTCCATTTAATGAAAACGATGCGGGGAAGAGGAGTCTCTGCCATCAGTATGCTCCCAATGGTCCTGGCCTGCAGTTGTGTTTAGTTTGAAAGTGTAAATCTCTTTTGTCCCAGTAATATATGGCTTTCGCTGCTTGTCCTCAGTCTTTTTCTGTTAGTTCATTACTACACAATTACCATTCACGCTTCATTAGGGTCTCTGTTTCTTTTTGTTTTGTTTTTTTTCTCTTCCTTAAAGCGAAACTCTCCCCCTTTTTATCATGCCAATACCCATGGGGAGCGGTCAATGTGCTAATTAGCTGCCACTTTTTATGTATTCGGGCCAAATTCTTTACATTTTGCGGGGGAGGGGAGGAAAGATTCATATGAAAAAGATGAATACTGATCGGATTTTTCAAAAAAAAAAAAAAAAACTCAAAGAGGATTTTCCCGTCTCTATCAGAACAGTAAGGCCTCTCATTTTCATCTAAAGAATGCAAAGCACCAAGGTGATAAAACCTGAGGGGAGAAACCCAGTGGGCTGCGCTGGGTATTTCATTTTTATTTTTGTAGTTTTTATTTCTGCTGCTATTTCAGCTGATGCACGCAGGTCTGTTTCCTTGAGACCACTGAATGGAAGAACGAAACAGGCTATTGTGGGGCTGTTTTCTGCGTTTCCGTGGTTTTACCTAATCCGAGTTTGCATGGTTGAAAGGGAAAGTTATTTGGGCGGAAAGCGCCTTTCACTCTCGCAGGTTTGTAGGTTCGTGGCCTATTCTCCAAGGGGAGAAAAGAGAGTGCTTTAAAGAGATGAAGGGATCAGAGAGAAAGAGCCAGAAAAGGTCTCCGGGAGTGGGGGTGGGGACGGACGCCACCACCCGCTCACCCACCACCTGCCCCCACCCGCAGCGTCCTCCAGCGTGGTGCCCATCCCCGGCACCTTCTCCTGGCCGCTGGCCGCCCGCGGCAAGCCTCGGCGGGGCATGCTGCGTCGAGCCGTGTTCTCCGACGTGCAGCGCAAGGCTCTGGAGAAGATGTTCCAGAAGCAGAAGTACATCAGCAAGCCGGACCGCAAGAAGCTGGCGGCCAAGTTGGGCCTGAAGGACTCGCAGGTGCGCACAGAGGACGGGCCCCTCCCTCCGCGCTTCGCCCCTCCCCCTCGGGAGGCTCTGCAGATTCTGCTCGGGTTCCTCTGCCCAGATGCGCGAACCCCCAGGCCTCCAGAAGGGCTTAGGGCCCAAGCCAATTCCCTTGAGGCTCCTCACGGAGAAGAGGGCCAGCTTCTCGCTTCCCCCTCCCCCTGAGGCCTTGCCATCTCTCCGGGACCCCCACCCCGCCAGCGGGGGCCAAGTACCGGGGACAGAGAGAGCTGCGAGCCGGCGTCGAGGGTGCTGAGTGCTCGTCTGAACTCGAGTCACAGGGAGGGGAGGGGCGAGGTGGGAAAGATAGAGCCTCCTCGCCGCTCCCCGCCCTCCATCTGTCCCCCGGCGCCCCTACCCCGCGCCCTACCCGGGAGCCCCAGCGCTAACCTCCGCTTTTTCCTTCTTCTCGCCTGCCTGCCGGGATGTCCCAGGTGAAAATTTGGTTCCAGAACCGACGCATGAAATGGCGGAACTCCAAGGAGCGGGAACTCCTGTCCAGCGGGGGCTGCCGTGAGCAGACCCTTCCCACCAAGCTCAACCCTCACCCGGACCTCAGCGACGTGGGCCAGAAAGGCCCCGGGGACCACGAGGAGGAAGACGAGGCCTCAGGCAGCCCCCAGCGCCGCCCGGCCTATCGAGTGTCCCCCGAGCCTCCGCACCTGCGGGACCCGCGGCTTCCAGGGCCTCTCCCCACCTCGCCAGAGCACTCGAGCAGCCCCGGGAAACCTTCGGACTTCTCTGACTCCGAGGAGGATGAGGAGTGCGAGGGGGAGGAGGAGGAGATCACGGTGTCCTAGAAGCCGCTTCCCCACCCGCCCGAGACTCTAAGTGCTTTGAAATTGAAGAGGTGGGGTCCAGCCTGCGTGTCCACGTCTTCCGCGCTGCACAGACGTTGCCTCTACCCACTGTAGAACCGTCACCTCCTCGAGGATGCTACAGCCCTTCTGTTGCCCCAAAGAGACATTTTCTTCCTGCCCCCCCAACCTCCAAACAGCCCTCCCCGCCACAACAATTACATTTAGGTCTAAGCCTTAACTGCTCTCCACAGGGCTCCATGGGTTAGAGCAAATGAAACCCAGGGTATGGAGGGTGGGTGGGGCGAGGTCTCTAGTCCTACAGCCTGGACTTAAATCTGAGCCAGGCCCTGCTGGTCTTTAGTAGTGACAACTCTAGAGATAGGAAACCTTTTTCAGGAGTCAAAACACCGAGGATATAACTCACTCCAAGACCCCTAACTTCCCGAGTCCCTCTACCTGCTTATTTGAGGTAGCCAAGGCCTCCCACCCCCTTTCCCGCTCGCCATAGCACCTACATGAAGCATGGGAAGCTCAAAAATTTCAAAAAAGAAAAAAATATGTGCCTGTGCCTTCTGGTCTAAGGCACAACATAAATATTGTCTTTTTTATTTTTATTTTTTTGGTCATTTTCCAAATGCTCTCTGCAGAAAGAAGTGAGTTCTCTAAACGGGGAGAAGAGCCAGTCTCTCTGTGTAGGTGATTTAAAGCTTTTTCTTTTTAATTTCTGCATGCATAGTCTATGCACCAAGCCCTCTATCCTGTACCCTTTCATTATTTCTGTGAAGAGACTGCTGAGCTGCAAACTTCCTGGGCCCTGGGCGTGGTGTGGACAGAGAGACCCACAGCCTCTTTTGATTTATTTAAAGCTGAACCTCGCTGTCTTTGCACAGCCTTTCGGAACTGTACACTCTTTTGTACACATGTTGTATGGATATTTTATACCAAGGTTATTACTATAAAGAACTGACTAGGTTTCTGTCTTTTTTTTTTTTTTGCAATTGTTTTTAAACTTTAAAAACGTAGCTGTTCAATTGCATAACTTATAAAGAAATACTTATTTTGTATTTTTACCATGTACAGATTTTTTATATATGTATATATGTATCAAAGGAACAAATGCCAAATAAAATGTAGATGATGGCGTGGTCAAGTGATGTCCTTACTTCGCAGAATGTTAGAGTTGAAAGGAATTGAGCTATTAAAGCCCAAAGCTCAGGTTTTATACAAGGTAAGTTGAGTTTCAAGTGGGGCAGCCCCTGGTTCAAAGCCACTCGTCTACAGCCATGCTGACATTAGATCCATCTCTGACTCTCAGATCAGTGCTTTTTCTGCTTTATTATTACCATAAAGTAACCATACCTGCTGTGTAACAAGGAAAGTAGCTTCGATTTGGTACCAAAAAGTGAAATCTGCAATTAAGCCTTCTCCTCTAAGGACTGAAATGATAGGTTAAAGGAAATCAGTGCAAGTCCACCTAAGTGGGGCAAGGTTTTTTTCTTCCTCCTTGGAGGCATATTTGGTCATCAGGAAAGCTTCAAAAATGGATTCAACTCACTGCCTTTTGTTGTATGACCTGATTTTGTAAGGAACGTCATCTATCGGCGTGATGTTAGAGCCCAGATACAGTCTCAAGGGCAGTGGTTCTCAACCTTCCTAATGCTGCAATGTATTTTCATTGTTAAAAATGGGTCTCGACCCACAGGTTGAGAACCACTGCTCTAGGGTCCTTATTTTTTTATTTTATTTATTCATTTATTTTTGCTGTTTTTGGCCAGGGCTGGGTTTGAACCCACCACCTCTGGTATATGGGGCCAGCGCCCTACTCCTTTGAGCCACAGGCACTGCCCCCTCTAGGGTCTTTAAATGACTAACTTCAGCAAGTATGATTTCTTTAACTAGGTTACACAAAAGGCAAGCTTAAGTTTGGATAGTTTGTATTATACCTGAAATTTGAACATATTCTATTCTAAATTAACCCTCCTTTTATTTCACATTAATATGAGAGTACAAATAGCTTACAATGTTTGTGTTTGTCAGGTAAGGTTCCTGTTGTAGTTGTGCCCCTCACCCAGCATAAACCTCCTTTCAAAGAGGAGGTTTCAAATCTCCTCCATGCTAATGTTCCCTGCTGGGCTTGTCCTGATGTGGAAGATTATAAGAAGCTGAAAATAATTGTCCGTTTTTTCATTATGATAATTCAAGATACCTCTCACATTTCCCCCTCATATAAAAGTGTTCAGCATGGTCATCATTCAACCTAAGTCAGTGCTTTCCTTTCAGACAGGGACCCTCTGCTCTGATGATCCAGGCTGCTTTCTATCCCTCTGCTATTGTCTAGATGTCCAGACATCAGAGCCCCACCAGAAGAGCCAACCTTTCCCTTCCTGTCAGCTGAAGCCTTCAGTTCTTAGGGCCAAGAACTATTCTCAGGCATGAACGTGGACTAGGGACTAGGTCTGAAGTCAAAGTACTGTAGGCACAACCACAATCACTGCAGCATTACAACCACCAAGAGGTGGAAGGAGAGAGGCGCCTGTGGCTCAAGGAGTAGGGCGCCGGTCCCATATGCTGGAGTTGGTGGGTTCAAACCCAGCCTTGGCCAAAAACCAAAAAAAAGGGGAAAAAAAGAGGTGGAAGGAACCCCCAAATCCATGGATTAATGAATAAATAAGAATGTGGCACATACATACAAGAAAATATTATTCATCCTTTAAAAAGAAGGAAATCCTGTCACATACTGCAATGCAAATGAATCTTGAGGACATTATACGAAGCTGGTCACAAAAAGATAAATACTGTGTGATTCCACTTACATGAGGTATCTGAAGTGCCAAACTCCTAGAGAAACAGAATCATGCTTTCCAGGGGCTGGAGAAGGAGGAAATAAAAAGTTGTCAATCGGTATAGAATTTCAGTCTCTCAAGATGAAAAAGTTCTGGAGATCTGTTGCACAGCCATGTGAATATAGTTAATACTACTCAACAGTACACTTCAAATAGTTAAAATAGTAAATTTTATGTGATTTTTTTACAATAAAATTTAAAACTATTTTTAAAAGTAAATTGGAAAACTAATTCACATGTTAGAAGAATTAAAAATCCAGGCCAGGAGTGTAGTTCACGCCTGTAATCCTAGCACTTTGGCTTGAGGCCAGGAACAACATAGTAAGGCTCCATTGCTATAAAAAGTACAAAAGTTAGCTGGGCATGGTGGCACGTACCTATAGTCCCAGCTACTTGGGAGGCTGACTCCAGGAGTATGAAGTTGCTGTGAGCTCTAATGAAGCTACTGCACTCTAGCCCAGGAAACAGGGTGAAATGCTGTCTCGAAAGAAAAAAGAAGAATTAAAAATCCAGCAACAGTTAAAGATATGGCAGGCAAGTGAAAATATGAGACAGCAATATTGTCAAAGACAATGTAGAATTCAAAACTAAAAGCATTAAAGATATCAATAAAGTGCTTTTAACAATAAAAGTTTAGAAAATCCAAAATACTCAAAATTTAGTTTTTCAGACCAAGTCTCACTCTGTTGCCCTGAGTAAAGTATGGTGGTGTTGTCATAGCTCACAGCAACCTCAAACTCCAGGGTTCAAGCAATCCTCTTGCCTCAGGCTCTCCAGGAGCTGAGACTGCAGGCATGTGCCACCATGCCCCCCTAGTTTTTTCTACTTTTTTTTAGTAGAGGTGCCCCTGCTAAAAAAGTGTAGTCATTTTTTGGTGACTACATGAAAGAACTATATGCTTCAAAAAAAATCTTGAGGCTGAGCACAGTGATTCACACCTATAATCCTAGACTCTGAGAGGCCAAAGTGGGTGGATTGCTTGAGCTCAGGTGTTCAAAACCAGCCTGGGCAATATGGTGAGACCCCATCTGTGAAAAAAAAAAAAAAATTAACCCATGAGTTTAACACTGCAGTGAACTCTGATACACCACTGCATTCCAGCCTGGGTGACAGAGTGAGACCTGTCTCTAAAAAGAAAAAAAAAAATGATAAATTGAAAAAATAAAACCAAGAACTTTAGTTCAAAAGACTGAAATCGTTATATTCATAAGCTAAAGAATAATAAATAGGAAAAAGAATGGAAATTTTTATTGGTCACTTATCTTGTGACAGGTAGGTATTCTGTTAGGTACCTTACATCAGCCCTACTTGTTACTCAAACTTTACATAAGATCCACTTGGGAAATGCAGATTATAATTCAGAACTCCGAACATTTGGCATTGCCAACAATGTTGGTCCACAGAACACACTTTAGCAAAATTTACGTAAGTTTTATCCTCATAGTAGGTAGATGTTATTATATCCACATTACATATGCAAAAATTGAGGCTGAGAGTTTGGTGATAAAATGTGATCACCCAGCCAGAATTCAAATTCAAGTTCATCACTGCTCTACCCCCTTAACTGAACCTGGTTAAAAATCCATTTAACCAAAACTCAATCAATAGGACTCTCTAATAGAGCTTTAAATATTTGAATATTCTGCAGTTAGAAAAAACAGAATATCAATGGCAATTGATGTGCTATTTTTTTTTTCTTTTTTTCCGTGGTTTTTTGGCCGGGGCTAGGTTTGAACCTGCCACCTCCGGCATACGGGACCAGCGCCCTACTCCTTGAGCCACAGGCGCCACCCTTGATGTGCTATTTTAAGAAGCATTCTTACGCTTCTGAATCTCCAATCCCACCAACAGATCTCTTCCCTATCCTCTAAACCAGCAATCCTCAAACTTCGTTGTTAAAACATCATTATGTTTCTAAAAATCAGAAGCCTAAAAGATCTTTTTGTTTCTGTGGTCCTTATCTATCAATATATACTGTGTATAAAAATTGAGATTGAGAAAAATTTTTACAATTTTTATTAATTCATCTAAATAACTCCATTAAATATCAATATAAATAATTATGTGGTATGACAAATGAGTATATATTAGAAAACAAAAAAATTCTCGAGAAGAGCGGTACTGTGTTACATCCCTGCAAATCTCTTTAATGACTGACTTAATAAAAAATGGCTCCATTCTTCCATCTGCTTCTGCAATCTGTTTTCATAGGAAGAAAATTTGGCTTTATACAGATAGTCAGTCGGAAAAAGAGTGTTTGTATTGTCTTTTCAGCTGATTGTGGCTGTTCTTTGACATAATAGCAAAACTTGACACATGGTAGTTTTCAAAGGTTAGTTGCAATGTGAAAGTTGAAGATCCTGCCAATGAAATTTTCAACTCTGTCATATTAAAATCCATGGTCTCTCTTGCTCTTCAAATGGGTATTTTATCCATGTATAATTTTATAACATGATGTGTTTGGTCCTTTGAAAAATATTGGTTTACTAAGTCATACCGATGATCAAAATATTAACCCTTTCCATATCTCATCAAATAACGTATTTGTTAATATCATGACCCATCTCATAGTAAAAGTCTTTTAAGTACTCAGAAATTGTCAAGCTCATGGTGACAGAGTCAAGTTCTTCAAAATTCAAATTTTTTTTAAAGTTCTAATTTATTATTGAGGAAGATGCGATCAGTTTCTCTCAACTGATAGTCTCCCTTTGTTTTTGAGAAAACGTGCTTGAGAGACCCAACTCAGAGAAATCATAGCTTTTCAGTCATTTTTAAAAAATAAAAATGGAGGTCTGTGAGAAACATGGCTAGCTAAACAATTGCACAAGTGCTTTTCTTGAAGACAACCATCACACTTAAGTGTGCAGGAGAGATTTTTATTAATTATATGAAATATTAAAAGGGTTATATATTATATATACATATTCAAGGTGTGAGATGTAATAACATAAATAATTTTTATTCTCTCCTCAGGCACATTGTTAAGTGAAACTGGCTGTAAGTGGGAGAGAAGGCAATGACCCTGAGTATAGTTTGATGCCACTGCCTTGATTTGTTTCCAGATACAGTAGTAGTTTTATTGACCATTGCCTTTGCACTATCAATAAAGATGTCCACACAGTTGTTCCATAAACCAATCAGATTAAAAAAATACTCCAACATTTCAAATATTTCAGCAATGCTTGTGTTTGCTGCCAATCTTTCACTTAAAAGCAGCTCTCCTGGGATGACTAGTGGGTGCAAGTACAGTTGAATACAAATGGAACAGAAAGTCCAGGCACTTCTGCGTATTTGTCCATTTTCAAAGCAAAAGTATCATTTTGCAGATGATTTATTAACTCAGTCTTTGTTGAGTTACTGTTCATGTATCATTAGAAACCTGTGGCTCAGTGAGGAGGGCGCCGGCCCCATATGCGGAGGGTGGCGGGTTCAAACCCAGGCCCAGGCCAAACTGCAACAAAAAAATAGCCGGGCGTTGTGGCGGGCGCCTGTAGTCCCAGCTGCTCGGGAGGCTGAGGCAAGAGAATCGCGTAAGCCCCAAAGCTGCAGGTTGCTGTGAGCCGTGTGACGTCATGGCACTCTACCCGAGGGCGGTACAGTGAGACTCTGTCTCTACAAAAAAAAAAAAGTGGCATGATCACGGTTTCTTTAGCTGAGTGTTTATTCAGCATGTGGCGTATTGTTAGCCCCTCGGCTGGCTGTTTAGCCAATGCAATATAACTTAATCTGTAAGACACTTGAGTGGCTTTTCCAATTCTAGCCTGAAAGGTTGTAACAATTTTTTTAATTTTTAAGGAGTGCATAATGCCTATGTATTAAAAATTCAGTTCAATTTCTTTCTTTAAACTTTGAATGATTAACCTCAGAATGATAGTGTAGCTTAATTGAAAGAAAAATACTTTCCCCAAACGATCTCTTATGTAAGACAATAAAGGCAAGTCATTAACATCAAGAAAGCTGAAGGGAAAGAAAACTTTTCACGTATTGTATTTATTTACAGTTATATCCAGGGAGTTAAAAAAATATATTTCTTCCTTTGATGAATCATAGAAGTCTCTAATATGTCATTGTCATCTTTTTTAGCATCTTTAAAATTACACAGTGCAGCTGTGGATTGAGAAAGCAAATCTTCTGACCTCTTTTTTAAAAGTCAACAATCCATCCTTGAATACATGTTTAAGAAATGTACAGTTATCCCTCAGTTTCCGCGGGGAATTAGTTCCAGTACCTTCCTCAGATACTGAAATGCTCAGATGCTCAAGTCTCTAATATTTTTATTTTTTATTTATTATTATTATTTTTTTTTTAGACAAGAGTTTCACTATGTCACCCTTGGTAGAGTGCCATGGTGTCATAGCTCACAGCAACGTCCAACTCTTGGGCTTAAGTGATTCTCTTGCCTCAGCCTCCCAAGTAGCGGGGACTACAGTCACACACCACAATTCCTGGCTATATATATAAATATATTTTATATATATATAATATATTTTATATTTATATATAAAATATATTTTATATTTATATATAATATATTTTGTATTTATATATAATATATTTTATATATATATATATATATATTTTTTTTTTTTGGTTGTAGTTGTCATTGTTATTTGGCAGGCCCGGGCTGGATTTGAACCCGCCAGCTCTGGCGTATATGGCTGGTGCCCTTAGCTGCTGAGCTACAGGTGCTGAGACTCTGATATTTTTAATATGGCATAGTATTTGCATATAACCTATGCACATTCCTCCCGTACACTTGAAACACCATCTCTAGATTACTTACAATACCAAATACAATGTATATGTTATGTAAATAGTTGTTATATTGTATTATTTAGGAAATAATGACAAGAAAAAAGTCAGTAAATATTCAACACAAATGCAATTTCTTTTTTGAATATTTTCAATCTACAGTTGATTGAATCCATGAATGTGGAGCCCACAGATACGGAGGGCTGACTAAATATGACAAATAATTTTCTCTTACTTTAAAATATGAAATTCTAAAGTTACAGAAGTTTTTGGTAAGGCCTTGAAGTATAGAACATTTTCAAAAAATTTTAAAAATACTGTATCATTGCCAAACAAGACAACAAAGTGTAGTTAATTCTTGTGTTTTCTGTGCAGAATCAAAGAAAACTTGGGAATTTCAAAATAATAATTTATTGGATATTGGGGTCACAGATATCATAGCAGGTATAACTGAAGACAGCAACAAGAGTCCCGAATTAATCTTTCAAACTGCATATAAATCTGAATCCACTTCCTTAGAAAATCCTAGGAAACAAGATAACAAGCACACATTCCATTTGCAGCCAGTAGAGGGAGACATCGTTACACTCGCAGCCTCTAGAGGCTCCGCTGCACCTTGTGGAAGGGACTTGGGGACCTCAGTTGTCCCCAGATCTCGGCTCTGAGAACCATTTACCTAAACATTTAAACCAGTGTTCTCCAACCTTTTTGGCACCAAGGAATGGTTTCATGGAAGACAATTTTTCCACAGATCTGGGGTAGAGTGAGGGATGGTTTCAGGATGAGTAAGCACATTACATTTATCAGGCACTTTATTTCTATTATTATTACATTGTAATAAATAATGAAATAATCATGCAACTCATCATAATGCAGACTCAGTAAGAGCCCGGAGTTTGTTTTCCTGTCATTAGAAAGTCCCAGCACTGGCATCACCACCTCAGCTCCACCCCAGATCATCAGGCATTAGATTCTCATAAGGACCGGGAGCATGCCCAGTTTACAGGAGGGTGTGGGCTTCTAGGAGAATCTGATGCCACGGCCGATCTGACAGGAGGCAGAGCTCAGGAGGTGTTGGAGGGCTGGGGAGTGGCTGTAAACACAGACAAAGCTTCACTTGTTCTCCTGCTCCTCACCTCCTGCTGTGCGGCCCCATTCCTACCAGGCCACTAACTTGATGCTGGTCCACAGCCCAAGGGTTAGGGGCCCATGGATCTAAACTACTTTACTGTGGTAGAGATGGGAGGAAATGATCAGGCTAAGTTCCTACCACCCACCTAAAAATTTAGCTGCAACCACATCTGTGCTTCTCACAGGCCTTCACATCACCACTCCTTCCTCCATCCTCCCCTTCTAGGGTCCCTTCTCTGCAAACAGCCTGTCCCACCCACTCAGGCTCTACTTCACCCCTGCCCCCAAACATACTCCATAAAAGTTCTTTCCCCTTTGGTTCCCCTCTGGCTACTGCCCTTTGTTGCTCCGAGTCTTGGAGACCTCTGAGCTTCATCCTTGGACTCCTCACTCTCCATATTTCTCTTAAATGTTAATGTTCTTCAAGGTCTGCCCTTGGCCTTTGCTGCTGCTTCCTCTATGAGGGACCTTCTCCTCTCCTCCCTTGTTTTATTAACACCTGTATGATGGTGAACCCCAATCTGCCACTTAAAAATCTTTCTTCTCTGCTCAGTGCCCATAGCTCAGAGGCTAGGGTACCTTGAACCCAGGCTGGCGGGTTCAAGCCCAGCCTGGGCCTGCTAAACATCAATGACAATGGCAACTCAAAAATAGCCGGGCGTTGGGGCGGGCACCTAAAGTCCCAGCTACTTGGGAGGCTGAGGCAAGAGAATCACTTAAGCCCAAGAGTTTGAGGTTGCCGTGAGCTGTGATGCCATAGTACTCTATAAGTGTAGAGACTTGAGCTTGACCTTGAGACTCTGTCTCAGAAAAAAAAAAAAAAAAAAAATCCTTTCTTCTCAGCCCCAGACCCAGATAGTCAACTCTTTGGACATCTGCCCTTGGGGGGGGTCCCTAAAACTTGTTAAATTCCAAGTGTTCAGGACCACATGCCATGTTCTGTAGTTGCAACAATACATTCAAACAAAGCAAAAATGACTCTTGCTCCTAACTCCATGCACGCCTTCATGTCTCTTATTCAAAAGTTAGAGACCTAAGTGCCATTTCTAACTCCTGCCTCTCTCTTCCACACAATACAACAAATCAACCACTCAGACCTGCCCTGCATTTAAGTGTATGTTCCTCACAGATTTTCTCCTCTTTTTTTCCATTCTCATAGCCACTATCTAAAAGATAAACAACTTGGCCAGGCATGGTGGCTCACGCCTGCAATCCTAGCATTTTGGGAGGCTGAGGTGAGTGGATGCCTTGAGCTCAGGAGTTTGAGACCAGTCTGAGTAAGAGTGTGACCCATTCTCTTCTAAAAATAGAAAAGCTAGCTGGACATCATGGCAGGTGCCTGTAGTCCCAGCTACTTGGGAAGCTGAGGCAGGAGAATTGTCTGAACCCAGGAGTTCCAGGTCGCTTGAGCTATGACACCATGGCATTCTGGCCTGGGACAAGAGTGAGATTCTGTCTTAGTAAATAAATAAATGAATAAAATAAAAATAAAAGATAAACCACCTCATTATTATTATTTTTGGAGGAGCATACTATGTGCTAGATACAGTAATTAGTATTTGACATATAATTTTTTTTTCACATGCTATTTTTTTTTCCTCAAAACTTATTTATTTATTACAGATGGGGTCTTGCTACATTGACTAGGCTTCTTTTTTTTTTAGAAATTTTTTTTTATTGTTAAATCATAGCTGTGTACATTAGTGCAATCGCCTGTACCCATTCTAAGATGCACCATAGATGTGGCCCCACCCATTACCCTCCCTCCACCAAAACCTCCCCCCTCCCTTCCCCTTCCTCGGCCCTTTCCCCATAGTCTTGTGCTATAGTTGGGTTATAGTCTTCATCACATGCTATTTTTGTCCATTTTACAGATGAGGAAACAGACTCAGAGATCTTTCTTATCTTACCCTTAGCTCCAACTCCCACACACTCTCCCCAGCCCTGAGAGCACCAAGGAAGTCTTTGTTGTGAAATTTTCTTAAAGCTCTGAAGGATGGTACGATTTTTAGAGAGTAGAACGAGGACATCATATACCGTATCGTTCCAAGAAAGATATAAGAGAAAGAGCAGAGGGAGGAATGTTGTGTGGACAGTGATGTGGGAGATGTTCTTATCAGAGGTAATAAGGTGAAACAGGCAGCTGGTGAGCAAAGCATTTCTAAAATATATATATAATATATAATCATATATATAATTTATATATTAAATATAAAATAATAATAATGGCTACTTACTGCATCAAAGCCTGCTGGGCATAGTACTCCTGCTTTTATTGACTTTGCATTTAACCTTTACTGCAACCCTAAATGGAAGTCTCAATACAGTAGAACCTCTGGCAGTTGACAACCCAAGGGACAATATCAAACCAGTCAATATACGGAGGTGGACAGCATAAGGAACTAGGCTTACTGTACTGATACGTACATGTGGTGCTGATGGGTCTATGAAAATTAAGTCAACTTAAGAAGGTGGTTAAGGTAGGTAGGTGGTCAACTATGGGGGTTCTACTGTATCTGAATGTGACAGAAGGGGAAACTGAAGCTGGGTAACTTTCCTTCAATTACAGTCTAGGCACGATTTGAGGACATTTTTTTCTACTAAGGGCAGAGGTACTGCAGGACTCAAGTCTCTGCTGCTTCTCCCCACCAACTTCAGTATTTCCAAGGGGCTCTTTTGATAGCTATCATCTCTCTCCTTTAAAAAGTTTCTTTAGCTGGAATCACACAATCTGAATTTAGAAAGACAGTATGAGTTGACTATGTAAATGGTTTCCCTAGAAAGATGTACATAAGTCTACAACTTTACACTCGTCAGAAAGAAAAACATTTTCTTAGGTTTAATTTGATGGTTTTACTTCAAAGAAAAAAAGAATGACTCTTTGATGCTGATGAAAAACAAGTCCAATGAAACGCAAAGTGGTATCCCATCCAGATCCTAGAACAAAAAAACTATGTAGGACCTTAGGCAAAAACTAAAGCAGTCTCAATAAAGAAGCAATTTTGTTAATAATACAGTATCAGTTCCTTTTGACCGGAGACGCCATCTTCCAGTGATTCACCAAAATGACAAACACAAAGGGAATGAGGAAAGGCCCCTGATACATGGTCTCTAGGCCTTTTAGAAAACATGGAGTTGTTCCTTTGGCCACATATATGCGAATCTACAAGAAAGGTGATATTGTAGACATCAAGGGAATGGGTACTGTTCAAAAAGGCATGCCACACAAATGTCACCATGGCAAACTGGAACAGCCTACAGTGTTACCCAGCATGCTCTTGGTTTTGTTGTAAACGCAGAAGTGAAGGGCCTGATTCTTGCCAAGAGGATTAATGTTTGTATTGAGCATATTAAACATTCTAAGAGCTGAAATAGCTTCCTAAAACACGGGAAGGAAAATGATCAGAAAAAGGAGGAAGCCAAAGGGAAAGGGACCTCGGTTCCACCAAAGGGCCAGCCTGCTCCACCCAGAGAAGCACACTTTGTGAGAATCAACGGAAATGAGCTTGAGCTCCTAGAACCCATTCCCTATGAATTCATGGCATAATAGGCGTACAGCACAGTACACAGCAGACCCAAGAGAACCAGTTGAGCAGGAGCTTAAAGTGCTGGAACGTATTCCTATGAATTCATAGCATAATAGTCACCACAAGCTTTGTCACATTCAGTGGAAAGGCGCCTCTCTGAGCTACTGGAACCTTTTCCCTATGAGTTCATAGCATAACAGGTATTAAAAATAAAAGTCTATTGTAAACAAAATAATACTGTATCAATATTTTTGACAAATGGACCACCCTAATGTAAGATGTTGATATTTAATGTTAGAGAAGTCGGATGATGGGCGGGAATGCTCAATACTATCTTGGCAACTTTTATGTAAATCTAAAATTATCCCAAAATAAAAAGTTTATTTCAAAACATCCAAATGCGTTTGCATTGATGATGCTAAGGAGAAAACATGACCACATTCTTTATGGTTTAAATGGCAAAAAATACTATTAGAATAAGATGTTTATTAAAGGAAAAGTGGAGTTCCAATCCATTCTTTGGTAATCCGAAGTAACAAAAGTGTACCCCACCCCCAACCGGCTCTAACTCAGTGGGGCTGGTGATTCTATTATTTAACCCTCTCATCTCTGCTCCCCTCACCCACTTCAGCCATCAGGGTAATGCCTTCTGGAATTCCTTTTGGCACAAACATCTTGTTTTAGGGCCATGTTTAGACTGTGATTAAAGGAGGATTATTTACCCCACATGGGCTTACTGACGATGTGAAAGGGCAGGCCGCCCCCTGCATTTTACTAAACTTTTCTGTAAATACTACACCCCAGCAATCACTAACAAACTAAGCAACGGAGATCAAGGGGCAGGAGAGCTGAGTTTTGATTGTTCTGAGCCAAAAGTTTCATTTTAACTAGCAGCTGCTGCCAAATTCCTCCTTCTCAAGTTAAAAGGGCTCATTTACCATATTTGATGACATAAGTAGTGTTCAGGTTTGTATTCCAAGAAAAAGTTCCTTTTAAAGCTACAATTACTGGAGGAAATGACCAGGAATAAATAGTAATAATAAAAATAACTGTTGGTATTATTTTTAGAGACAGGGTCTCACTCTGTTGTCCAGGCTGGAGTGCAGTGGGGCCATCATAACTCACTGCAGCTGGAATTCCTGCGCTCACGTGATCTTCCTGCCTCTGCCTCCCACGTAGCTGGGACGTGCCTATTTTTAAAAAATATTTTGTAAAAATGAGGTCTCAATATGTTGCCTAGGACATCTTCAAACTTCTGGCCTCAAGTAATCTTTTTATTTTGGCCTCCTGAAGTCCTGAGATCACAGGCATAAGCCACTGTGCCTGTCCTATGAATAGTTATTATTGTCAAGGCCTTGGAAAGACTACAGAAGTCCATTTTACTTATAAGTATTTAAGAAAGTAGGTTCTAAGTGAGTGAACTAAGTTCTCATATAAGTTTTCCTAGCCTCAATAGTAAAACTAACCCTTCACATTTGTTTAGAGTGTTAAGATTTTACCTTGCATCATTTCATTTGATTTTTATAACCTCATGAGATAATCAGGGCAGATCTCACTATCCTCCATGTTTCACATAGGCTCGGAAAGGTTGCTTTTTCCCCCATGTGACACAGCCTGTTAGCAGTAAAGATGGTACTTCAATCAACATTTCTTAACTCTAGGCCAGGGCTCTTACATTTAACAAATATTTATTGGGTGCCTCCTCTGTGCCTGGATATCTGATTCTTCCTAAAGATAGTGTTACCTGACAAACAGGGCTTTGCTTTCAGGGAGTGAATAGTCCAGTAGAAAAAGAAAAAAACAAGCAAGTGCATACATGAGTATAAATTTTGAGAAGAACAATAAGGGAAATAAATAGGATGCAAAACCAGTCAGGGAAGGCCTCTTGAGGGAGGTGAGATGTTAGCAGATATCTGGAGCCAGGGGGGCACATAATGTAAAAGAATGTTCCAGACTGCTTATCACTGAGTCTGTGCGGGGCTTGAAGAGCTGGAAAATGCTTGAAAGGAACTAAGAGATACGGTGTAGTGGAAGAGAATGAGAGTCTGGACCAAAATGGAGCAGAAAAAAGGGACGAAGAATGAATCTCCCGTAGCTTTATAGACTAGTAAGGGGCTTAAATTTCAGTCTATGTGGGACAGAAAAGTACAGAAGCATTTTTAGCATGGATTTATGTGCCTTGACTTGTGTTTAAAAAACAAAATTATGGTGAGCACTGTGTGGAGAATGGATTGAAGAATGAACCAATTCTATCTACAGGCAAGAGTGCAAACAGAATGACCAGTTTTACCTCAATCCTGTGTACTCAATACTGATATGAGGACAATTAATGACCTAGTACACCATGGTGGGAGATAGGAGCAGAGAGAGGTAAGGAGGGAGGGTGGGGGAAGGGGAGAGCAGAGAGAGGGAAGGAGGGAGGGTGGGGGAAGGGGAGAGCAGAGAGAGGGAAGGAGGGAGGGTGGGGGAAGGGGAGAGCAGAGAGAGGGAAGGAGGGAGGGTGGGGGAAGGGGAGAGCAGAGAGAGGGAAGGAGGGAGGGTGGGGGAAGGGGAGAGCAGAGAGAGGGAAGGAGGGAGGGTGGGGGAAGGGGAGAGCAGAGAGAGGGAACGAGAAGGGAGGTGGGGGAAGAGGAGAGCAGAGAGAGGGAAGGTGGGAGGAGTCTCAGAGTGTTAGACACCTTTTGGGGGGGAGACACAATTGTAGAGGGACTTTACCTAACAAATGCAATCAGTGTAACCTGGTTCTTTATATCCTCAATGAATGCCCCAAAATAAAAAAAAAAATAAGGAAGTTATGGCTGCTTGGACTAGGGGAGTGGCAATGAGGATGAAGGAAGCTTGAGGGGCTATGAGTGGAATTAACAGACTGCAGGAATGTAGGAATGTAGAAAGTGTTGGGTGAGGGAGGTAGGAGCATGTATTGGTTTAAAAAGCCAACCACAGAATCCCATATGGATTTATTTATGAAAAGGAAAAGGTATAATTTGTTACTAAAGATGCTAAAAGATATATCGCCTGAGTTAGTTACATAAATTTTTGGTGTGAAAGAAAAATCCTCATGACAGTATTTTACAAAAGAATGCACATTTCTCTCCTGTGCACAAGTGCGAGTTGAAATAGCAGCTCCAAGGTCATGAGCATATACGGCCTTCTCAAGCTTCCTTTGTTTTTCTCAATGCACTTTGAGAAAAACACTCCCACTTTGTGGTCTCAAGGATCTGCTCTGGCCCTAACCATCAAATAGCAGTAAGAAGAGAAAAGAGGGTATCTTTTCCTTGAAGTTGCATCGTTGATTCCATATCTGGACTGTGAGCCAAAACTCAGTCACAGAACTACACAGAGCGCCAGGGAGGGAAACATAAGCTCACTCCTGGGTGGTTCAGTCATGGAAGATGCAGGGAAGGTGTGCAGCTCCCTTTCTGTGCCCCACATTCCCAAGTGTCTGCAGCACCCTGGTGGGGAGGCAGGTGGTGGGAGAGACAAGAAGACAGTTCATGTTTCCTCTATGGTTTTACCTTTTGCTTCATTTGTCACCTTTGGGAATGTGTTCACGTATTATTAATATTTGTAGACTTTTTTTAAGATGAAGAAGGGGAGGAGGAAGACGAGGAGCAGTTTGTGCTGGGGTTGGATAGAGTAGAAGGCACCAGCAAAGGAGATAGACAGGACCCGGTCCTAAATGCAGAGGGGAACCGGGAATGTGTGCTGTCCGGGAAACAGAACATTTCAAGAAGTGGGAGGAGGCCAACTCCCCTGAAGTTTCCAAAATGACAGAGATGATGAGGACAGAAACTGCTCACCTCAGCAGAAGTCTCCAGGGACCCCAAAGAGACCAGTTTTAGTTGTGAGATGGGGAATAAGCTAAATGGAAGTGATGGAAGAATCAATGCCCCACAAATATATGTTAAAACCTTGCTGTTTGATGGGGAAGGCATTTCAGATCAATTGAGAGAAAACATGCCCTCCAGTAAAGGTTGTTGGGACGATCAGCTCTCCCAAATGATGTATGTTCTGATCCTGAGCTCTCATTATACGCAAAAATTCACTGTAAATGAGCTGAAAGCCTAAGTGGGAAATACAAAATTTTCAAATAAGAGAAATATATCTTATATATATACATAGATTTAGTAAAAGTGAAGAACACACACCAATTCTTGCCTCTACAGAGAAAGAAAGGGAGAAGAAAAAGCTGGATGGAGGGAATACAGGGGACTTGAGTTTTGCCATTTTCTTTTAATCTGAAGAAAATATGACAGTTAAAATTTGAAAATTCTAAGTAGTAACAGCAAAGGTTATTTCACTCTCTTTTGAACTTTGATGTATTTAAACCTTTCTCAGTATACGTGCTGCCAAAGTGAGCACATATTTAAACATTTCTTACTGCCAAACAATGTAATAGAAGAGTAAGTGAAGTCTAAATGTAGGCTATTTTTTTAAAATAAAATATTATTAATATAGTATAGAATTAAATAGAAAATCTCAGCACGCATTCTGTAGGTATATGTTTTATAAAGCCTTTGTTTTGGTGTCCTGTGTGTGCTTGTGTGTGACTATGTACATGTAGGTGCAGGTGTGTGAATGTGATTGTGTGTGCACAGATCTGCTTTGTAAAAAGTATTTCTTACTGTGGGTCATAGTCAAAAAAATTGAAAGCCACTGCAGGCAATTGTAGATACACCCTTTTCAAGCAGGTTGGCTGTAAAAGAAAGCGGAACAATGGGACAGTAGCCGAGAAGGTATGCGTTGATAGATACTAGTCTACAAGTAACACGTTTATTTTCTAAGTTATTTCTCATAACAACCCTATAAGGTCGGTTCTAGTTAACATAATATATTTACATTTACAGATAGTGCAACTGAGACACAAAATGGTTAGAAATTTTCTGGAAGTCACATAACTAGCGCGGGGCAGAGCAGAGCTTCAAACCTAAGCAGCCTTGCTCCAGAGCACATGTGATTAACCATTACCAGTCTCCGATAGTTTGCTGCTTTATAGTATAGTAGGTATTCAAGAAATAATTGAAACAAAAGAAAGGGCATGATTTGGAATTTTTTTTTAAAAACTCACTCTGTCCTATCGTGGCATAGACTTCTGTTATTTGGTCTGAGTTACACCCACAAGTCATATGTTAAGCATCTACTATGTTCAAGGCATGTTATTGAAAATAGCTAAGGCTGGCCAGGCGTGGTGGCTCATGTCTGTAATCCTAACATTCTGGGAGGCTGAGGCTGGTGGATTGCCTGAGCTCATAGGTAGCAGCCTGCGCAAGAGCGAGACCCTGTCTCTAAAAATAGCCGGATGCTGTGACAGACGCCTGTAATCTCAGCTACTTGGGAGGCTGAGGCAAGAGAATTGCTTGAGCCTAGGAATTTGAGGTTGCTGTGAGCTATGACACCACAGAGACAAAGTGAGACTGTGTCTCCAAAAAAAAAAAAAAAGAAAGAAAGAAAGAAAAATGGTTAAGGCTGTAAAGCAGAAAATTGAGAATAGCAGAAGGGAGTTGGATCCAAAGTTCTTTGATTTTGGACCAACTTTTAAGGTAAAATGTGTTGGCAAAGAGACAATTGTTATATGAGAAACAAAGACCGATGGATCTTAATTAAATCTGAGCTCTGCCACTTATGGCTGTGTATACCCTGGCTGAATTACTTAAATTTTCAGCTCTCCTCGGTATCTCCACAATTAAATCAGAACCTTGGCAGGGGTCCAAATGAGATAGGGAGAAAAAAGATCAGATTGTTTAATGGGCCCTCAATGACCATGTTTTAATCCATCAATTAGCATTGAATAAGATCACGTATTTTAACTTAAAATAGGAACAGAAACCAATACAGACCAATTTGTCACCAAGTAGCTCATAAGGATGTAAAGGCCCGTGGTCAATGTCACAATGTCTTCATCAGGGGTCACACCTGAAACCTAGGTTCTCTGCTATAGCTTACCATGCCCTGTGGGTAAATCATTACTAATAACTATATAGATTTATTTTATGCATTCTTATGACCTTTCATTGTCAGCGCCCCTCACTTTTTAAGGTCATCACCCACTGGGAAAGGGGGATTTCTTCTCACCTTCGTTCTAGGCTCACTGCTTGTCAGTGTTCCTTGGAGACATAATGGCTCCCCAACACTTCCAGCCACCCCACCATCCACTTGTTTGCTCATAACCACTGTGGACTCTTGAACTCTGTTTCTCATAGGATACTGCTACCATGTAGAAATGAAAATAGACCAGGCCATGCTTTCCATGCCGCCTTGTCCCTATACTCTCCTTACTGGACCTTCCTCAACATATCGGCTTTGGTGCTTGTTTTATGGTGGCAAGGTGGCTGCTGCAGCTCCAACCATCACTTCTTCACATGACAGCATCCAAAACAAGAAGCAAGGGGGAGTGGCACAAAGAATGTCTTATGTGAATCTCTTTATTTTGGAGGAAAACCCTTTCCAGAATCTTCCTTATGTCTTATTGGACAGAACTGAATCCAAGCCATGCCTAGACTAGTCTCAAGCAAGGGAGCTACTGTAGTCAGGCCAGTCTGGGTTTATTCTCTGTGATTGGCACATTTTTGCCTGAACAAAATTGGAGTTCTATTAGTCAGAAGGTTAGGAAGGCTAATTCATAGGCGACCACCAGAGTCTTCGGAGGCATCTAAGAAGTTAAATCCTTTATGCAATTACCTAACCTTGCTCTTCAAAAACTCTCCATCATAGGATGTAGCTTCCTTTCAGAAGAGACTCCTTTTACTACCTTATTCCTTAGGGATGGTCTTGCTCCAGGTCTATCCCCTTCCTCTCCTTTTTTACACAACTATCCTACCCCACCCCCACTTCACTCAGAATAGAAAGAAGAGGCATCCTCATAAGTGAAGGGCTTGGGGTTGCTCCAAGCCCAGGGAAGAGACTTTCGATGTCCACAATTCTTCAGTGAAGTCCAGAAAGAGTGCCCCCAAATCTAGTTTTCATCAGTGGGGAATCACTTCTTCATTCTCCCAATTGTCTTGTTAGTAGATGTTGAAGCAAATTGCATCAACACACACACCTGTCTCCTAATGTTAGACACTAATTCTCAGTGGCTGGGTGGTGCCTGTGGTTCAGTGGGTAGGAGGCCAGCCCCATATATGGAGGGTGGCAGGTTTGAACCCAGCTCTGGCCAAACTGCAACAAAAAGTAGCCAGGCATTGTGGGCGCCTATCATCCCAGCTATTTGGGAGGGTAAGGCAAGAGAATCACCTAAGCCCAGGAGTTGGAGGTTGCTGTGAGCTGCGATGCCACAGCACTCTACCCAGGGTGACAAAGTGAAACTCTGTCTCTAAACAAAAAAAAAAACAGCTAATTCTCAATGGCAGTGAAATTTAGATTAGTGGTCATTCCAGTTTGATAGCTTATCGGTGAGAAGAAAAAATAAAACTAGTGGTCATAAATGCTAATGTCTCCGGGGCCAGACAGGTGACACAAGTTAATGAAGACGGCCTGGACTGTGGAAGACTCTAAGGGCTGGAGGGTGCAGGGCCCTGCTGCAGAGGCCAACTGGTGCTGGCTCTCGCCGGTTGTTTCCCTGTGGGAACGAGGGCCAGAAGCTGGAAGTCTGGAATTTAAGTGCAATTTCCCAATTTTAAAAATTGATGAGTAAACACATCTGCGAGTCCTTGTAGCCACTAGTTTTTAAGCCCTTGATTAACCCACAATAAGGAAAAGAAGTATATATCGATTTTTTTTGAGACAGAGTCTCACTATGTCTGTTTCGGTAGGTGGCGTCACAGCTCTCAGCAACCTCTAACTCTTGAGTTTAAGCTATTCTCTTGCCTCAGCCTCCCAAGTAGCTAGGACTACAGGCGCCTGCCACAGTGCCCGGCTATTTTTGTTGTTGCAGTTGTCATTGTTGTTTAGCAGGCCCGAGCTGGGTTTGAACCCGCCAGCCCTGGTATATGTGGCTGGTGTCCTACCCACTGAGCTATGGGCACTGAGCCGGAAAAGAAGTATATTGTTATTTGACACACCTTCTCTCTCACAATGAAGTCTCTACTTCGTAATCTTATACAGAGCTGCAGAGTTCTTTTCCTTTGCCTCTCCAGCTCTTTTTTCAAATGGTCCCCTTCCCTGAGGCTGTGCAGAAGGTCCCTGCATGGTGGCACCATTAGCCTTTATTTATCGTTGTGGAAACCCATGGACCTTTGTTTTATTCAATTATATCAGAATACATAACCACCATTATTCTTGTTCATGCTCAGTTCTCTCAGATTTATCCAGGGAAGCCCCTTGAACCTGGCTCCTGTGTTCTTTCACCATTTTTGAACACTTCCAAGCTTTCTGACACAACAAGATGTTCCAGGCTTGCCTTGTAATTTCTCTGCCTCATAGGTGGAATCAACTACTTCTTCCAGAAGTTCAGGGGTTTTTTTGTTTTTGTTTTTGTTTTTGTTTTTTTTTCAGTTTCTGTCCGGGGCTGGGTTTGAACCCATCACCTCTGGCATATGAGGCCAGCGTCCTACTCCTTTGAGCCATAGGCGCCGCTCAGAAGGTCAGGTTTTTTAAACAGGTGAATGTTGTTCTGAAATCAAGGTTTGGCTGCTAAGCGTGCTAATTCGTACCATAACATTGCTGCTTCTATGCCCTTTCAGGGGACAGATTTTATATTCATATAAAATCTCTATATACATTCCCCCACCCCAGATAGACTCCTAGCAGGAGAGAGAGAGGTCAGATCAATAATCCGTAATTTAATACAGCAGTGCAGGGTTCTGCCTTTGTTCCATACTTTTCTCCCTTCTCTTGTAACACATGAGAATTATCATTTCCACAAACAATATGTTAAATGTTTGCTTTTCCTACAGTAGTCACAAAATCACTACTGCATGAGCACATCAACACACCCACAAAGTAAAGCACGATATTATATGTCCCACTAAATTATATAAAGTTCTGTTCTCAATTTGATATACAGCTAGGTCTTTCTTTCCTGTTGGGTTTGCTTTTAAGATAGCGTTCACTTCCTCCTGGTGTGTCTACAGCTTCCCTGCCCGGCCTATGGCGTTTACCTTCTGAACTTCTTTGCAGTCAACTTCTGACCACCTCGCATCCTCTTTTTTCTGCCTGATGCTGACTCCTTTAAACTTCTTTTTTTTCCTTTTCTTTTTTTTTTTCTTTTTTTTGAGACCAAGTCTCCTTCTGTCACCCTGGGTAGAGTGCTGTGGCCTCATAGCTCACAGCAACCTCAAACTCTTGGGCTCAAGAGATCTTCTCTCAGCCTCCCAAGTAACTGGGACTACAGGCGCCCGCCACAGCTCTGGCTATTTTTAGAGACAGGACCTCCCTCTTGCTCAGACTGGTCTTGAACTCCTAAACTCAAGCGATCCACCTGCCTTGGCCTCCCAGAGGGCTAGGATTACAGGCACAAGCCTCCACATCCAGCCAAGTGTTCTTCAACCTTTTCCTTTCTTCATTTGCTGTCTCTGTCACACTGCCCCACAGGAGTCTAATTTTGTTCCAGACACTAGGGCCGCCTGGTGGACACATGCCTGCTTGCAGTCCCTGTGAAGGAGACACAGGGACTGGTGACAGGCACACTGTCAGCAAGCACAGAATTGCTGGGGGAGGAGGGGCATGGAGGGGCCTTCTCCCTCCAGGTAGTGGTGGCGCAGGCACTCCTTAGCTGGTTCTTATGTCACAGGGAGAATAGATGCTCCTTCAAGTTTTCCCTTTTGTGATGATTCCTGTCAGAGGGCCCCTGTGAAGGTACCCAGGATGGTGCATAGTAACTGCTTAGCACAGTGCCTGGCACAGGAAAGCAGGGCCGAAGAGGTTGAGTCTTACTATGATAGTGTGTGACCCATCTGTTCCAAGTAAGGAAGAGCTCAGACCGAGATTCGGGGTTTTCCCAAACACTCAGGTCTTTCCCACTTCCATGCCTTTGAGGACATCTGTTGAATTTTGCCCACATGGCAACCATCCCTCCTTCTGAGAATAGCACCGCAGGTCCCCTCTCTTGGTCTCTTTGGTCTGGATGTGGCTGATTATTCTCTGACCCCCAGCTCCATGAATCAGCACACAACGTTGGCATGTGGATCAAAGCCAGGCCCACCACATAATCTGCAGGGCTTGGCACAGATGAAAGGGCAGAGCTGCTTGTTCACAAAGCAGTAACAACTTCAAGATGACAACAGGCTGCAGCTCACTCTGGACTGAGGACTTCTTTCACCAGACAGGAGGGGCAGAAAGGTTTTCACTGGGAAACTGGCTCAGGGAGAGAGCCCAGAGGCTTAGAGGCTGCCACTGTGGCCGAGGACTCCTGCCAAGGCAGACCAGGGCTCACTGGCACGTTGCCTTTGTTATATACTTGACCATTCTGAGTTCAGAGATGGGGAAGGACCTTTCAAAAACAGGTATGATAATGATCGCAGTTCTATTAGAAAGGAAGAGTGGGTGGTGGACGCTAATGTTGGTGCCCTCGTATGCTGAGTACTTTAAAAGTCTCCCTCTGACCTCCTGTTGCCCTTCTTTTCTTCTGCTAACCTTTCTCCCCCAGCACAGGCCATAAAAACGGAATTCCTCTTCCCTAAAGCCATCTGTGAGACCTAGCTATGCTACTGCAACCTCCCCCATCTTTCTGTGTAAGAGCTGGCTGGAAAGAAATTCTCTGACCTACTTTAACTGACAGTAATTCATAAGACCTCATTCCAGAAGGGGCCCTGCCCCTACACAGGAGGAAGGAATGCTGCTCAGAGAGGCCAAGAAGAATCTGGACAGACAGGCCTTGCAGGGTTTCTTCACAGAAAGAAGCGTATTAGCATTAGATTTACCCCTTCTCGGCCACTCAAGCTCTACACAGCTGTTCACTCGTGAATCAAAGCCAAGACGCGGCCAGTTTTCCCTTGGGTTTTTAGGTCTTCATTGTGAAGCTTCCCTTGTCATGTAAAACTTTACATTTTTATGCCTTTCTCTCTCATTAGACTGTTTTTTGTCATAGGCGTGTTTGGCATGACCCTTATGATAGGTGAGGAAACGTATCACACCTGTCCCCAAAGTGAGGAGGACTCTTACGGCATCTACTGCAGAGGAATATCGTCACATCCATTTCACAGATGAGAAGCTGAGGCTCAGAGCGAATGACATTGTTTATCTAGGGTCATAGCTTGCAAACAGCTGAGCCTTGATTTGATTCCAGAGCCCATGGGCCTGTTTCCCTAGTTGCCTGGGAAAGGAAGCCAGGACACTGGGTTCTTATTCTGGCAGCATGGGTAGTTCAGGGTGTGTGCTAGGAAGATTCCTTCACCTCTGAGCCTCAGTTTCTTCCTGTAGGTGTAATACCTTTTGGGCCTCGCTGGCAGGGCAGCAGTCCAATACTAGTGCATGTGAGTGCGTAGGCAGAAGCTGCAGGTGGGGGTGGAGGGTGGCATTGGAGTGAGACCACACTTTGGAATGGCAGGCCCTGTGCTCAAGGCCTTACTCTGATTAACCTTTCCCAAGTCTCTTGACCAGATGTTTAATATAGAGAGGATAGTGATACCTCACACAGTTGTCAGGGAGATCACATGGGTCCATGAGGCAAATTACTTGACTTAAGAAGATACCCTGACACACATTAATTCTCTTGTAGGGAATGTAGCTTCATCCTCCAAGCATGCAGGAGAGGCAAAAATACTAGGCTTGTTCTTCTGAAGGTCATGCCTAATCCCTTTTAAAATACCCTAAATTTAAGGAGAGCGAGGCAGGGAGGGAAAGACAGAAAGGGAGAGAGGGAAAGAAGGGGGAGGAGGAACAGGGGAGAGGGAGAGAGAAACTGAGAAACTACTTCGCAGGTTCACAAATAAAGGTGGGTCCTGCCAGAGGGAGGATTGGCATTGTGTGGACTTTGCTGCCCTCTCGTGGCCATTGGCTGACACTACTCTCAGCCCTGGAAGGCAGGTGCTGGGAGAGGACTGATTCAGTAGCAACAAAGCAGGTTGTGGTCTGTGTTTCTAATATGCTTCCTGGGCCAGTGGTGATCAGCCACATTAGAGAACCACTGAGCTCATCCAACACCCCATTAGACAGTCGGGGGGACTGTGTTCCTGAGGGCAGATGGGTATTTCTGAGTGTAGCTGCCACCGTAGGGACAAATCCCTTACCTGAGACTATCCAGCAAGGTGAGCAAAGCCCCAGAAACATGTAGACTCACCTGTCAACCAAAGCTCCACACGCTGTGACTGTGGCAGGTGGTCTGCCAGCCTTTGCCTGTGTTCCAGGGTGAAAAGGTGCTCACAGTTCCATGAAGCAGCCTTCAGGGCATTTTCCCTTGAATGGCGCCCAAATACACCTCCGTATCCTCCCTTTCTGGAACCTAATTCTGCCCTCAGAGGCCCTGCAGCTCCATCCTCTGACACCTGCAGGGATTGCACAAGCAGGGCAGTGGGAGCTGGGAGGCTGAGGAAGATGGAGCCAGTGCGTGGTGGTGTCTAGTGCACGCTTGCATCACCCCCCTCAATCCTGCAAGTTGGTGAAGGGAGCTTTGTTTTACTCAAGAGGGAACCGAGGCTTAGGGGAGTGGTATTGACTTGTCCAAGCTCACACATCAGTTAGTGTCAAGGTGGGCACGAACAATATCCTCGCTGTGTGGTTCAGGAACAGACTGACTTCTGAGAATTCAAACTGAGTGAATGATGAGGAGGGGGTTAAAACCTCAATCTGTTCATGCTCCACACCTGTGCTCAAGAGCAGCATTCTCAGCTGCCTTGAAGCTTTCACCGTGTGTGGTGGAAAGGGCAGCAGTCTGGGGAAAAACCTTCTGGTGCACATGCAGCTCAGTGATCTATGACAAAACAAACACTTGTGTTGTCACCGCCTGTGATGCAGGCTATACCACCTTAGTCTATGCAGGCTATAACAAAAAATACCATAAACGGGTTGTTTATAAAAACCAGAAAGTTATTTCTTACAGTTCTGGAGGCTGGTATGTCCAAAATCAAGGCACCAGCAGATCCTGATCTGGTGTCTGCTGAGGGATCACTCTCTGGTTCATAGGTGGCACCTTCTCTCTTTGTTTTACTCAGACTCTGGTGTCAAATCAGGACTCCTCTGTTTGAAACCTGTGACCTGGGCAAACAGTGTTACTCTGAATGTCAGTTTCTCATCTGTAAAATGGACATGATGATATTCACCTATAGTAGATGCTGTACGAGTCCTTCTCAGTGTAGGGGCAGAAAGGTGTGATACATTTCCTCACCCATCGGAAGGATCCTCACCTGGTGGAAGATGTCTAGCTCTTGGGCCCTCTTATAAGGGCACTAATTATCTTCATAAGGGTGGAGCTCTTGTGACCTAATCAACCCCTAAGAGCCTCACCTAATATTAACATGTTGTGGGTTAGGCTTCAACGTATGAATTTTGGGGAGGGGGGATACAAAATTCAGCCCAAAGCACCATTCACTCGAACAAATAGGATATGTACCACCAACCTGAAGTCCCTTTCACTGTCCCAACTGGTGCTTTTCCTTAGAGTTCTACAACCTAAGAATCCACCACTCCTAAATGCTGTTTTGAACTTTTATACTTCTATGTTGGCTGCTCTCAACATTCACTCAATAGTCATCCCCAAACATTTTTACCTCCGTGTGACACCAACTTAACACAATTTTGTCACTCTTCTGAGTGGATGTGTGGATTGTTTCCGGTTTTTATAATTATGAATATTGCCACGATGAACATTTGTGTGTTCCTTGGTTCATATATATGCATTTTTGTTGAGTAAATAACTGTTAGTTTCCTAAAACTGCTGTAACATAATACCACAAACTGGTGACTTAAAACAATGGAAATTTACTCTTTGACCATTCTGGATGCTGGAGGTCTAAAATCGAGGTGGCAGCCGGGCCGTGAGCCCTCTGACACTCTGGGTGGAATTGTTTCTTGTCTCCTTCTAGCTTCTTGGTGGAAGCAAGAATCATTAGTCCTTGGTGTCCCTTGGAGCCCCTTGGTGTGCAGCTCCCTAACTTATCTGTGCATCTCCATGGCATTATTCTCTTGTACCTTCACCTTGTCTTTTCATAAAACTCACTAGTCATATTAGATTCAAGGGGATTAGGACTTTAACATCTTTTGCGGGGGTACAATTCAACCCGTAACCACAACTAAGAGGAATTGCTGAGTCATCTCAGCAGATTCCAAGCAATGCCTTGATACCTTGTGCTGTGGTGTCAGCACAGCTCAGGGCAGGGCCCGAGCTAGGTTCACGTGAGGTAAGTGAGGTGTCTGGGTGCTAACTAAAGGAGGATGCTCTCTCAGGGCTGTGCTCTAGGTGCCTGACTCGGCTCTTTGTCCCAGTTCTGACAAAGAGAGTAGGCAAAACGTGACAAGAAAGGGAGACAAGCCAATCAAGCTGCCTTAATTACTGCCTTGGGCAAGTAAGGCTCACTCCCATAAGAGGTTCGCTAAAGCACAGGGGCCCGTAGCTCAGTGGGTAGGCGCTGGCCACATACACCAAGGCTGGCAGGTTTGAACTGGCCCGGGCCAGCTAAAACAACAATGACAACCACAACAACAAAAAAATAGCTGGCATTGTGGTGGGCGCCTGTAGTCCCAGCTACTTGGGAGGCTGAGGCAAGAGAATCGCTTAAGCCCAAGAGTTTGAGGTTGCTGTGAGCTGTGACGCCACAGCACTCTACTGAGAGGGACATAGACTCTGTCTCAAAAAACAAACAAACAAACAAACAAACAAACCCACCTTCTGGGATGGTCCTTATACCTGTCCTGCAGAAGGATGGGGACACCAGGCCTAAGCTGCCCGAGGGCACTAAACCTGCCATCCTGTGGGATGCTCCACACTGGAGAAAGGTCCCAGATAGGGAAGCAAAGTGATGCAGGTGTTTGGGGGGACAGTACCAGTGGACCAGGAGTTGTCCCCTGCAGGTTCAGGTGAAGTCAAACGCTGAAGGCGTATGGAGGGAGGAATCACCATATCACCATTCCTTCCCTCACTCAGCCCACTCATTCCCTGCATTGAGTTCACTGGAACTGATTCTTCAAGGCCATGATCTCTTAAAAAAAAAATAAAACTCAGAATGGGAGAGTTAGTGGAACAAGTTATAGTCTCCACGGCTACAGCTGAGCTCAAGGCCGGAGTTGACATCCATCTTTTCCTCTTTCAACCCTCCATTCTGTATTACGTCCCTCTTCGGGCCTAGATTGCTTGCCTGGACAGGTGAACTCAGAACTCAGACCCTCATTCCTAAAGAGTCCAAGCAACGGTCTACCTTGCCCTTGTCAGGCCGTGGTGACTCAAATGCCCATTCACAAGGTCCCAGAGAGTCCTCCAAATAGATGTCCTACTCCCTGCCCCTCTTCTATAGCAGCCCTTGCTCCTCCCCAGAATCCAGGTGTCATCCCTGCCATCACAGTAACTCCCTTCTTAGCCTGCCGGTCTCCCAGTGTCAGCAGCCCCGGGTGAGCAGGTAGCAGCAGTTTTAAATTCAGGGGTAGGAGAGTAGAGGTATCCTTCTCCCGCCTCCTTTCACTGGGCCCCACACATTCTAGGGTCAAGGATCTCTCATTTTTCAGGGACTAAACTTGTAGGAAGAGAAGCAAAAAATCCCCCATTTTGGAAACGAAAGGGTCACTATACTTTCACTACTTAGTTCCTAGACAGGGGTATTCTAGCACTCAGCAACAAATACTAGCTGGTGGTTGAAAATGGAGACTTTCCTGGAGGACAGCGCTCCCACACAGATGTCTTTCTAACGCTGGTGACTTAGTTGCACCAGCCTTTGAAAGGATAGTCCAACCTTCAGCCTTATAGTAGAAACCAGTGGATTCCATTGTTACGGATCCTTTGTCACGTTTCTTTCACCATAAAATAGGCCCTTTAGGTGCGTTCCCTATAGGAAAGCAAGTGCGAGCTGGGTTGCAGGGATGTCTAGTTTATTCTTCTGAACGATTTGCCAGTACTTGCACCAGCACCACTGTCTTAATTAATGACCTTTACAGAGAGTTTTGATACCTGGGAGAGAAATTCTCCTCCTCTTGGTCTTTGTTGGCCACACTTCTCCCATCGCATTTCCATATAAATTTTAGGATCATTCTGTCAATTCCCTAACAACTGTGTTGGACTTTTAAACACAATTGCATCACATCTATAACCCATCTAGATTTGACATTTTTACAAAAAAGTGTCTTCTAATTCACAAACAAGACTTTCCTCCATTTACTTGTGTTTTCTTTAAATTCTCTCAACAATATTTGGTAGATTTCTGCAGAGAGGCCATGCACATCTTATATTGCATGATACAGGTATTTGATATTTTTGCTTTTAGTTTTAATTTTTTAAACTTTTGACTGCATTATAGGTGTTTGTGTGTATTGCTTTTAAAAGCTTATTAAACTTATTTCTAACTATGTATGAATTTGACTGGATTATCTGAGTACAAAATGTTATCTGTGAATGAAGGCTGTCTGATTTCTTCCTTTTCCAATCCTCAGGATTTATTTTTCTTGCTATTTGTACTGACTAGAAGCACTACCATGATGTTAAGTGGTAAGAGGAGGCATTTTTACCTGTTTTCTCAGTCTGAACGGAAAAAAGGCAACATTTTACCATTAAATTATGATGCTTTCTATAGTTCTCGCTTTTAAATATTCCTTGTAAATACTTAAGACACATTGATTGCAGCCTTTTGAGCAACTCCGAGGCAGAGTTCTCAGCCAAGACATACCTGGGCTCCTGATCCACAGACACAATGAAAAAATGGTTGTTGCTTTAAGCTGCCAAATTTGGGGGTAATTTATTCCACAGCAATGAATGATGCATGTGTGTAAGGGATGTGTAATCCTCCCCTCAAAGTCCAAGCTCAGCTAGCTGGGTGTAGCACCAGGGTAGTAGAAAGCGTGTGGGTCTTTAAATCAGATAAACTGAGAATTCCATTTCTATTTATACTTACCTTAGCCTCAGTTTCTTCACCTGCCAAATGCAGGTAATTATATCCACCTCTTAGAGGCACTGTGTTTATGGAAGACAAAGTGGCATTTTCAGTATGTCTGGCACCAGTAAGCGCATAAACTAAGTTCCCTTCCTTCCCTTAAAGAGCCATCTGGCCCATCATGCTCTGTATGCCGAACAGACTTTCCAGGTAACATCAGCGTATGTCATGGAGCCATGGGAATATTTGACATGGAAAATCTTGGGATTCAGGACATCGAGTTGCCAAACCATCATACGACTGCCCCTTTATTTTTTGGACATTAAACCGCCCATGGTCAACATCTAGATTCTTTATCTCCCTTTTGTTAGGCCATTGTTGTACATTGCCCTGAGTTAGACATCTCACATCAATAGGGTCAATTTCACTGTGAACTCACAGGACTCACTTCAGACTAAGCCTTTAAATTTTTTGTGGTTGTTCCTGTGAAAAGTAAATGCTCAAAGGGGCACAACTACAACTTGGCCTCTAACTAATACATGCAAACAATCTAACCTAATTGTCCGTACCCTCATATTAATCTGGAAAAAAAAAAAAAAGTGAATGCTTAGATGTAATGTGATTTGCCACTACCTATGTCTGCTATGGAGTCAGCTGCAAGGTGGTTGAGGCCCTTAAGATGAGGGCAGCCTGGAAAGGCAGGATTTGGAGTTGGAAGATGGGGCTGTAACTCCAGCTCTTACCTCTTTGCTATAATTTCCTTGGCAAGCCATTTTCTATTTTCTCCCCCCACTTGTAAAATGAGAGTAAGAATACTTCCCTGGTGTCATTTGCATTATATTGAGTATTTGGGAATATATTCGGAAATGAGCTCAATTCGTTAAAAAAAGAAAAAAAGTCTTTTATAGCCAGGCAAGGTGGCTCACATGTGTAATCCTAGCACTCTGGGAGGCCAAGATGGGTGGATCCTTTGAGCTCAAGAGTTCAAGACAAGCCGAGAAAGAGTAAGATGCCATCTCTATTAAAAAAAAAAGAAAGAAAAGCTCGGCACCTGTAGCACAGTGGTTATGGCACCAGCCACATACACTGAAGCTGGCAGGTTCGAACCCAGCCCAGGCCAGCTAAAACAACAACTGCAACAAAAACTAGCCAGAGGTTGTGGCAGGAGCCTATAGTCCCAGCTACTTGGGAGGCTGAGGCAAGAGAATCACTTAAGCCTAAGAGTTCGAGGTTGCTGTGAGCTGTGACACCACCGCACTGTACCGAGGGTGACAAAGTGAGACTCTGTCTCAAAAAAAAAAACCAAATCAAAACAAAACCCAGGTGTTCTGGCAGGCACCTATAGTCCCAGAGGATCCCTTGAGCCAAAGAGTTTGAGGTTGCTGTGAGCTATGATGCCACAGCACTCTATCCAGGGTGACAGACAGATACTACCTAAAATAAAGTCTTTTTCATGCTAAAGAGCTGGATTCAGAGGCTGGCTGGACACCTATGTTGCTTGCTACTCCAAGCTCTGGTCCAAGGATCAGAGCACTGGCATTGCCTTGGAGCTTGTTAGAAATTAAGAATCTTAAGCACCACCCTGGACCTATCGAATCAGATTCTGCCTTTCCACAAGATCCCCAGTGATTCATGAGTGTTAAATTCTGCCTAACACACTTCATATGAATTGTAGTAACAGATGAGACGCTAAGAAAAGGTGGGATGATGAAGACACACTGGCAGAGAGCTTTGCAAAGCTTTGTTGCATCCAGATGAGAGCGACTTCCTCTTGGCATGAAATTAAGCTCCGATGAGGACTTGCTCTAGCACAGACAAGCCAAACCACTAATCTGAATAAATAAGCATCAATTTTATTGAATCATGAATAATTTAAGACTGGTACAATCATTAGCTTTATTCTCTATGACATGGGGCATGATGTCCAGCAGATCATTGGCAAATCCAAAAACCTCATGACAAATGAAAATTAAATAGGGAGGGAGGGGCGGAGGAGGGGAAGGGAGGGTGGAAACATACCGTACACAAAATACTCAATTCCTAGTTTTCTCTTTAAAAATGGCTAGAAAAAATTCATCAAAATGCAGCACTTTAATCAATTATTTACAATTTCTATGTTACAATGAAAAAATGTACATCTTATAGAACATATTTCATAAACCGCTCCACTGGAAACAACTAGATCAAAACAGCAAACCTTCCGTGTAATATCCACAAAGTTGGATTCTGTTTTCCTTTTTGAAATAGATTCGCCACAATCAAATCTGAATGCACAGAATTTTGAAGTGTCAGCATCAAACACTAAAAAAAGTCCCCAAGGTACGAGAAAGGTCAGGCAAGTCTGGGTTCTTTGCCCCACCCACCACCCCAACCAACCTGAAATTAAAAGGTATTCCCATCTCATTTATGGCCTGTATAATTCTTGGCAGTTTGGGGAAAAAAACGTTTGGCTTCCATTGTGAACTCAACATTTATGTTGCATAGAATTTCATACATTTCAAAATTAGCCTAACTGTAGAAAAAGGCAAAATGGAAGCATTTGAGACAAAGCCCTAAATGAGTACGACGTCACACTGTCAGATGTGAGTGACATGAACGTAAAAATAGGACCGACAGAAGCAATGTGCATGTTAGACAACCCTGCTTCCCGAAACTTTAGGAAGGACACTGAGTTGTGACTCATACAAGGGCTACGCTACTTGAAATACCATTCCCCAGTCAGGCTGCACCAGGCACAGAGGTCTCGATTCTGAGCCTGGACCCAGTGGGAGGGAAGTCTGCAGGAGAGGGGAGAAGAGAGGATGTCACCAAACAAAAAAGGTTCCAAATGCTATTGGCAGGTGTCTACTCACAAGGTGACTGGGAAAACTGCCCACAGGAGGAGTCCATTTTACCTCCTCCCAAATTCACAGTACTAGAGTATAAGGTCATTGCTGGGAGACAAATTGTCTAACAAGGGCCACCCTTCAGGTTTATCAGAAGTCTCAGGGCTTGGTCCCCTGGTCACAGGCTAAATACAAGGTTTAAAAGTTTTATTAAAAACAGAAACAGAACAAGACACACTCACACCTGGATGATTAATGAAGGCTACGCAGAATCGTCTGAGTTTGCTGAGATTCAAGCGGGGGTCATACTGAAAACAGTTAGTGGGACACATCTCCCTACTCCCCTGAAGAGGAGGAACATGGTGTCAGCCACAGTGACGGGAGCAGTTTCGGGTCAAACTCTCGTGGTAAGAAAACAAGAAAAAAAAATGCCAAGAGGCAAACCTTCAGAAATGGCAATGAAGAAGATGGAATTAAAAACCCTGATTATTAACACAGACGCCCTCGCTGGGGTCTGATAAAAACTCTCTTCATAAAACAGAAATGAACAAAGATTTACCCCACTCTTTAAAGAAAATACCAGTATGTTGAAGACACAGCAGACTGGGTTTCTCTGAGGACAAGTACCAGCAATGTAATGTAGGAACTTTTGCCTTTTCCCGCATGAGGCAGAATGTCGTCCAGGCAGCTTGTTAGTTGGAGACTGATAAGAACCTAAAAAATGGATTTTTTTTTTTCCTTTTTCTTTTTCCCATGGTCATGCACCCCACACAGATGAATCTCTGGATGAGAAAAGTCACAGCAACTTGAGTTCTGCTAATGAACATTTTAGCCCTGTTTGTTTTGATGGGGGGTGGGGAGGGGGCGGAGGAAGAAAGGAACACGAAGCCCAGCCAGGCACGACAGTCACGGCAATGAACACAGTTAGTACAAAACCAGTAAGGCATCAGTTTGGGAAGGTCAGCACCAAAGAGGTCAGGCAAGGCTCGTCCAGACGGGGCTTCTGGGGGGAGTGGCCACCCCACCCTTGCTGAGCTGTGTCACGTTGGTTCTGAGGAAAAGTGCAAGTCTGTTGTGAGGTGACCTCATAGCCCCGCCTGGGGTTGGGGCTGGGATGCCTGAGGGGTCGACGTGTGTTCTCAACCCTCAAGGACGAGGAGGAAAGGCAAGGTCCATGGCTCACCCACACGTCGAGGACTGGGTCCTCAGCCGCTGTGAAGGACGCAAACACCCCCAGCCCCAGCAGGAGGAGGCGAGTGTGTAGGACTGTGAGGATGGACAACGAAAAAGCAAAACGGAGCAGGACCAAACCAAAACTCAACTCCTGCGGTTCTCACTTTCACCAAAGGATTGATTCTGACCAGGAAAAGGAGGAGAAAAACCTTCTCCCCCAGTCAATGCATCAGAAAGACAGAAACTCAACCTCATGGTAAAGGGGTAATCAGTTCTCCAAAGTAGAACAATTGTCACTATACACAGTGTTTGCAGAAAAAAAAACCTGATTCATTTATAGCGAATAAAGACAGAGATACATGCAGCCCTGCACTTAGACCGATCACTCGCTAACAGGCTCGCTCCTTCACTCTCTTGTGGATTCACTGGGGGCTGAGGGACCTGAAAGGGGTGGTCGAATTAGTACAGGCAAAATACCTCTCGGGTAAGGAGAGCACCATTTAGAAAAACAATAAAGCACGATTTCTTTTCTCGTAAGGTTTCCCTGTGTGGTAGCTCTGGAGTGTGTGGAGTGGACCAAAGCCAGCACCATAGTTAGCACCAGTTCCCTCAGTGACGGCGAGGGCGGGGTGGCGTGGCTGTGAGACCAGGGTCTGTGCCGAGGGGAGGCCCTGCTGTCTACGTCTCCTACGCTGCGTCTCTGGGCAGCTCAGGCCAGGGTGCTGTCTGGTTTCAGAGCTTCAGGTGGGTTCTCTTTATTGATTTTTTTTTCCTTTTCATGTCAACGGTGATGGTCCTTTCCCGAGAAGTATCTTCAGTGTCTTAGGGAGGTCACAGCAACAAGGCAAAAACAATAATTAAAGTAAAACAGAAGGTAGTGCAGGTCTCACTGTGGGAGGCAGCGGCACGCAGGGATGCCTGCGCCCAGGTGGAGGCTGACCGATGAGGGCCCTTGGTATTCCTGCAGCGCTGGGGCTGCGGCCGGGGGCTGACTCAGGAAGTCATCTTCAGGATGATGTGGGGGGTGCAGGCAGAAGGGGACAGGGAGAAGAGGGGGGAGGCTCCACGGCTGGCCCCGTCACAGAGTCGACTCTAAGGACGAGTCCAGGATGTCGTCGTGATGGCTGTTACTGTTGGAGTCGCTGTCATAGCTCTGGGGGCTGGAGTAGTTGGCTGCCTCCTGGAGTCTCATCAGCATGTTCATCTGAGGTGGGGGAGAGAAGAAGCATCAGCAGCTCTCAGTCTGGGTAGCCACCTGCCCTGGCCTCTGAGAAGCTCAGGCCACCTCCTTCAGGCTTACCGAGGATTATAGCTCAGCACAGAGGCCACGGACCAGGCTTCCAGAGTTCAAATCCCGACTCTACCACTTACTAGCTGCGTGACCTTGGGGCCAAGTTGCTTAACTATTTAGTATGTTTCCTTGTTTCTCTCTCTCTCTCTCTTTCTTTTTTTGATCACCATAACCTTGATCTCCTGGGCTCAAGCAATCCTCCCACCTCGGCCTCCCAATGTGCTTGTTTCTTTATTGGTCAAATGTGAATAATAGTACCTGTCCTACCATGTTATGGTGTGGGTTTTTATACATATATATATATATATATATATATATGTATGTATGTATATAATGTGTGTGTATATATACATACATACATATGGAAAACATAATAGAAGGTTCTCGATAAATATTATATTTATTTTTTACTTGGGAGGGGCATACCTGACCCCAGCATAGCCCTCAGCTTGGGTAAAGAGCACTGGTCCACATCCCTGCGCCTGAGACAGGTGCTTTAGCATTGCTGACACACTCAGCACACCCCCCTTGGGTGAGCGTCAAGCCCATCTGTACTGCTGGCTCTGAGCAGAGGTCAGATTGGAGGCAATGGGGCTCCAGCTCCTGTCAGAGCCTTGCAGGAGGTAAAAGAGAACACCAACTACAGATAGAGTGCAGAGGGGTCTGGACTATGATTCAGGGCTCCTTGAGCAAGTTACCCAAAGTCTCTTAGCCAGCAGTTCCCTGTCTGGAGAACAGGGAGAACAACAATGCCTATTTTTATAGGAAACAAAGTGACATAACATTTTAAATCCTTACAAGAGGGGCTGGCCCCTCACATAGTAAGCACTTAATAAATGTGATGTTATCATCATCTAACTTAAAGGGTCTAGAGACAGAGTTCTTCCTTGGTTTATATTCTATTGGTGGTTTGCTTGAGAGTGGGGAGTAGAGAAAAACTACTTTTACTTATAACTATAAATCATGCGCATTTTATATTTTATATAGCAAGAAAGTTAGGAGATAGGGCCTCTCTGAGCTACAGTCAAGAAGTGCTGCAGATGGGCATAGAATCCAGCTGCTTCCTGGCCAGCTGCCCCTCATGGCTGGTTTGCAGTTCACCAAGATGAGCCAGGCCACAGAAGCACCACTGCCTGGGGTCCATCTGCACAGTGATAACCAGGGCAGAGATGGCGCTGAAGAATAACGGACAATCCTTAACATCTGGGACAATCCTTGGCATCTTATTTATTCATTCATCAAACATTCCCAGCAAATCCATAGCACGTGGTTCTAGAACAAAAACATGTCAGTCCTAGTCTCATGATGGTCTCAGCTTCACGAGGGAGAGAGATGAACAAATATTAATCCTAGAATTGTTATAACAGAGACCCAGAGCCCTAGGCAGCGAGAACAGGGCTTGGGAGAAATAACAAATATCTAACTTAGTGAAAGAGATGGCTGGACTGTCACAGGTCACTTCTGGGGGTCTGGGGTTAAAGGGAGAATTCTGTTCCAAGAACCCTAGGGCTTACCTAAGCACCCCTAATAAGTAAAAGTAGTTTTTCTCTCCTCCCACTACAAACATCACTGGCCAAGAAAAGCCTGTCTGGGGATGGGCTAGCCATTCTTTCCTCTCCATAGCCTAACTACTATCATCATGAAGTTAAGACCTCATGAACTTGCTCCCACCCAAAATACCTCCCTGACCTTGGCTTTCCGCAGCGGTTAACATGAGAAATGGCCGTTTAAAGTACGCTTCTCTCCTCTCTAAGACCACTGTTGTGAATGGCACATGGCAACACAAGCAACAAACCCTTTAAAAGTACAGTTCCTGCTAAAATCCTGCACAAGACCACAGTCACACCCCACCAGTTAGTAGGATGGCAGACGACCCAGATCGCCTATTATGTTTTCTTAATCTAGTAAACTGATTAGCTCCTAGGGATAGAACAGTGAATCATTTGCCTTTTAATCCCGCTGTGTCTCTTACGAATATTTTCTTTCATTAGTTAATACAAAACATATTCTCTGATGTGTTTTCCTTTTTGTCATGGCTGCCAAGGAGTCTTGAGGCTAAATTTAAGGCATGATAATAGTCATTTAGCCATGGGAGATTTTGGTATATTTGCTTCTTTCCTATGGCTTTGATTTGTGAGGTCTAATTTAGTAGCATAACTAAGAACAGGTCTTCTATGGGTAGGGAGTACTGTAATCCATTAGAAATGCTATTGTTACTGGCCCAGGCGCTGCTTAAAGGGCCTTTATTGCGCTGGCAATGGCGGAGTAGAGAAGCTGAAGCCGCACAAAGACTTCTCTCATCTCCCTGGCTGTGGGATCCATATTCAGGCTCCCTTGCCCTCCACGAGTCCTGAGTCCCTTCTGCTCTTAAACTGCTCCTTCCTGTACAGGCAGTCCCTGGGTCACGAACATCTGACTGATGTGTGACCTGCACTTATGGAGGGAACCTTTTAAACAGGTAATAGGTAAATGTACCTGTCCCAACTTATGTGCAAATTCAACTTAAGAACAAACTTACAGAACCCATCTCGTTTGTAACCCAGGGACTGCCTGTACTCCTGATCATTTGGCTTGGACTTCTGGTCTTTAGCAATCTCTTCCTCTGCTCAGTTATTAGTGGAAGAGATCAAAAGATCAATGTAATACTTGATAAAGGTGGTATCACAAAGCAGAAGGCAGAGAGCAGTGTAGAGATAATAGGTATAGAAACATTTGGGGGGGGAAATAAAATTCTTAATTTTTTACCTAATATGTATCAGAAAAAAAATTCAGAGAGGCGAACCATGGAAGAAAATAATGGCAAAATGGTCCTAATCTTGGGGTGGATCCAGGCTAGGCTTAGTCACCTTCATATTCTCAGAGTGCCTTGCATCATGTCCAATATACAGTAAGTGCTCAATGAATGCTGAGGTGCCCTGGGAGCTGAGGACTCACCAGCGGGTCTCCTTCAGCATCACTGGGGGGCACTTGTTTGCTTGTGCACCCCTCCCGAGGCATGGAGTAGCCATCAAAGCCGACATCCTCTGGCCGTAGCTGCAGGAGGGGAGGCCACTCGTGCTGCTGAGGGCTGGCTGCCCACGGATAGGTGTCCATCACCCACTTGGCAGGATCCTCCCAGGGGGTGCGCCGTCCATAGAGCTGAAAACAGGCAAAGAAGGAACAATCTGGAAGTAGGCCAAGACTTCTCTTATCGCCCCAATTTTGGAACTTTCTGAAAAAACACCCCAGGCTCGGCATTATGCCCCCTCCCTTGATGGAGGAATTCCACTTCTGGAATTCTAGCCTAAGGATGTCACCCAAGATGCAGACAGTTCAAGGTGCTAAGACCAAAGGAGGCATAATCTGCTGGTCAAGAGCACAGACTTTGGAGTCAGGCTAATCTGCGTTCACATCTTATCTCTACCACTGACTCACTGTGTAAACCTTAACTCTGAGCCATGGGGACCCAATTTGAAAATTGGCTCTAGGGAAGAATACCAACTATCTATCTGATTTGAAGCATTTGACAATTTCCATGGTGTGAATACTCTCAGCACGGCTGATTTCAACCTATCAACATGATGTTATTGAAAATAGAATTGGAAAGAGGCACTACTGGCTTTCAAGAATGCACTCTAGTACCCCGCTGGGCACGTGCACCCAGAGAACACCTCCCACACGAGTCAGGTGGTGGACATTAGGCAGGTAGGGAGGAGTCACAGTGGCCCTAGCTCAATAAAATCCTATTTCTTGAAGTGGGTCTGACACTGAGAGCTCCTCTGTGGACTCACTTGTCACTTTCAAAACAGCTAATTGTTAATAGAAGTTGCTGATGGTAGTGGATTATGAGTGCTTGTCCTTTGTCATATATTTCTCAAAATTGTCCACAGTAACAAACTGGTTCTTAAAACGGTAAACTGTATAATCGCCACGCCTCCAAGGCCCCACCCTGCCTCCAAGCCCCCTCCCCTCCTTTCTTTACAACTGTGAGGCCAAGCTCTTTTTCTTTCTAATGATAAAATGATTTAGTGACCCTTGCTGGCAATTTTGAGAAATGTATACATTCTTTAATAGGCTGGACCACTTCCCAAGGTGAGGCTCTCTATGTTATGCAGCTACGTGTCATTTTATCATTCCCCTTGAGCAACACCACCACTCCTTACAGCTTACCGTGCGCATGCCAGGTACCGTGGGAAGCACTTTAGGCCTATCTGTTTAGCCACCATGTGACTCCAAGAGGAAGTATTACTATCAGCCTAGGAGGCAGCCTAGTGAGGAGAGGAGCCAGAATGGAAACCAAGTCTGGCCAGTTCCATGGACCACTGGTGTGCCCCATGTGGCAGCCCGTGCTCATAGCCAGAGCAGTGTCACCTGTGGTTCTGAAAAGCAGCCACTCTACAGGGAGCCTCCGGGTGCCAAGAGTGAAGACTTCTGAACCATCATGGCTATAGTGGGGCTCTAGGCGGCACACAAACCTGGGCTGCAGGCCTGTCCGTCTGCTCTCCTCACCCTCCCAGGACCCCTACTGTGCAGAGGGGCTCAGAACAAGGTGCGGACAGCAGAACAGAGCTGAGCTGTGAAATGCAAAATGACATCTTTCTGAGTGGAAGAAGCTGGGGAAATCAAGGCCCAAAGAGCGCAGCCAGCTGTGAAAGGTCACGGAGTAGGGCACAGTCCGAACCTAGGACCCCAGCGCTCTTGTCCCAGCCTTTTCCCTTCCCACCTCTCCTAACTGACACCACTTTGAACTACTCTATGGGCTGGAGACACAGGACTCAGCCTGAAGCTGTAAGACGCAGACCAGGCTGTTCACTGGACCTTAGCATGCTGGCCTGTGCTGGGCTCGCTGTGCACGCTCTCACAGGTGCCTGCACCCCTCAGTCCTCTATATACTGCCCCTGCCCTGTCTCTCCTCCTCCTCCACTCAAGACACATGGCCTCCTCAGACCTGTCCGCTTTCCCAGATGCCAGCATCTCTCCTGTCCAGTGCTGGCCCTGTCTGCTGCTAAATCTTCCTAGACCTAGAGCAGCAGTGAGCCCCAGGCCTGGGACTTCAGTCTGGTGTTCAAGGTCTAGGGAGGAAGGGGTCATGTGAAGGGTGTGTGTCTGTATGTGTGTCAGGGCAGAAGAGAACACAGAAACCAGATACTACAGCCTGTGGCCGTTCCAGATTAGACACATTCTTGCAGGTTTTAGAAGCTCCCCCCATAAGAACTTTCCCTATGGAACTAGGCTGCCCTTCCCAAACCAGACTTCATGTGAGGCTGAAACAAACCCCTCTCTGATAGCCACGGCTCTGTCTCTACTCCCAGTCTAGATGAGGACACACTTCGGGCTGCAGAACCAGAGCCTAGAACGCTTGCAGCTCAGCAAGTCCTCAGAGATTATCTGGCCCAACAGTTTTCAAACATTTGCTCTTCATTCCTGACCTCATCTGAGTAGTCTGGGGAATGTTTAGGCTTCACAAAAACTAGCCTTAAAAACACCCTTTTAGTCTAAACTTTTCAGTGCACAGCTGGGGAACCTGATGCCTAGAGATGGGAGACCCGTCCAAGGTCTCAGAACCAGCTGTATCACCTGGCCAATGGCCCCATGCTCACCTCCCTCACCGCATTCCCATTTCCTGAGGCACCAGGCCTATCCTGGGCACAGAGGCTTCTGTAGACATTAGACACTTTGGCAAGTGTTTCTAATGACAACTCCAAATGGTGAACAAGACTAGGGACCGAGTCATAAGACAGAGACACATTAGGCACAGGCTACCATCATCTGCAAGAACAGAAAATATTTTTACAAGCTTTCCCAATTGGGCGTGTTCAAGTCTGGCTGATGAATGGCTGTGTAAGTACTGTGGCAAGCAAAGGAAATATCATGAAACTCCCTGGCTCCACTGCAGGGCCCTGAGGGCAGCTGCAGAGACAGCTAAATGACAGACAAGTAGGGGCAAGACCCATTATCCCTGAGGCAGGGAAGGAACCTGGCATCCCCACTGGGTCAAGAAGAACAGGAATGGGACAATAGGAAGCCAAGATCTGGGCCACTGTCAGCCTTCTGACTCTGGGATGAGTAGGGCTTCTGGGACCACATGTACACCATGCAAGGACACATCAAGGTACACTTCAGGAAGCTCCTCCCCGCATGTGCGTACACACAAAAATTAATCTTAGAACTCTGGCGCCTAAACTTGCAATGCTACCGACATCCACCAGGGGGTGATACCACACTTCCTCCAGGCATGGATGCAACCCTTGGAAGGGCTGCCAGGGGAGGGGCAATCCTTACCTCCTGACTCTAGTAGGTCTTCCCATGTCCTCACCAAGTCCATACCATCATGAGCAGCCCTCCTTTCTGCCTCCCCCAGAGTGACAGCCCTGTCAGGACCCATTCTAGGGACTCCCCCTCTACTCAGCTACAATCTTGGCCAAGGTATTACTTGCTGTAAAATATGCTCATGGCCACCTACCTGAGTTAGGTGAGGAGCGAGTGACCCTATACTGTATGGCCCAGCATACAGTAAGCATGGACTCAAAGTAGCGCCGAAGACAGTAGGGACTTTTAATTATTCCTTGAATTAAAACATCCTTTTGTCAAAGGAAATCATATATAGAACTCCACTACATTAGACACTTCATTGACTGAACCACCTGAGGCTTCTCAAGGAGTTATGCAGGGCCTCAGGACAGCCTGTAGACAGCACAAGCAGCCAAGGGCTGTCCTGGGCTCTAACACTTGTTCCATCCTACCTTGCCAAGGGACCTTGGTGATGTCTGTAAGATACTGGGCTGTTAGAACTAAATGAGATCGTGTGTGTCAGCCTTTAGCACAGCTCCTGGCAAGTAGCAGGCCCTCAATAAATGTCAGCAAACATTCCTTCAAAACCAGAGGCAGGAAGAACACAGCAGGCTTCTGCACGAATTAGCAGATTCCAAGCGGTCTCCTGGGCCCACTGGGATGATGAGGTCACAGGACTGGGGTGGGGTGGCTTGCTTCTGAGCCACTTAGTAGGATGTGAATGCTGGCTGCCCTCCTCTGCTACTCTACACTCTTGAAAGACTGTCCTTTAAATGACCTCATGGCACAGGGAAGCAATAGCTTTTCCTGCCTCACACTGAACTGGTGAGTCTCCAGATTATAGCATGTCTCTGCTCCCTGCCCTAGATGAGCTGTTGCACAGCCATCCCCTAGTCCATTCAACCCATGGGCTCACCCAATCTTGGTGGGAAGGAGGCTCAGTGCTCCTCTATGATCAACTCCATCAGCAGCCTCTCCAAGATGGGAAAGGAAATCTCTTCCCATCCAGCTGACACCACCTTCACAGCCATGCTCAGAGGACTTCTTCTAGGTGTAGGTCCAAAGGGACAGGGCCCTGGCACTGCCAACCACTGGTCACCACCAAGAAGCCTGCTTATGTGCAGTTCAGGCTGGAACTTGGAAAGGCGCCCCCTCCCAGTTACGCCTCTGTGGGCAAGGGAGGCCTTTATTCAGCAGAGCCTGCGAGTTCTTCTAAGTGACTCTGAAATCACTCCCCTTCCCTCACCAGAAGATACATTTGGAGCAAAGAGGAAGTAAGAGGGAGAACTTAGAGGCCAGAGGCAAACAGTGCACCTCTTCTGCAATTCCTCTGCTTCTCTTGAGCAGCTAGGGATTCACAGAGGTAACAGGTGTCACATAGCCCTGGAGGCCACTGATTGAGAACAGGGATGAAACGAGACAGACTGTAAGAATCCAGCGTGTGGGGGATGCTGCCACTGACCCCCCAAAACAGGAATGACTGGGTGGCTGTTTAAGTTTGTGGTACTAACCCATCTGATTAAAAACTAAATTGTGGTTAATCTATCCAGGCCTGCGACTTTATCTACCCAGGGAGATTCTACTGCAAAGATCGAAAATGGTTCATACTTTCTTTTATGAAAGCAACATTGAGTAAGAGTCCTGGTAACTAATGATTCGGGGCTGGCCAAAGACCGCCCCCTTTCTTGCTTCTCTCTGCCTTCACAACCCACTTGTCTTTCCGCACAGCAGTTTGAATTTGCTGCACATGTGCTTTAGCTCAATGAAATACCAGTCACAGAGGCACGATAGCCTTCTTTTCATGTTCTTTTTGTCCCCGAAGACCATCATGACTGCTACATGTATACATCTACACGTATAGATAAAAAGCAGTTAACTATTCCCCAGATCCAGCCAAATGAACAGAAATGACAAACGCAGACTGAAACAACTTGTACCGTCACACACATGCGTGTGGGTACCCAGTGCTCCCGCACCCTCCCAGGTCCACAACAGCACCTTGTGTCTCCCGCTGCCCAGTACTCAGGAAACAAAGAAGCCCTTGGAAACCTGGCTGTAAAAATGGCTCCTGGCTTATACAGCCAGGAACGGTGCCTGATAATTACTCACTGTGAGTACTGAAAGCCTTCGGAACTTCTTAGGGTGCCTAAGGCTCAATGATAAAACGGTCCCAAGCTCTGATTTAATAGTAAGCTCCTACTTAAAACCCTGGGCTGAGCACAAAGGAGAGAATCTGTGTTTTCAAGCTGTTGCCAGCCAGATGGGACTTGCAGCTTTAAGAGCCCCAAAGTCCCCTGTGTGTGGTCCTGATGTCAGGGAGTGAGTGCCATGGGGCCTGAGGGCTAAGAACCTGGACTTTGATCCAGAAGGTGAGGATTCAAATTCCAGATCCTTTGAGTTTCACTTTTATAACCCTAGGCATGTCATTTATTCTCTGCGCCTCAATTTTTCTCTCTTAAAAAATGGGAGACAGGGCGGCGCCTGTGGCTCAGTCGGTAAGGCGCCGGCCCCATATACCGAGGGTGGCGGGTTCAAACCCAGCCCCGGCCGAACTGCAACCAAAAAATAGCCGGGCATTGTGGAGGGCGCCTGTAGTCCCAGCTACTCGGGAGGCTGAGGCAAGAGAATCGCTTAAGCCCAGGAGTTGGAGGTTGCTGTGAGCTGTGTGATGCCACGGCACTCTACCGAGGGCCATAAAGTGAGACTCGGTCTCTACAAAAAAAAAAAAAAAAAAAATGGGAGACAAAATTCTCTGTCCAAGTCCTAAGACTAACCCAGAGTTTAAATAAAAGATAGGCGATACTTTATAAACTGAAGTGCTATTCACACGGAGAGTTCTGCTTCCTGTGCATGGACTGTGCTGAGGACTTTATCACCACAGTTTCCTTTAATCCTCGCCACAACTCTTCGTGTCAGAATATCCGCGAGGGCACGGAGGCACAACAATTTGCTGGGGTCACACAGCTAATAAGCAGCAGAGCCAGGATTTGCAGCCAAGTATTTCTGTGCTGTGCCAGACTGATAATCTGGCAGGTGAGAGACTGTCACTTCATGGCAGTCCAGTTCTGAAGGGGGAGATAAAGACACCTCATTCCTCAACTTTGGGAAGCCAGCAGGTGGCGTGCGTCTCACCTGGAGTCCTTCTCTGACGGCCTCTAGGAGATAGGGGATGATGGAGTAGTTCCACAAGTCAGTGAACCACACTCTCGAGCCATCCACGTCAATGGGGCACGACAGGAAGAGCCGGGGGCCTGCGGAGCACAGTGCAAACACAATCAGGGCTGGAGCTTGGGCATCAGGGGTAGCCACGGTCTGAGTGCCCGCAAGGGAAGGACCCCTGGGGTTCTGAGTCCTGGCCGGTGGATGGCAGACTGAGCCTGCCAAGTGTCATCCTGGCCAGGGCTCAGAGGACAGCCATCCGGGAAGCTCCAGGAGCGTCACCTCCCCCTCAGCCCTCCCTCCCCCTACCTGGCCTCCCACCTACCAATGGTGACGTCTGAAGAGCTGTGAGCCTCCAGGAAGCGGTTGAGGTGATGCCAGACCTTGGGAATCCAGTCAATGATTTTCACCAGCTCCACATTCCGCACCCGCCCACTGATCTCTGTTTCCATGAGCTTCCTCCTCAGGAACCGGCCCAGGAAACCCTTCACGGGCTCCGTGTGGTTGGCACAGAGCACCCACCTGGGGGAGGATCAGAAATGCTTTATAAGATGCTGATGGTGATTGCTGACCTCAAGAGCCCAGGATGTCAGGAACGGAAGATGTGTGTGCTAACACAAACACAGGAATCATTCTGTGCCAAACACTATTCTAAACATCCCGCACATGTATTAACCCATGATTCTAAACCCCATGATGTAGATGGCATCACTGTGCCCATTTTACAGAGAGAAATGCTGAGTATAGTTATGGAAATTGTCGAGGATAAAACAGCCTGTTAATGGACAACCTAAGACTAGTCAGGACAGTCTGGCTCCTGGCTTGGTGCCCGTAGCTCAGTGGTTAGGGCACCAGCCACATATACCAGGGCTGGCAGGTTCAAACCTGGCCTGGGCCTGCTAAAAAACAAAACAAAACAAAACAAACAAAAAGACAGTCTGGCTCCAACTGCTGGGTCACCTGCCCCGATGATTAGTGTCAGGCTTATACTATGGAAGCATGACAATGAGTGGGACACGTTCCTGTTCCCCAGGAGCTCACAGTCTGGTAAGCGCGGCAGACAAGGCACAGAGGAGATATGATGAAGCCCGTGGCAACCAGGCAAGGCTCCTCAGAGGCGGCGATGTCTGGGCTGACACTGGATGGCCAATGGGGCAGGTAAGGAAAGTCAGGAGTGAGTGCTGGGGTGCGGGGACAGTGCTGGCTGCAGCCTTTACAAAGGCGTAGGAAACAGCATGGACACTTGGCAAAGTGAACTTGCCAGAAATTCATGGTTAACTGAAGTTTAGACTTGGCCTGCCAAGCCAAGGAGGCTGGATTTCATGCTGCAGGCAGGGGGGCGCCGGTGAAGAGCTGTAAGCATGAGAGTCCTAAGGGCAGATGTGCACTCTGGAATACTCACTCTGTGCAGAGGATGGCCTGTGAGGACCAAGCTACAGGTACACGTACTGGTTGAAGAATGATGGCGATGATGGTATACTGGGTGATGGCGGTGGTGGGGGAAGGAGAGGGGATAGAAGAGGCTTGAGGGATATTTAGAGGAAAGCACAGACAAGACCAGAATAGACTGAATACAGAGGGGAGCCATGCTCTCAGTGGGCTGCCGGAGTCATTCCTTTGACAATTGCATGCAGGTCCACTTTCAATGGATCTCCCTCAGAGATGTCCACACAGTGGCCAGTGAAAATGAGCTGGGGGTCCCAGCCAGGAGATAGCTCCACACCCAACTCAGAGGGCCCTGGCAGGAGAGCTGGAGTCAGGTGAGATTAAGGGCAGGACAAAGGGTGTCTAGCGATGCCAGGACAAGCCGAGTTGAGCAGTCCGTCCTCAGCTTGGCTTCAAGAAAGCACTGGTATAGTGCTGCAGCAGGGAGGGGAAGACAAGCCACCAAGAGGCACAGGAGCTAGAACTTGAGGGCCCTAGATGCAGCCATGAGGGTTGTTTCTAAGCCAAGAGCTGTCACTGCTCATGTTTGCTCGGGACAGAGACGCACAGTTGGTAATGAGCAGGGGCAGCAAGCATGTGTAGAGGCCCTGTCCAGAGCTACCTCCCTGACACTGCCACACAGGGCTCACACTGACCTGGTTAAAGTTCCGGCTCTGCCACTGACCTCACAAAGTCACTCAAGCCTCCAAGCCCCGGTTTCCCTATTTGTAAACTGAGAATGCTACCTGTAACTACTTAAGGCTGAAGTAAGGGTTAAATGAGTCAAGCTGGGAAAAATATGTAACCCCAAACCTAGCACAGAACACACATTTAACAAAGGCTCTCCCACGCTCTCTTTCTGGCCCTCCTTTTTAGTGATTGTACATTTCACTGGCCACGGGAAGAGAACACTTACCTGAAGTTATGATGGAGCTGCAGGTTGGGGGTAGAAGAGGTAGCCTGGTTCATTGTGCCAATTATGTAAGGGCTGTGGGGGAAATAAAGGAAAGCTTGAGTCCAAGGCGAGCCAGTGAACACGGTACTCACAGAGGCCGGTGGTGTCTGTGTCGGGGCAGGTGGGTGGCCGGCAGCCTCCCCGTCCCCTCCTGGCGTGCATGCACACTGCCCTCCAGGTGGTGGCACATCAGGGGGTGGCATGCTCTCCCAGGGGTTGTGAGGTCTGGAGTGGGCTTTTACCATTTGTGGTACTTGCAGTTGAGCAGCCCATTGAAGATCTCGCCCAGCGAGCTGACGTGGTGCAGGTTGTCCAGGATGATGACCAGGGGCATGTCCACAGCGTTGTTCTCACTGTTGCACTGATCAGCAAGATTGGACAGGTACTGGCGCAATTCCTGCGAAGCCCAGGGGTGGGAGAGGACAAGTTGGCGAATACACCCAGTAAAGACACCCCTGCTCAGGACCTTCACTGCATCCAGGCCAGCGCACGCAGAATGGCCCTTTACACTGCCCTGCAGTAAGCACATTCTGGGCGTCTGCCTGTTACAGGGCACAGGCTTGTGCTTGGGAATACTGGGTGAGTGTGGGATGAGTAAGCCCGGGTCCTGCCTTCTGGCGTTTTCTAGATGACCGAGCCTCAGGCAAGAGCTCAATGCTGTGGAGACTCATACAGATGTGTGTGGTTTTTTTTTTTTAATTAAATTATAGCTGTGTACACTAACACAATCGTGGGGTACAATGTGCTGGTTTTACATACAATTTGAAATATTTTCATCAAACAGGTTAACATAGCCTTCACAACATTTTCTTAGTTATTGTGGTAAGACATTTATATTCTACATTTAGTAAATTTCACATGTACCCTTGTAAGATGCACCATAGGTGTGGTCCCACCAATTACCCTCCCTCTACCCATCCTCCCCATTCCCCTTCCTCTCCCCTTTCCCCATATTCTTGGGCTATAACTGGTTTCATAGTAGGGCTGAGCTGTAATGCTTCTTCAGAAACGTGACTTTTCGTGATATTTCTCATAATGCCAACCTCCCAGCAGGCTTGTGAAGAAGCTTCAGAGAGAAGCGCTCAGAGTCCCTCTGTTGTGTGCCTTGGCATGAGTGAGGGAGGCCCCTGAGTGCTTTCCCCTTGAAGGACACCCTCACACACAGCATGGGCACCAACCGTACACTGCAGGCGGGAGCAGGGGAGGGAGGGCTCTGCGTCTCAAGAAGCAGTGTTCTGTCCTCACAAGTGCCTAGGGCTGAGACTGTCTTATGCACTTTGTTGCCTCGGTAGCACATGCCTTTGATAAAACTGAGCAGCAGAGGAGCCAGACCCTGGCCTGCTGACTAGTACCATGTGGACACCACGCACAGTGCAGGGAGACATGAGTCTGTGTGCACCAGGGATCTGGGAAGGTCCTCTTGAAGGGGAAGGCTTTGAATTTAACCTTGATAATGTAGAAGGCACTGGCTCAGCTGGGACTAGAACCCAGCTGAGTGTGCCAGGGCGAGGGATGCATGCCGGAAGAGGAAGAACAGGCACCAGGAGAAGATACTGAAATGGTGAGATAAGGACCTGCTGGGGAATGCAGGATGCCTGACCGATGATCCTGTCATCATAATGCTAGTTGGTCTCACTCAGAGCCGGCCAGAGATCTGTGGGCCTTATACACAGGAACTTCTACAGCCTGTGAGGTGCAGAATAGGCCTATGAGGTGGGTACCACGATTACCTCCATTTTACAGAGAGAAGCTGAGGTACACAAAAATCAGGTGACTGGCCTGAGACTGCAGGGAGGTAAGCAGTGGGGTGGGTCTGACGCAGGTGCCCGCCCCAGTGTGGCTCTCCAGCACAGCAGCATGACTCAGATGCTAGCCTGCTTGCACAGTGGTCACAGTTTCTCCACCTCCCACCAGCACACAGGCCACCCCTGGCCTCACTACGAGGTCAAAATATGGCTTGGTAGAAGTAGAAAAAGCCTAGCTTTTAACATTACTGGTTCCGGGCCAGGCATGGTGCTCATGCCTGTAATCCTAGCACTTTGGGAGGCTGAAGTGGGTGCACTGCTCAGGAGTTCTAGACCAGCCTGACCAAGAGCAAGAGCAAGATCCCATCTCTAAAAATAGAAAAACTAGCCAGGCGTCATGACAGGTGCCTGTAGTCCCAGATACTTGGAAGACTGAGGCAAGAGAATCGCTTAAGCCCAAGAGTTTGAGGTTGTTGTGAGTTGTGATGCCACTGGACTGTCACAAAAAAAAAAAAAAAATAGTTACTGGTTGTTTTAGACCTTCTTTACCCTGAGTTCTTGGCTCCAGGCACCTGGGAGGACAGGGCTCTGCTCCTGGAGACTAGAGCCCTCCCTCCCCTGCTCAGGCCTGCAGTACATGGTTGGAGACAGTGTTCTGTATGAGGATGTCGTCCAAGGGGAAAGTGAGTAGAGGCCCAGATGGTGCCCAGGCAGCCTTCCCTACCCTCACACCACAGCTCTCCACAAAGGGGCTCTGGTATCTCTCTTGTCCTGCTCCTACATCAAAACCACTTGAGCAACCTGCGGAGGGTGCAGATTTCCACCCCACAAAAACTGGTGAAAAAGACCATCTAGGAGTGTGGTCTGGGAATCTACGTCTTCTGGAACCTCAGGTGATCCTTACAATGAAGGAGCTGTTTCCAATCTACTTTTGCTCCTCTGGCTCCTTTCATAGGGCCAACCAGAGTGAATCACCCATCTATCCTCACATCCTCTCTCACTGCAGGAGAGAATGAATAGGTCTAAGAAAACACTTTCCAACCCTTGGCTGGGACTAGATCAGACTCCATCTGAACAGATCTCCATCAAGAAGCAGGAGCCAACCTACTTGCTGGCCACAGGGCCATTTCTACCTCGTAGTACCATCTGAACAGTCATAAGCACCCATTTGTCATAAGCCTCTATTTCCTCTTCTGCAAAACAGAGATGGTGAAAACCACTCCCTTGAAGGTATTGCAGCGAAAAAGCCAAGTTGCTGGTCATGGGGCAAGCAGGCTGTAAATGTGAGATGTTATTTTGGGGGCTGGTGTTATAGCTACCATTGTTCCACAAAAGAAGGAAGATCTGTATTTATTTTGGAAGATTCAGAATACCTGGTGGTCACATGCTAAATTGTCGGTCAGTTGACACTGCCAGATCGGGATGATCATAAAGAGCTACCAACACTGAGCAACATAAATGAACTCAATCGACTTAGCCAGAGACGGAACTTGCTGGGAGGATCTGAGGGAAGCCTCCTCACCTCCTTTCTATAACCGCCAAAGGAAAGCGGCTAGGAAATGCTTTTCCAGCAGGATGGCGCTGTATCATCAGGGCCGAAAGGGCCCCCAGCTGCAGCAGGCACAGAATGACCTCCTCACCTTGCTGGACTTGTGGTCCACGTTAAAAGTGGCAATTACCCCGTCGGTCAACTCCCGTCCCTCTCGAAGCACCATATACTCTGACAGTCGGTTTGCCAGGTAGGTCTTCCCGGTGCCGCTGGGGCCAGAGAGGATGATCCGCCGGTGCTCCCCCAGCAGGGAGACGTAGCGCTGCAGGATGGGCTTTGGAATCAGGGACTCAAACACCAGCGAGTCCAGGCTGTTTTCCGCGAGCCCTGTGTTTGAGAGAGACAGGGGGTGTGTGAAGCTCGGTAGACAAGGCAGCTCTCTGTGCTTGCCTAACTGGGGCCGCCCAGACCTGAGGTTATCTTTTTCCTCAGCAACCCACTCACCTGAGGTCACTGCCCATCCAGGTAGACTGGAGGCTGAGAGCAAACTGTCGCTGCTCCAAGAAGTCGCCCCCGTTCCTAAGCACTGTGTCCTTCTGGCTCCTGTCTTGGGTGACTTTTCCAGATTTAGACGCATGTGAATATTTGAGCTGTAGATCCTCATCTATTCTGTGCAGAATTCCTAAGGCTCTGGGTTCTGCTTGCCTGTCTGGGTACACTACAGTGCCTGCCCAACCACAACTGAGTCTTCTCTACTGCGCTTGCCAAACCCGGAGGCTGCCTCTTCTTTTCTCTCCTGTGTGCCAATGCTATCCACTCTAAGATGCACCACAGAGATAATAGTACTTTTGTCTTTAAAATGAGAAAAAAATCAAGAGGGGACGGTTTGATTCTGAGCCTCTGCTGAAATGCTACATTCTAGAACCTCTGATTGTCAATGAGTGGAAACTTTATCTTTCCCCTTTCCTACCTGGGACAACTTTATTAATCGGGGTTATTGGCTTTACAAGAGCTATTTTCTTGATACTGTCTCCAAGAAAAGATCCATCCAAGGTTCACTGTCCAGAACTTAGGGTGATTCTGTTTAAAAACTACATTTAAGATAATCAGTGTAAGTAAAAAAAGATAATCAGTGTAAGTAAAAAAAATAAACCCAAGAGGATTTATTGTTTTATAATAGCATCTTCCTTCCTCGTAATCATTCACTGCAAGTAGATCTCCCTGAAATGCATTTATATGCTTGTTTCTGATTTTTTTTTCCCCTAACTGCAGTGATTGTTCTAGAATGACCAAGATAAAGGTCCCCTAATGCCTTATGTGCTGGGGGCAGAGGCCTAAAACTTTCCAGCTACTGAACTCAATAAAGCCTACACCAGCTTAAACCTTGATGTGAAGTATGCAACATAGGATTTGGGGTCTAAACTTAGTAACAACAATGAATAAACACAGGACAGAACCTCTAAACCACCTCACTCTGCATATATGCTGCTGTTTCAGGGTCTCGCTATAAGCCCCCCAGGGAGTGACGTTTGGCTGACAAACTCCCTTCAAAACATACAAAGTCACACCCCCTTCCCCTGGTACCACTGAAGTGAATCGCTGTACTCATGAAATTCTTCCAGCTCAATCCTTGAGTGGTCTTTAGTGCCTTGAAGATGTTAAGTTTTAAGTACACAGGAAAAGAGAAGAGTCAAAAAATAAACCTGAGCTGATCCTTCGAGATCCTAAATCTTGATGTGCTGATAGCAGCAAAGGATCAGGCTCTGTGGGGGGTGGGGGCGTGTTCCACCAGCGACCAGATCATCTTGTCACTACAGAAGTTCGGTCTGGTCACAGTAAGGGTCATTCCTCTGACCCCTGTTCACCTGTAAAGTGAGCAGTGAACAGCACATGCCTGGCAGCAGGGATGAAATGCAATCTGAGCCCAGGATGTAAAGGCTTTCCTTCAAGGGTTCTTGTGAACAGTTGTTCCAGTGTGCCTTATACCCCTCTCTGCTTCCCTGCAGAGCATAACTCTTCTTTGTCACAGGTACTTCAAGTGAAGCCAGTCTAGCCCCTTTACCCAGATGTGTGGGCTTGTGACCCGGCTTGGCCAGATTCCCCTCTGTTCACAATGACTGATTCAATGATGGGCACTTGATACATGGTGGGCCAGGGTCACCCCTAATAATCTTGTATGACATTTTTCCAGAAAGGTTCCTTTAGGTGCCTAAAATAGATCAATTAATTAGGGCTCCCAGGGGTCACTTCATCAGCAATGTGCACAAAGCTCAGATAAGCACAGCTGTGGCGGACAAAGCTGAGGCAGGCTTGGTCCCTGAGCACCTGATCCATAAATTTCCCTTGTTGCTATAGCTACTTTTGGGTTGGTTTCTACCACTTGTAGTTTAAGGGCACAATTGTGGACTTCCACTTGCCACCAGGAGAAGGCTGGGTGAGGCTCAGGTAATATGCACCAACTGCCATCTGTAGAGTGGAGGTCTTAATTCTTGGTGATGGAAAATGTTAGAGGGCTTGTGAAAACCCTACCATCCAGGAAATAAAACTGGCATCAGAAAACTGGGCGGCACCTATGGCTCAAAGGAGTAGGGTGCTGGCCCCATATGCTGGAGGTAGTGGGTTCAAACCCAGCCCCAGCCAAAAAAAAAAAAAAACTGCAAGAAAACTATAAAACTGTGCTGCCAAAACTGTAGTTAAGATCAATGCCTTTTAGAGAAGGTAGGAAATGGGACAACACGAAGAAGGAGCCTAGTACATACAGTATTTATAAGAGTCTATTAGCCTATTACTCGAGTGGTTCGTTATGCATAGGAAATGATGGGGTTTTGTAGTTCAGTAAATTTGGAACAGACTGGATTAAACAGCCTTTTTAATCAGCAGGAGTTAGGACATTAAAGGACACAGACTTTAACACAGTGTACTCCTGCCCACTGGCCCATAAACCCAAACGGGATAAGGAAGTAGTTGCCCAGACTTCTTTGGCCATAAAAGGTGGTCCCCCCCACACCCCCAACACACACACAGAAAACTCTGTGAGCCTAGAGTTCCAAGGAACACACTTGGCCTGGGGTTAATATCTCTGGGTAATGAAGCCATCGGAAGCTCTGGTAGCTTCATGTGTGGGCTAGAGCTGTAGGAGTTTCATCAGGTTGCTCAGAGCGACTCTTCTGCAGGCTACAGCAAGTCGCAGTTTCCCCATCTGTAGAATGGACCACGTCCAAGGCTTGTTGGCAAGAGGAAGTCGCTGGGATTGGTAAAGCCTCATTTCAACAGGGTTATTAAGATTACACCATCTCAGAGTCATAAGGTGAATGGGATCTTTTGTTATATAATTATAGCAATAAACTAAAATGATTTGTTTCCGACAGTGGTTGAAAAAGCAAAAGACTGCTCAACTTACTTAGCTAAGAGTAACTGTGGTAGAAGGGAAAAAGAAAAAAGAAAAAGAGCAACCGACATCCATATGCACAAACAAAACGGTGCCTGCAAATGACCAGGCCAAGTCACGACACAAAAATTAGCCGTTCCTGAGAGCTCTAAACTTCCCAATCAGCCAAATTACCTTTGACGGTCACAGAGATGGTTGTGTTCTCCCCAACCAGATAGCCACAGGGAAGCAGCTCGGGCGTTTCAGAGGTGTTGCTGCGCTTTATTTCCCCAATGCTGTAGCCGAGCACACTGTCAGAATTCAGCCCGAGCTGACTCACTGGGTCCACGTGAATGATGTATTCCTGAAAAAAAAAAAAAAAAGTAAATAAATAAATAAAGACACCATCCAAAATGTGGCTAAAATCCGCCCGTGGCTCATGTTTTTACTGGGTGATTTACAACCACCTTTCTCCTCTGATGATATCTGAGTTGAAATTGAGCTGTGGTATGAGGGGAAGAAGAGCTGACTTTCCACTGGAATAATACCCTGGTATCCCAGCCTCTTAAAATACAGATTTATTTGGTTAGGAATGGGGAGAAAAAACAAACCCCTCACAAGACTGTGAACATTTAGTCTAGATGAGCCAAGCGTGGAAAAGCGAGGCTGCTCTCCCCGAGTTCAGCTGAAGTCTCCGAGACTTGGGGCCTGTGAATGGTGCTAGAAAATTTAAGAGAAAGTGATTCTGACAGAAAATCTCTCTCCCATCCTCTTCTTTTGGCTCAAAGATCAAATTGATGAGAAAGAGAACAAAACACAGGGCTGCCAGAAAAAGAAATCAGCTCTAGATCTTTTGTTTAAAGATAGAGTTTCACTCTGTTGCTCTGGCTAGAGAGCAGGTGTCAGCTCAGCTCACATCAACCTCAAACTCCTGGGCTCAAGCAATCCTCCTGCCTCAGCCTTCCAAGTAGCTGGGACTACAGGTGTGTACCACAAAACCTGGCTACTTTTTCCATTTTTTAGTGGAGATGGGATCTCACTTTGCTCAGGCTGGTCTTGAATTCCTGAGCTCAAGTCCCCTCTACCTTAGCCTCCCAGAGTGCTAGGATTACAGGTTAGCCACCACACCTGGCACAGCTCTAGTTTTTTTTTTTTTTTTTTTTTTTTGCAGTTTTTGGCTGGGGGCCGGGTTTGAACCCACCACCACCGGTATATGGGGCCAGCGCCCTACACCTTTGAGCCACAGGTGCCACCCTCAGCTCTAGATTTTTAAGAAGGAAAATGTGTGCTTAATTTGGAAAATGTTCCCTCTTAGGTAAGTGGCTAAAACTGTTAAACAAAAAACTAAGGTCCATGGGTTATGAGGTGGCCACACCGTGAGTTAGATGCAATCCTGGTAGCAGGCTTTGATCAGTCTCATTTCCTCACTTACTAAATCATCCCAGTGTGGCTCTTTTCAGCCCAAACGGTTGTTATTCTAATCCAAGGATGTGTCAACTCGCCATGAGCAGATAAGGTATGGGTTGGGTAGGAGAAGTGGTCTGTCCTAAACTGTTCACTCCTGGCCACATTTCTAAAGACGGGCTAAGATGAGGTACAGTCTTTGGTCAAAGACCAGAACTTTGTATGAAGCCACCTGCATCTAAAGCACTTGATTTTCAGCCACTGTGCTGTGGCACGTCGGTGTGCTGGGAAACTTTTTAAAGTTCATTAATTAAATTATTTTTGAAAGAAGTTCAAAGCATATTAAATATACTCTTTTTTTACTCTTTTTTGATCAACATAATTTAAATGGGCTGTGGGAGTTTATCTAAAGGTTCAAGTGCACGTGAGATTAAAAAAAAGTTGAAAAACACTGATTTAGATGATTAGAAAGACTATGGAGTACCACTTAAGTTAGACCAACTCAACGAGACCAACCTGGTCTAGTTCTAGATCCAGGACCTTGGACAAATACCTCGACCTGGGCCTCGCTTTCCTCACTTTTAAATGGGAAAGAAAACATGGGCTTAGCATGGCCTTTGGCACAGACACACACAAAATGTGGGCTATTATTATTATGAAGGGGATATAATTAAAGAACACTATGGTTGTTGACTTAGGACAACAGAAAAAAATTGCCAAAAGCTTCTTTCAAATTACTTTGTGCTCACCTTGGTACGCATTAGTTATTTTTCCTGTGGCACTCAATCTAATGATGTATTTAGAAAAGAAAAGAGAAGGATGTGTGCCAACATTCTTGACATTGGCCATTGATCAGATGTCAATGTCACTTGTAGCCTGAATCAGAGACTCCAGTGTTAGCACAGGATGCTGGATCAAATCGCCCCAAGATGCTGAATCTGATGGTCAAGCCCCAGCTATCGATCACATGCCCCAAAGCATATTCAATAGAACATAATTCTAAGCTAGAAAGAGATTTGGACCATAGCAGTTCACTGTGAAAGGATCAAATAATTGCTCCAAAGACTCTCTGGCCAACCATTAGGAAGGTCAGATGGAAACAGTTTGGCTAATCATCAGTCTACTTACCATCATCCTTCCATTCCATCAAGGGCCAGGGACCAAGTTTCAGCAACATAAGGATGTTGAGGAGGGAACAGGCCTCCTGGGAGATGGCCAGGCTCGGGACACAGCCTCCCTTCCCTCCCTAGCCCTCACGTCGGGTGTAACGCCGTAGCCATCACCTTGAAACACTTACTTTGAACAGCCGTCTAACCACCCCATCGAGCACATCCCACTTCGTCTTGCCACTAACTCCAATGCAGCCAATGAGAAAGACAGGTGGTCTGGAATCCTAAGGGTAAGGAAATGTGTGCAGGTGAAAAACAAGTGGATCTCATCTCACACCATTCAGCAGACGACTTAGATTGCCTTAGCACTCCACCAGTGATTTGAGAAGGGAACAACAGTTCTATTTGTTTCAACACCAGATATAACTTAGGTGGAATATTACTGCATTACTGCTCAAACAGCAAACCCTGGATCAGGAAGAAAGAAGCTCCTCTCTGGAATCTAGAACCTTCTGCTACGTGTGTACCTCACACAGGGCATGGATCACACATCCCTCTCCCCACTCCTGTTTGCCATCTCTCCCTTTTGAGACCTTGCTTATGAACTCACCTCTTCCAGGAAGCCTTCAGTAATTAACCCCTCCAGGTTCAGCGCTTACATTGCTTCAAAGGTTCTATACACAACTTACATAATAACACGTTCAGAACTTATTTATATTTAGCTTTAGGTATTCTTTTCTCTTATTTGTATATTAAATTTATCTCCTTTGTAGATCTTGTACTTCTTTAGGACAAAACGTGTTTCTATATTTTTCCTTCATTTTTGTTTCTAAATAGCACTTATTATTTTTCTTCTAATGAAAAGTTAATACAGGGTCAATTCAGAACACTAGTAAAACTCCAGGAAGATTACCCCCAAAATAATCTTTTTCAATTTCTTTTGCATCTCTGCCCATATCTCTGCATAACGGGGGCTAACTTATCACACTGATTAAAGGAATAACTGATAGAATGTTCCATTCTGTTTTTTAAAAATATCTGACATCCTCATAGGATTGTTGTTAGGAGAGTTGTGTGTGTGTGGGCGGGGGGGGGTTGCTGAAAGGGGAGGCAGTGGCATTTGGCAGTTAAGCAAAATCAGCAGAGAATAGAGCATCAGTCTTGCAATGACATGATCCGACTCCCACCACTTGCCCTGTGGCCTCAATAAGTGATGCTTGTCTTGGTTTTCTCAATTGTAAAATGCAGATAATAACCCCTGCACAACCAACCTCATCTGGATGATAGGATCCTGAATGTTATGATCTTTGACTTGTAAACTTTTGTAAAATGTAAGCTCTATCTGTTCATACTGATGCTCCCCAGAATAAATTGCGTTCACAGGTATCATCTGCATTTACTGTCAGAATGCTGTAAGAATAAATCCCCCCCAACCCCTGATAATCCATCACTCTACTAGCTACATCTTTTACATGGAGCTATGTATTATATCTTCCCAGAACTGATGATGCTAAAACCCGTGAGAACTGCAAAATTCTGGGTTTACCCCCTTTAATGAGGCTAACAAGCCAGCCATAGAGTGGAATCCCCTGGCAAAGAAAATTCTGGCTGTAGACGCTTTGTTCTGGTAGGCATTGTGGCTCCCTAGCTGTCTGGAACTACAGTAGCATATTGGCTAGAAAAAACTCAAGGGACCTTGAAATGCTAAGTCCCATTTATTTGAGAGATGGTCATTCAGAGCATCACTGGGTTTAATCATGAACTAAAATTCAACTTTTACTGTCAGCCCCTAATCCTACCCTAAAACAGTCTCTGGCAGTGGTGGAGATTGCAGAAGTTCCTAGACCCTGGAGGAAAACAGAAACTGGACTCAGAGCATGCAGGTTTCCCCCAGCCTTGGTGAGACAGGACACCCCGCTGCCAGCCACCCGAGTGCTCCTGGGCCTGGGATGCCTCTGTCCTCTGGTACCTGCTTTCTCAGCAGCCTCTGAAGACCTATAAAACTGGTGCCCTTGCTCAGCTGAATCCAGTTGGCTTATTTCTGTGCCTTGTATCCTAAATGTGCATAGCTGTCTTAGAAGTGCTTTGGGAATATATTAAACTCAGAAAAGCCCTGTCTGATGGATGTTAATGTTTAGTTAATGATGGGAAAGTGCAATGTGGGACCACTTTTGGTACTCTCCATTAGACTTTCAGACGAAAGAGAAAGGGAAATGCCATTCAGTCGGTTTAATTGTGTCAAAACGCTGCTGGGGATATGGTTAGTCAAGAGAAGCGTTAGTACCTGGTTTCCCCGAAAATAAGACATCCTTCGAAAATAAGACCTACTTACAGGAAAGATAAGATGTCCCCTGAAAATAAGACCTAGCGCATCTTTGGGAGCACACCTTAAAATAAGACACTGTCTTATTTTCGGGAAAACAGGGTAGTTATTTCCAAATCACCTGAGGCTCCAAGGTGATCTGGGTGTTATGATTAAATCACTAAGCTAGGTAGTTCTACCTGGGGAGGGAACAGGCAGAGCAGGGAAAGGGATCCAACTAACCTCCTTCCACTTCATTTCCTCCTGAAAGCTGACAACTATCTTAACATGCCTGCCTCCTTCCTTCCGAGCCGAGCATTCACCAGTGTCATCCAGCAACATGTCTGCGAATGGAAAACATCAACAGCCTTAGGCACATGGGGGCAGCAAAGCTGGCTTCCTGACACCCCCGCTGCTTGTTGGCACAGCAGCGGGACAAAGCAGGTGTCGGGGTGCGGGGGAAATGGGGTGGGATTTAGGGGAGGGGGAGAGGGCAAAATGGAGAATGCAGTCACAGAAACCAACGGTGGACCAACCAAGGAACCAGCAGGCTGACGATGCACCTTGCCAAATGGAAGTGCGAGGGAGAGACTCAACCAAAACGATAGCAATAGCATGGATAAAAAAGAAAAGCGTCAGCCTCAGTATGCTTACAAAGAAAGCCTAGATTGTGTTCACTGATGACTGCACGGGCCTAGAATCCATCCTGAAGGCAGGACGATCATAGACCAAGCCACTGCCCCGACTGGGACCTGCTGCTGTAGGTTTTTTATGCAGCACTCAGCTTGCAGGTCAGTGTCTTAAAATGGATCAAACAGAACTCAGCATGGTGGGTGAAGGGACCCAAGCTCAGGGCTTGGAGAGTTTGGGGTGCTGGAGCAAAGCATGAGAGCAGTCTAAAGGCTGAGCTCATGTTGGTAGCAGACACACACCCAAACACACACACCCCAAGTGCACACACACCTGTTGCCTCTCCATTTGATCTGTTATCTACTTGTCTTGGGGTTCTTGCTTGGAGACCAGAGTGTTAGGTGTGAGTCTGGTCTTGCCCCCAGTCCTGTGAGCTACTCACCCAGGCTGGTTGACTCAGTGAGGTTCAGGCTGTGCTGGGAGAACCCCATGGACTGCCTCGGGGAGGCCGAGATAGACACCTGGGAGGGGGCCCGGCTGCAGCCACTGCCTTGAGACTCCGACTTCAGCCGGTCATTCTCAGCTTTCAGCTTCTCTATTTCACTCTGCAAAGAGCAAGGGAGACGCTCACTGACTAGGCGGATTTAATGAGAGTAAGTCTTTTCTGGAGGAAGGATCTGACATTTCCTGCAGGAATTGGGTAGCTATCCCAAGCAAGGCAAGTCACACCATCAGAGAGAATCAGCAGTATTTGCTCCTCCGCTGTTCACACAAGGCGCGTCTGGCAGGACAGGGTGCATTCTTTCAGAGAACCTGCCTTTGAAAAGACCTGTGAAATGTTTCCTAGAGTCTGCTCTGAGTGTTAAGTGGCAGGGAGGCTAAAGAATCTAAGAGGTTTGTGCAAGATAGGCTTCTTTGCTGCAGGATGTCTCCGAACCTCCAGTGAGGTGCTGTGTTGTGAATCCGAGAGGCACGCAGTATGCGGCTCTCCTTCACAGAGCTGTTTCTGGAATGAGTGATTTAGGGAATCTCCTCTGGGAAACACGGCTCTCCAGTGATGCCCCAGTTAGCATATCCCACAGAAGTATTTCGTTTTACAACTGTTGACAAATAGCCTACTATGTGCAAGGCTCTAGTGTTAGGTTCAGAAAAGGGGGTGTAAAAAATAGCTCAGAAGACCCACATGTCTTTCCTCCATGGCAGAAGGTGAGAGGGATATGAAGATAAGGGCCCTGACTCCTCTAGCTGCCGAGACCTGGAGAGGCTTTGCAGACAAAGAGGCAGCAGGCTGAGTGTTGAGGGAAGGGTCCGATTTGGATGTGTGGAGGGATTCTCCCAGTGGAGGGAATGGTATAAAACAGAAATTTCCATCATAAGTGTCTGGCTGCTGAGTAGAGTCTGGAAGCTGGAGCTGGGGAGGGTGGTGTGGGTTAAGAGTGAAAGGCCCCCCTGAGAGGCCTTGAAGGCCAGCTGAAGGAGCTCGCGTTGCATGCCACAGGCAGCGGGGAGTCACTAGAGGTCTTGTGCAAAGGAGCAACAGAATTACCCTCATTCTTTCAAAAGACTGGTCTTTGAGCAATGTATGGGAGGGAGGGATGAGAGAGAGATTGGTGAAGCTGAGGGCTGCCACCAGATTCTGCTGCTGCCATTGGGCTTGGTGGAAAGTGGCCTCCTGGAATTCCCTCCTGGAGCCCCTTCCTGGATGGCCTTGAGCTCGGTCCAGGCCGCTGGGTGCTCACCTGCATCCTGTTCATGGCCTCCCTAAGCTGGTCGAGCTGGTGGGCAGAGCTGAGGGCTTCCAGGCGGATGTCTGTCAGCTTCATCTCCTTGTCTCTCAGCTCATTTCGGAGCTGCATGACTGTCTCAGCTTCGCTGTCCATGCACTCCGAAATCCTGGGGAAAGAGGAATGTTATTGACCACTGGGCCACGTCAATCGGCAGGTTTGGAGATTGCCAAAAAAAATTATAGATTTTAAGAAAGGAAAAAAACTGTATTTAAATCATAATACTTAATATGTACCATTAACAAAAGAGGAATAAAGTCACGGTTGAGCACCTCTTGTAATTGCAAAAGTCAAACGTGACGTATTAAAATTTTAATACAGTGTTTTCCTTCCTTAAAATGTGAATACATTTTGTGGGCACTTTCTGTATAACCAGCTGCCTGGTGCTTCCTGGAGGTGCCCAAAGCACCTGAGATCCACAGACTTTTATTACTGCTCTATACTTTCTTTGCATAGCTCTGACAATCAGAACAGCTTTTGTGTGCCTTTCATCAAGATTCCCATAACCTAGGGATAAGAAAAGCAAGCCAAAGGGGGTAGTGACCTTCAGGGTTTGATGCCCGCCCCCTTGCCCCTGTGTGTACACAGCTGGGCCCCTGTGATGACACCGCATGGCCTTTGAGTTCTAACCCCTCTCAGAGAAGAAAGGTCAACTGTGTTTTAAAGATTAGAAACTCCAAGGTTAAACAGCTGAAATGTGATTTTTATTTGCTAAAATGGGGAAGGAATCTGATCACATTCTAAAAACTCAGTCCCTTAAAAGTATATCTAGAGAGCAAGCTTCTTTAGTTTCCCCATTCCCCACACAGCTTAATACACTCATGGTAAGAAGGAAAACCTCTCGGGGGAGTTAGAGACCAGAGAGGATGATGTCACCTAAAAGGCTGAGGTTCTATCTGAAAACTGCAATAGCTTGGCTAACTGTCTTCCTTTCTCAGCCATGTACCCAAGATCCAGGTGGCTGCAGGACCCTGTTGAGTTCCTCTTTCTTAAGAGGTTGTCCCTGAGCTGTGCTTTGATTACTTAGGTTTACTCTTCAAACACTTGGTGGTCAGCACAAAATGGAAACTCATGAAAGTCACAGTGAATTGCAATGCTGAAAGAGATAGTTGTCTCAAAAATAAAAAAGTTCTGTGAATTTCAAATATCATAGGATCAGGGGTACTGGGTGATCCAGAATAGAAAGTTTTTGTTTTTTTTCCAGAATAGAAAGTTTTGACATTTCTTAGACTGAAGACAGAAAAACACAAACGCATACACACACCCCAAGTTCATAAAGTTACAAGGCTGAAGCTAACTATGTCTGAAAGAGATAATGAACATGTGAACTCCGTAGAAGTAAATGACCACACAAGCCTGCCCTCCACAATCCAAGAGCTGGATTTGGTGCCAAACAAAACCTGACTTGTAAAAATGGTTGAGGGTGTAGAAATTTTAATTGCTAAAGGAAAACGACTTATAAACTTCTAAAAGAGATGCAACTGTATTTCAGGGGAAGAATGAGAAGAAAAAACACTTGAGCAGCCAAATCTTTCTGTTGCTATTTTCCTGACCTGCACTTGAACTGTATTGATTTGAGGACACAAAGAGAATAAAAGTTGTCAGCAACATAGGAAGCTTCTCGGTCTTACAATCCTGAAAAGAAATAAAAATCCAAGGAACTCCTGAATGTGTAATTATTCCCATTTCATACCTAGGAGAAATAAAAGCCAATAGGTTTGGGATTATGGGGCTAAAGAGACAGAAATGTCTTTAGAATTCGGATCATCTTTTCTTTCCCAGCTCTCTGTGCTTTGAATAGCCTGTGGTTTATAAGGTTTAACTCTAGAGCATGCTTTTTTTTTTCTTTTGTTTGTTTGGGAGGTTTGTAGGAGATGCTTGCAAAAACTGGTTCTTTCTAAAAAGACTATAGTTTGCTGGTTTAAATGGAGTATAGGACTGAACAAAATTCCACTGTGATACGCTGGTCTTAGCCAAACTATGCCCTGCACTGATCTTGAAGGCTGATTCATTACAGAGAACAGTCTGTTCTGGTTCACGCTGTCTCCCACTGGTTTGTCCATGGCAAGGCACTGTGCTCAAGTCTCTTTCACATGGTCTGTACCTTTTCCTCAGAAAGCTTTCTTAGCAAGAGAGACAATGTCTCCTTGGCACCCACTTTGTGAGATATATCACATGGGTTACTTTGCGGAGCTTGGCCAAACAATGACTTTACAAAGGGAAGCAAACTAAAATGAGGGAAGTCTGTTGGGAGGACAAGGTCCTCTCGTGATCCCCTCAAACTGGTCAGCTTTAAGAAACACAGTGGTGAGCCCACCTGAGAGGGATGTCTACAACATACAGTGAAGCTGAAAATAAGTCCTGTGGCCATAACCTCAACAAAGTTTTAGTCCCTACCCCTGTAACTCAAGACAGAGCCTTCTCTCTTGGTTCTGTCCCTGAGTAGACTCACGCTACGTCACTGATAATTCTATTGCACTTAACAGGTTATCCTTTGCTTGGCTGTTAATTACGTTGACCAGCACATAATAGGTGCCCAGCAAATGCTTACTGAATACATTAACAACTGGGCTAAGCATTCGAAGTTTATTATTTCATTTACTTTGTACATTATTAACTCTATGCAGAGGTGTTATAATTATCTCTCATTTTTAAAATGAGGAAGCAGAGACAGAGAGTGATGACATGCCCAAGGTCACACTATTTAAAAACAACAGAGGCTGGCAGCACTCATAGCGCAGTGGTTATGGCACTGGCCATGTATACCCGGGCTGGCGGGTTCAAACCCGGACCAGGCCAGCCAAACAACAATGACAATTGCAACAAAAAACAGCCAGGCATTGTTGAGAGTGCATGTAGTCCCAGGTACTTGGGAGGCTGAGGCAAGAGAATCATTAAGCCCAAGAGTCTGAGGTTGCTGTGAGCTGTGACATTACGGCACTCTACCGAGGGCGACATAATGAGACTCTGTCTCAAAGAAAAAAAAAAAAAAAACAGAGGCAGGATCAAAGCTGCCATGTGTGCTTCTGCAACTATACCCAGGAGGTGCTCGGTACATGCTCATCCACTTCATGGACTACTTACTCAGGCAATGGGATGTATATTTTCCCCTACTCAGTCCCTCACCCATTATTCTAGCCTCTCCCGGCTGCCTTGTCCAGACGCAGGGCTGGTAGCATGCCTAATTTTAAACGCCTCAAGTATGGGAAATGTTGCCTTCCCACAACGACCATTCCTTTCACCCACGGGGTGGGGAATTTTCTAAGCCCAACCTCTCTGCCTTTGGTTTTTTTCTTTGAACTCCTTCTCACATCCAGATTTGCACATTCTTATAAACCTTTCAAGGTTAGAAATAAGCACATGCTCTCAGCCCGCCCTTTGGAAAACTAGACCAAAAACAAACATCTCCAGTGTCCGTGGATGCTATGGAATGTAAGAGAAGGGTTGGGAGCCAAGTCTGCCCTGCCCAGTCCCTCTGGGGAGCGTGGCTGGAAGGAGAGGTCCTGCCCAGTGAGCGCATCACCACCACTCTCTCCTCGTCTTACTTGGCCACCCGGTGCTTCTGGCCCGGCTCCTACTCCCCCCTCCACTGGTTTCTTCTCTCTGCTCCCAGTGTCCACCCCCTGCTCTGGCTGGCTGCCCTGCTTTCTCTTCCAGAACTTCAAATATCAGAGAGCTCCAGAGCTCAGTCCTTACACTTCTGCTCTTCTTCATCGCCCTCAGAGAAGCCTCCCGACTATGCAGCTTTCAACAACACCCATGCACCCAAGTCTCCCAGTGTCTCCCAAGTCTATATGCCCTGGGACTCTGGGCCAGCATCTCCATAAGGGTGCCTCCCGGTCATCCCAAACTTAATGTGGCCAAACCAGAGCTGCTGACCTCTACCCTGTCCCCATCGGAGACTCTCACCCACCCCAAGTTCTCAAATTGTGAGTCTAGGAATATCTGAGGATTACTCTTCTCTTTCCCTCACATTGCATATCTGATCCGTCACCGTGGACTGTCAGCCTTTCTTCAAGAATATACTCTAATTCCATCCAGAACGCAACACCAGCATCACTCTTCTTTCCACCCAATATTTGAGTGCCTGCAAAACCAACAGGGTAGCTACCTCCATGAAGCCTCTTCTGTAGATTTCAAGAGAGGACAGAGAACAAATAACCAGGGACAGCCTGCAGATCAGGTGTTGAGTGCTGGTATATGCAATGGTGGGGAATACAGCAGGACAAGGGGACGGTGGGAGTGCTGGCTGGTGGTGGGCTGTGGCTTTATGAAGTGTAGATGGGCAACACTTTATATATAAGGCCACACTGAGTACAGACCTGGAAATAAATACCAAGAGAAGAGCATTACCAGGCTGAGGGCACAGCGAGGCCTCGAGGAGCAGAGTGCGCCAGATGGGCTGGGGTGGCACCAGCCTCCAGGGCATCTCCTTTCCTCCCTTTTTCCTTCCTGAATCCACTAATTCAGGTTATCCTCATTCCTGCTTAAAACTCTTCCCCATCTGCCCAGTCCACACAAAATCAGACACACATTCACTTCAAAGCAGCACTGTTCTAGGGAGGCCTCCTTTCCCATGCTGGGGAAGTCCTGCTGGCCGTCCCTCTCCTTCTCACATCCACGACGCCCGTCTCCACATTAGGGTCCTTGTGGTCAGGAAGGCTGCCCTGCTCACTGGGGGCTGGAGTGGCAGAGGCCGCTATGTGCTCACTGAAGCCCATTTCCATTTTCACTTCCTCCCCTGGAGGTAGTAGAGCCCTGAGTCCACGTCAGTGGACAGTGGGAAAAGGTAACATGTGTGCCTCTTCCAGCCCAGTCCCTACGACCCTCCTATAGGCTCCTCTGCCCTCTCTCCCCTCCCTTACCCAATGGCTGGGCACAGAGTGCTGAGCAGAAGACTCAGGCCTCATGGACAGCAGGAACCTCAGTGCCCACACCACCACAGAACAGGCTGCCTGCTGACTAGGAATGTCTGCAATGAGTTTGGAGCCACAAATAAACAGTCATATGCAAAGCCACTGAGATTTGGGCTGAGTTTGTTACAGCCGCTAATGATACTGACCAGAACTGACTCAGTGGCTCCTTCCACCATGCAGATCTCAGCTGAAATGCCACCTCCTCCAAGGGGCCTTTTCGGACCACTCCATGTAAGGGTTGCTACTCAGGTACTCTATATTCCAGCACTATTTTAATTCACAACATTAGCTCTTAGCTTTATCTGATTTTTCCAGTTTATTTGGGATTTGTTTAGCACCCTTCTTTCTACTTGGTACATGTATATTGGGTCTACTGGAGTAGAACTCTGTCTTGTAGACTGCTGTAACCAGAGCTGAGATGGGTGGCTGCCACAGAGTAGAGCTCAGGAGCAGAAGGACCTGAACCATATGCCCTGTCTCTACCGGTCCCTACTCTCTGGGGGCTGGAGAATCTGTTCTCTCCAGAACACCTGAAAAGAGTGCTCTGCTCACACAGGTTGCTCCACACAAAGTTTAAATCGGTAAATAAAAACATGATGAATTCCATTTACTCCTGATCAGAAAACAAATGAGCTGGCATGCTCTGAGATGAGAGTCACAGCAACTTGTTTCGCTGCTCAGGCTGGAGTGCAATGTCATCATCATAGCTCAAGGCCACCTCAAACTCCTGGGCTCCAGCGATCCTCCTGCCTTGGCCTCCTAAGTAGGTGGGACTACAGGTATGTACCACAACACCTGGCTAATTTTTCCTTTGGGGGGGGGCGGGTAGAGATGAGGTCTTACACTTGCTCAGGCTGGTCTCAAACTCCTGACTTCTTTTTATTTATTTATTTATTTTTTTTTTTTATTGTTGGGGATTCATTGAGGGTACAAACTCTGACTTCAATTGATCCTTCTGCCTTGGCCTCCCAGAGATTACACAGTAGGATTATAGGCATGAGCCACCACACCCAGCCTGTAACTTCTGTAACTTGCTCCTTATTTACTTCTTGGGCACTCTGGATATCTAACAGGACACATTCTCTCTATCATTCATCTAATCCCTCACATGCGGGGGCTGGGGACCACAGGGACACGTTGGAGTCTGGTCCTTAAGGCTCTTCTTTCTCCTGCTCAGATTATTGTCCTCTCCCACAACAGAAAGAAGGACACATCCCTATGGCCACCTTCTTACTAGGGTGCTCCTCGGGAGAAGAGGAGCTGATAATCTAATTAGAATGGCGTCCCTGACAGGGCCATGTTTCACTAGTGGGTAGGGAGGCTTAAAATCAGTGACCCCATAGTCCACTTCCTTTCGTCCATGCATTTGGTGTGCTACAAAGACCTGGCCTCTGGACAGACTGGTCTTCCCTGCACTCATGTGGAAAGCCACTTGGGCAGGACTTCAGGACACTTATGTAAGCTGCTATCTCTAGCAGATGGGCTGGGTAAGTGGACTTAGGGTCAGCTCCGTAGACCCAGCTTCCCGAGAATGAAGGAAGATGGAACAGGAAGAATGAAACTCCAATGCACAGTGTCTAACTTGGCCCTCCCAAGAATCTATCAAGGCAGATATAACGAGCTCCATTTTTACTAGTGAAGAAACTAAAGTTTACAGAGCCAGACCTCTTTTTCTAACCCCTATCTCAGTGGCTATTTGGACCACAACCACAACTCCCCTCTTCGCCCAGACGCTGTCTGATCGTGCTGATAACTTTCCTCTTCTTCAATTCTAGGCCTAGAATACCACGGTCTCAGAATGAGTTCAGCCTCACTGGGCACAGGCAGCCTTTCTCACTGCTGCAGGGAACAAGCTCTTTTATACCCATTTACCACGTTCAGTCCTTAGGTTAGAGTAAGCAGGCAACAACCATTAACCCAGTTTGACAAAGACATGGAAACAAAGAGAGGTTAAGCAACTTGCTTAAGGCCAGCCAGCTATCAGGGGTTCTCAAACTGTGGCCCGTGGGCCACATGAGGCGGTGTGATTGTATTTGTTTCCGTTTTGCTTTTTTACTTCAAAATAAGATATGTGCAATGTGCATAGGAATTTGTTCATAGTTTGTTTTTTTTAAACTATAGTCTGGCCCTCCAACGGTCTGAGGGACAGTGAACTGGCCCCCTGTTTAAAAAGCTTAAGGACCCCTGACAGACACTGACATCATCAGTGCTAAAACCTAATCTCCTTTCTCTTTCAACCTTCCCAGTTCTCACAGAAAGAACATTCATAGTCCCACTGAAGCAAAGCATAAAGGCTCCTAAGGAGCAGAAGTAGCATAACAGCACTCCTCACCATCCCTATTTGAGACAGTTCTTAGGGGCCAAGATGTCCTGTGACTAGGCCGACCTTGACAGACTGACTTACAGAGAGTTGGAGTGAGAATTCCTCAGCAGTGGAGTGGAACCCGTGGACCCGTTGTGTGGTAACTTTGGCGAGGAAGGCAAAGAGGAATCTGTCATCTCTTCAATGTCTGAATGAGAGGATGCTGACTTGGGGGATTTCTTCTTCCCGAAAGCTTGCTTGAAGGAGCTGCGTAACTGAATATACAAGATTGTCAGCCTCACGGGGGCTGCGGCCAATGCTTACGCCTCGGCAAAACAGGGACATGCACACAAAAAAGCAATTAGTTCTCCCAGATTTTCCCCCCACCAATGGAGAAGGTTCCCAGTAGCTCTCTTGAATCAGTGCATTAAAGGAAGAGGAGTTATCTGGTATGGACAGCTCAAAGGACGGAACCTGTGGGTAACATTCCATGCCTACTCTTGGTTCAAGACTAGAGGCAAGACAGAGCCTGGCTCAGCAGATGTGTGTTGGGAAGATGAGGTTACACAGCAACAAAGCAGGATGCCCAGACATGGTAACAGATGCGGATGAAGTTAGTCATATCAGTGGATGGGTTAGCTTGGTATCTGATATTAAAGTTGGTCTTGCTTACCTCATTTACCTGCCAGAGAAAACGCAAGCAAAAATGGGGAAGGGGAAGGAAAAAAGACAATTTTTAACAGATAAAGCCAGTGACAGGGAAAGCTTCGGATTTTTAGACACAACATGGCTAATAATAAACACCACACACAGAGGCGGTATCCAGCAGGGCAGGAGTCATTAAAAGCGCTGGGGGCATCTTCCTCCATTATGAAAGGAAGGCGATAGCAGGTGGGGGAGTCCCCTGCAATCCCCGTTCTCCCAGCTTCTCCCTGTCTGGTTGAAATGGCTACCTCTTGAACCTTATTCTTTTCCTGCCTCTTATCAGTCATCTGTCTATGCTTTGATTTGGGCGTGGGAAGAGATGCCTTCCTTTCTGAGTAGTGCTAACGTTACTGTTCGCTCGCCCCAGAAGGCTGCTGTGGCTCTTTGCCTTCTTCTTGTGGGAGTTCCTGCTGTCGCTGTATATAAGAAAATCTAATAAGCAGGAAATCAGCCATCTTACTTGTTACTCAAAAAATGGACAATCATTTTTTAAAAATTTATTAACCGTATTGGGAAAAGGAACTAGTATATCATTATTTCCCAAACCATGAAATAGAACTGAAAATTCTAATGAGAACAAAAAGAATTAAAGTGTAATATCTTCTCCGAAAGCCATAATCAGTATTTATTTTTCTAGACCAAAAAAAGGTCTTTTACAAAGTAATTTCCTTTTCCTAAAGTCTTTTTCCCTCTTGAAAATACATTCTCGGGGTTTTCTTAGGTGTTGAGAAATTCAGAAAATGGGTCACTCCGAAAGCTGATAAGATTCTTCTCCCGTGAATGGGTTTCATCCATATCAAACTGCACGTCCAGCTCGTGGGCAAACCCGGGTCCTATTTCTCTCCTGCTTTTTCCCTTCTGGTCATATTTCCAGAGAGGAGTCATGGAAACAGTAGGATTTGGCACACAAACCATCAACTTGAATCCTTGCTTCCACCTCTACTAAAAAACCAGGTAGAGGAGGAGATTACAAAGATTTGACAGAATTAGCTTTGGGTTTTGCTGAGGATGCCAATTATCCATCTTCCCTGACTTTACTGATAACCCAAAGTTGTCTTCAAGCAACAAAAAGTTAAGTTTTATTTCTAGAATTGAAGCAAATGGATATCCATTATTTTGCAAATATTCTCTCATCAGATCATTCTCTGATTTATCAGTCACATATTAGATACCAACATGAGTTACTTTTCTCTGTTTAGTCATACAAAATCAATTGTCTAAAAGCCATTAATAACTTAAAGAAAAAAATTAATCAGAATGATGAGAGGGTCACACTGAATCAGACTTTTAGCTTGCTTCCAATGTAAGTAATCAATGACTAAAATAACGAAATCCCTAACTTCTCCATCACTAGACCTCGCCACCCATCCAAGATAACACAGAATGAATGAGAACGTACACAGTGAATGAGGAGGCCAAATGTGAAAATGATGCCATCGGCACTGACAACCAGGGCTCTCTGACCACTGGCCACCTTCAGATCAAACTTGGGATATTGCTGCCTGAAGGCGAGGAACAGCAAATGTTGGTCAGGGCTTTGCAGCTTTTCCAGTGAAACTAAAAACTGAGAAGGGATTGAGTAGCATAGAATTTTCCCAGAAGGGTGAGAAGAACTGTTCAAGATGACCATACAGAAATTCAAGGAGCTCACTGGGATTTTGAACACATGGAGAAACACTGCGATGGAGACTAATTTTATTAAACTCACCATCAGGAGGGTACAATCGCCAGTTTGTAACTCCTCACTAACTCCTAACCCTGACATTATCAAACTTATTTACAGGATGGAGTCAAAAAGTTTTTAAAGAGCAGGTTGATTTGATGCTATCCTAGGCAACTATGTAAACAGAGGTTATTGTGAATGATAGGATAACTAGCAATATATGCTCAAAAAAAGTACTCTGGAACTAATGAAGAAGAAAACACTTCGCTCTCGTACCTAGAACTTTGTGGCTGACATATAATGACAAAGAAATGACACGGGTATGGAATGAAAGATGGGGACGCCACACAAAGTCACATGGAAGATAAAAAACTACAAAGGGGTGGTGATTTTATAAATTCTTGTGTTTTGCTGAGCGTAACATTGATTTTAGTCAAAACCTATGCACAGACGACCTCCTTGGATCTACTACCAAAGGTCTGTGACCTGCAGTTGAGAGCTGGCCTGGCCTTCGTCTGGGGGGATGCTGGTTCCGCGGCTGACGCTGTCAGGCAGTCCCCAGGAGTGTTTGCACATACACTCACCCAGTTCTTCCTCTTCTTTTTCTTCGAGTCACTCTCTATGTTGCTGCCCACGCTGGAGTGGCTGGTGGCGCTGTTGATGCTGGAGACGCTGTCGGAAGAGTGCTGCCTGCGGATGCGGAGGTCTGCAGACTGGGCCGGGCCGTTTCCTGGAGGCCAAAGCAGGGTATATAAGCAGCTGCCAACCTAAGCCCTGTCCTCCAGGGCAGAGGATGGCCCTTCATGTGAAATCTGCACACCTGGGGAGTACTATTTTCCATTTAGACGTTCCCTCTGTTTCCCACTGCTGGGTTTTAAGGTCCTTGAGTAGGTGGCTGCTCTCTCTGTCCTCTGTGGTCAACTAAACAAGGTCCACCTTTCTCCTACTTGACAAAACAGAAGTCAAGGGAGGCTCAGAGGGAATTTCCCCAACACCGGCTCTCTTAAGACAGGCTGGAGACTGTGCCTGTGAACTGCAGCAGGGGTCACCTTCCTTGTCAGCCCCTCCTCTTCTGTCATCCAGGCTCCTGCTGCAAAACTGCAGCCCTTGGAAGTGCCAAGCCCACAGCAACTCAGGGCCTTCCGTGTGCTATCTTCCTGCCTGGGTGCTCTTTTTCCCTTGACTCTGTCTGGCCAGTTCTTGCTAATCCTTCCCATTTCAAATCTATCATCACTTTTTCAGAATAGCCACAAGAACAACCATACTGAAAATGACTGACATCCAACAACGTTTGTGGACAGTTTTCCTTAGGAGGACCAACTACCTAAAGCGTGGTCTTTGAGAGCATTGGTTAGACAGACTCAGCTTCTCACCCCACTTCTGTTTCTTACTACTCCCTGACTTTAGGAAGTAGCTCTCATCTCTGAAAGCCAGTGTCCTCAACAGTACAGTGAGGAGAGGACCAGTGTGATACTCACAAGGTGGGAAGAAAACAAGATAATTAATCAAATCATTGAAGCACTTAGCACAGTGTTTAGAACACAGTAAATGTTCCATAAAAGCTATCAATATTGCTCCTATTACTGCTACTGACAATATTCTTATGCAGGAGGTAACCCACCTGCACACCTACATTCTTGTCTTCTACCCCAGCTAAGATACAAAGGACAAAGCTAGTCACTCAGAAATGTTTTCCTGGATACATCAGGGAGGAACTATTTCAGTTTATCCTATACATCAGCATGCAAGTATCAAAGTGTTAGTAAAATTAAGGGCTGTATAACACTCTGATACTCTGTCAGCAGAAATATATTTTCTCCCATTTTTGAGATCCATCAAGAAGATCATAAGCTTCATCTTCACAGAGACGAGAAGTGACCTGATTAAAAGTGTTTGCCTTCTAGGACCTGTCCCACCTGAGGCAAAATTGAATTACCCAGCACTGTGGCAGGGAGGTTGCATCATGTATTGTCAGGGGAAGGCTCCTAAGGGCAGGTAGGTGTCTGTTCTTCTTACTTTACCTTTACAATTGAGCTCCGGTGTGTTAATTACTCCATTTATGGCAGCCTGGGCAGCTGCGTTCTGTTTCTTCAGCAGCTCAATGGTTTTCCTTAACTCATTCAGTTCTGAATCCTGAGGAACAGAAAGAACTATTGGTGATCCCTAAACCATTCTGTGCAGAATTCCACTTGGCTTCACTATGGGAGGGAAGGCAACAGGGAGTTCAACGTAACCTCTGTCTTACTCATTCAGTAGACTGAATATCCACAGGCATAAACAAACACATAAAAGAGGTAGGGATAGAGCTACAAGATCCGTTGATGCTGTTATCATCTCTCAATTTAAGTCATTTTTTCCCTCAACAGATCTCCCTATTTTTTACAATTAAATTCTAATAGTTCAAGAAGTACATTAAAATCTATACAATCATCTGAAAGGAATGAGAATCATATATTTAGGTTTGTTGTTAACCCCAAGCAGGGAGAGAAGCAAGCCACCTTTCTGCCTCACCTTCTGCTCAGCTGTCATGGTCAAACTCTGGAGCCTGATTGTCATGTTTCCAAGACTCTGTTCAAAGGCTGCCACGAGATGAGCCTGGAGGGGGAAGACACAGCCTCAGTTCCATTACCTTGCCAGGCACAAGAGTCTAAAAGGGGCTGGATCTTAAAGGCAGAAATCCCATAGGTACCGCTTGGAATTGCCTACTCCTTTAGGTTCCCTTGAAGCCCATTCCCTGCTGCCCTTTGGGGTCCAGTGACTCCAGCATTTTACTTGCTCACACATCTGTCCATCTTCCTAGCGCAGGGCCACTGTCCATCCCTTCCCCTCTGCATGGAATGCTCTTCCCCCCAGTCCTCTCCTTGTCTGATTTTTACACGTCCACCTTGAGAGCTTTCTGCGTTTCCCCTCAAGACATACTCACTCTTACAGCACACTGCACTTCTGACAAATGCTTTGTGATTTCATGGTTAAAAACACACAGTCTTGTGGTTGTTGATCTATATCTGCCTTCTCTACTGCACCGAGGGATGATTTTTGTGCTCACCACCTGCTAAGCTCATAGTAGAGGCTCATATCAAGTATGTTTGCAGAATGAATGAACAAAGTGGTTGGCATATTTTGCTTATTATAATCCTGGTTAATAAAAAGCTAATGAAAGGCCCATCTGCTCCCTCCTTGGAGAAACCTTACTTATTTCCCTCAGTGAGTTACCACTTCCCGTGTACTTCTGTTAGAACATGACATCAGATGGAACATATTTTATACATTACTAAGAAAAGTTTTACAGTGTTGTCAATTATAATTAAATATGCATCCAATTTTCAGAGATTTTAAAATGTGAAAAAAGAATACATTTTAGAATTGAGAAATGTGAGCTTTTTTTCTGCCTGCACCCTTGTCTGCAACTTTATTCAAGGAATAAGAGGTAACTTTGTGTCCCAACATTAAGCTTTTGCCTGGGACACAGAGTAATAGTTGAAATGTTGGTTGGCTGAATGAGGCTCCAGGTCACCAAGAATAAAGAATGGATGCTTTTCAATAGTCATGCTAGGGAATTTCCAGCAATCAACTTAAGCATCTAGTACGAGCCAGAATTTTCTAACCTTCGAACTCTACTTAGATAAATGGAATAGTGGCATGACCTATAGTTAAGAGGCATTTGGGCAGCAGACAAAATGGACTACCAGACTGTACATTTGATGAAGGTTAACGCCACATCTATCTTGCTTACCCCTGTGTCCTCACTGCTTGTACAAAGCAGCCACTCCATAAATGAGTGCTGGATGAGGAAATAAAGGATTGAAAAGAAAAGAACTTGGATGAAGGAGGTGGTGTGGCACAGGGTATAGAGTTGTCGGTCTTCAGCTCTCATTCTAGCTCTTTCTGATTACTTCTGACGCTGAGCAAGTCATCTAATCCTCCTGGCCTCAGCTTCTTTATCCCTGATATGGGAAATATGTCAATTTTGAGCACTAAATGAAACAAAATGGGTGAGACAGGCCTATGAGCCATTGAGGAGTTGCAAAACACAGGAATGAATGACACTTGTAGGGAAGGAAAGAGGTTTGGGAATGAGAAAGTGATGAATTAAACTAAGAGAGGAGTCATATTCCTGGAGAACGCAGGTGTAGGGAGGGAGCAGACACACAGAGGACAAGGAGAAGAGCCAGCAGAGGATACTGGGAGAGCGCTGGAGGAAGTGAGATTGGATCTTGCTAGAACATTCTAGAGGAAAAGATGACTGATGCACACGGCAAAGAATAAAAGCAGGGTAAGAATGGGGGGAGAGGGAAGAAGCCTTTGGCCTGACTTGTGAGGAGGGCCAGTGCCATTTGATATAAGGGGAGGTCTGAGGGGTGCACAGGGGCCTGTCATCAGACTTCCTCAAACCGGGATGGTTGAGGCTAAGATCAATTGTTGGCAGGGAACAGGACCATTTGTAGTGTTAAGTGGAAGAGCATTCCGACTACATCATCTTTCTCTATTAAAAATGGAGAAAATTGGGCGGTGCCTGTGGCTCAATGGAGTAGGGCGCTGGCCTCATATGCCAGAGGTGGCAGGTTCAAACCCAGCCCTGGCCAAAAACTGAAGGAAAAAAAAGGAGAAAATCCCTCTTCATTTTAAAATAAAGAGATATGCTTTGGTTTGTGCTGGAGAACAGGTGGCAAAATCAAAGCCAATCAATTTGAGATAGTCACATAGTCAAAAAAGGAAATGGGCCAGGACACGAATAACTAAAAGAATGTTTGCTCTCCATTGCAAAGGAATTACTAAGTTAAATTTAAATGATTTATTTCGGGAGGCGCCTGTGGCTCAGTCGGTAAGGCAACGGCCCCATATTCCAAGGGTGGCGGGTTCAAGCCGGCCCCGGCTGAACTGCAACCAAAAAATAGCTGGGCGTTGTGGCGGGCGCCTGTAGTCCCAGCTACTCGGGAGGCTGGGGCAAGAGAATCGCTTAAGCCCAGGAGTTGGAGGTTGCTGTGAGCTGTGTGATGCCATGACACTCTACTGTGGGCCATAAAGCGAGACTCTGTCTCTACAAAAAATAAATAAATAAATAAATGATTTATTTCCATTTAGTTCAGTTTGGCCTTTTATTGTCCCCCCCCCCACATGATTCCAATTGTTGGCATTCATATTTTCTATTCAATTAAAAACAAAACCAAAAACCTGACCCTTGAAGACTGCTATTGAAAGAGTGTTTTTGCAAGCTCAAAAAGAAACTACATTTACTCTGAAGAACCAGAGGATCCGAGCAAAAGGGCTGCTTTTGTGTCATCAGCACAACTATGAACATACGGGCCAGAGAGGCTGTCCTAAGCCTGGTTCAGACACACACAACAGCCTTCTCATCAAGCACCATTCTCACGTTCCCAGGGAAAACAAACTCCAGCAGTATAAAAACACCCAGAGAAGGTGGCTTTGAGTAGTTTGTCCTAGAAAAACAAACACAGCTTGTTCTGTGAGAAAAATGGCAGACAATAAAACATGTTAGCACTGCCAGTGGTGGTGTGTGGTAAGACTAAATATTTACTTTATAACAATATAGGATTCAATAGCTTTTATGAGTTGTAAAACACACTTCTGGAGTGATATAAGGGAACTCACTCTTACTCTTTTAGAAGAGAGAGTAGAGTTCCAAATGGCCCAAAGTAAAGTTCCTTGTGCAGCATGAGATCAGTGGAGGCATTAACCCAAGTTCACTGATAAGTTAACTACTACTTGAGGATTAGTCAAGGGCAGTGATTGACAGCAGTCTTTGTTTTTTTTTTTTTTTGCAGTTTTTGGCCAGGGCTGGGTTTGAACCTGCCACCTCCGGTATATGGGGCCGGTGCCCTACTCCTTTGAGCCATAGGCACCACCCAAGCTGTAATTCTTAATTAAAAGGGTAACTCAGAATCATTTGTGGGTTGGGGATGCCATTTAACCTACATGTTTGCATGATACCCAGAAGACCCCGTCATTGGGTCTAGAGTTTATTCTGGATTTGAATGCACACCTCTAGTTCTCTTGATGAAGAATCTATCCATCAAATACCTCTGCTGCTTTTTGGAATAGGATCTAAGCCTCAGAATTTATTTTTACATCAATTTCTGAAGTTCTTTTATCATTACTGATGATAGAAGTGGTAAGGAAAAACAAGGAATCACAAAACACACAGTGGCCTAGTATGTTAAGGGCTTTGAAAGAAATCCAAGAATTCCAGAAATGTAAGAGAACTTAGGAGACTGAATGATGAAGGCAGCTATCAATTATTGACCTTGTAGTAAGGTCAAGCACTGTGCTAGGTAATTCAAGTGCAGACCTTAAAGAGAAATGGTTTCCTTGAGTTGACTCAGGCTCAAGCTGAGAATGCCAGGGTAAAAACTCCAGGTGAATGATCCATTTGGAATATTGACTCCAGGTCAAAGGAAGATGAAATTTCTGAAGCTGCTTTGCATTTTAAGAGCATGTTGCAGTCAAGTAGGGCTGTGGGCTCAGGATGGGCTGTGAACTCCCGGCCAGGAAGCCTTGCCTCAGAGGCATCTTGGTACCTTCCGATACTGCAAGCTCTGCCTCCTGAGCTCCAGCCTTTGCCTGGTCACAGCTCTGCACAAGGGCTGTTTATCAGATGGGACTTATGGGGGCAGGAGACCTCTGCTCCTGTTCTAATTCCTCTGATCCTGTATCCACACCACAGTCAGGAAGCTTTCTAAAGAGAAACCAGACCACCCCACTGCTTTCTTAAAACTCACTGGGAGAAGTCCAAACTCCCAGCCCAGCAGCTCGGACACTACATGATCGGACCCTTGCTTTCTCCAGCGGTTTCTTCCTCCTCATTTCCTTCTCTGACCCTTACCTGTTCTCCACAGCCAAGCCACAGATTCTAATCACACCAAGCTACAGATAATACAGATAATTCAAAATGCACCAAGACCGTTCTCCCTGGTCTTTGTACAAACTATTCTCTGGTATGAATTCTGTCTTCCCCTACAGGGCATTCATCAGCTGTTGCCTCCTCTGGGAAGTCCTTCCTGATCCCCTTCCCACCCTGTACCAAGACTGAGTTAGCGCCCCTTATGAACCTCCCCCACCTCTTCCTTCCTCATCTCTACCCTAACAGTTATCGTGTTATAGCAACCCTATTTGTTCTGTCTCTCTGCTGCAGCAGAGACTGAATGCTAAGAAGCTGGTGACCGTGCTTGCTTATGATTGCACCCACCAGTGCCCGAGGCATAGCTGGCACCTAAACAGTGTCGAATTGAATGCTGGTTGGCAGTGTCCCCTGAACACATAAAGGCATATATTATAATGACAGAGCAGCTGGCTGTTTATTGTGGAGCCCTAAATTCTTTTCCTTTCTGTCCTTCTTTACCCTCTCCTTTAAGATCGAAATCTTCAGAAAGGGAAAGGGAGAGAAATTAACATTTTAATGAGCACTTAATATATAGTGAACACTAACCACAGGACAACTGTGAGAGATTCATTACCCTCATTACAGAGAGGAGTAAATTCAGTCTAAAAGGCTAAATGAACGAACCCAAAGTCACAAACCCAGTAAGTGTGCGAGCTGACGTTCACACCCATGATGCTAAAGCCTGTATCCTTTTTATGGTACTCTGCTGGTTCTCTATGTTCAGATGGGAGGCCTCAAGGCAGTGCTCAAAAAGTAGCACCAGCTGCCTCTCACCCCCATGGCTCCCGCCCTGTCCGTACTTACATTTGCTGTCAGCTGGGTGGTCAACGCTGAAACCTTCTCCTGTGAGGCATCTAGTTCCCGCCGCAATTTACGAATCTACAGATGACAAAGGACAGTCACTTGCTTTGGGAATCCATTTCTAGGTTGAGCTAGGTAAAACAATCCATAATAATGAGAGAGGAAATCCAAGCAGCAAGCTGTTCCTTACCTCTGACTGGCATTTCTCTTCTGGCTATAAAGAAAACATAAGGGAAATTAGACCAGTTGATCTAATCACACCAAGCTAAAAAATGCACCAAGACCGTTCTTGGTCTTGGAAGGAAAGGACAGTGACGTCCAGCCTACCATGAACACTGTATGTGGATACCTGCACTAGCTGGAAGATTGATTTATTAGTTTCTTTTCTGGTTAAATTTTAATTTTTTTTTTGTCTAAGTAAATCCCATGCAATATTGGGGGCATATTTATACTAAGAAGTTATTTGTTGTTAATCTGACTTCCAAATTTAATTAGGTGTTCTGTATTTTATCTGGCAATCTTATCTAGGGAGCAAGGAGGACAGCTCTTATGTTAATTCTGCCCCCATTTTATCCCTCTCTTTCACCTACATAGGGCATCTCAATGGGAACAGTAGCAGGGCAGACAGGCCTCTAAGGCAGGAAGGTTGGAGAGGTCCCTATCAGCCAGGCTGGTACTATACAGAAGTGACCTTCAGCTTCCTACTGCTCCACCATAAGTCTCCCAACTACCCGTGACCCTATGAAGTAAGGGTTTGCCCTGTTGTCCCTTTTACTGGCAGAGCCTTCCATGCTATGGTGACACAAGTACCTGCCAGGCAGAAATTCTGAGACTATCTCTTCCCAGAGGGGGCATTCACATGGGTTGTGGAAACCTGCTGCAAGAGGAACCTTTCTTTCCCTCTCCTCTGGTTCCTATGGGGGCCCATAAAAAAAGCATCCATTGGGCAGTGCCTATGGCTCAATGGAGTAGGGCACCAGCCCTATATGCCAGAGGTGGCAGGTTCAAACCCAGCCCCGGCAAAAAACTGCAAAAAAAAAAAGCATCCATTCTGCTCCTTGGAAATGTGGAAGTGTTCCTATCCTCCCCTCCACCCACCACTCCAGTGTCCCAGGGATCAGGAGTGACTTGAAAACCAGTTAGGCGAGCACTCCATTTTGTCCTTGGGTTCTAGATGAGTGTGCTAATCCAATTTCAGTAGTGATAAACCCATTATTTTTAAAAATCAGCAGCTGATTTTTAGTGTGTAAGTGTCTACTTTTCTATTAGTTCAGAACACAAAGGGGAACGATTCATTAGAACTTCCAAACCTCAACACCAATCAGCTGAGCAAGTGGGCAGCTGCTTCCTGTCTGGTCTTCACCCCAGATTCCCACTGCCCTCCCTCCTAATCCCACTCATAAGCCCCACCACCACCACCACCACCAGTAGCAGCAACTGGTTTTTAAATACATGTGGCCAAATCATTTAATCCTCGAAGTAATTCCTTTAAGTAGTTTGTCTGTATTCCTTTTGAGGTTCAAAGAGGTTAAGTGTCTTGCCTAAAGTCACATAGTTTAACAATCTCCTTATCTAAGAAATACTTTCAGAAGGTTGGAAGACGTCCTCAGGGTTCGCTCTTCCCTCCCAGGTAATGTTCATTTTTTGTTGTCCATTCCACTGCTACCACACATCATATATTCACTGATCTCCTACTATGTGCCAGGCACTGTTTTAAGAAACCGGGTTATACTGGCTTGGTGCCTGAAGCGCCAACCACATACACTGAAGTTGGTGGGTTCGAATCTAGCCCGGGCCTACCAAACAATGACAACTACACCCCCAAAATAGCCGGGCGTTGTGGCGGGCACCTGTAGTCCCAGCTACTTGGGAGGCTGAGGCAAGAGAATCGCGTAAGCCCAAGAGTTTGAGTTGTTGTGAGCTGTGTCACCACTGCACCGTACCCAAGATGACATAGTGAGACTCTGTCTCAAAAAAAAAAAACAAAAAAAAAACCCCAGGATATAGCTGTGAATATGAGCAGGTCCCTGACCTTGCAATTGCTTACATTTGGGTAATAATAAACAGCATTTGCTGAATGCTTATCGCATGCCAGACTGTTTCAATCACTTAACATTCATTATTTAATCTTTATCACAACCCTTAGAGAAAGTACTAATACTATTGCTTTCTGGTTTGCGTATGAGGAAACTGAGTCACAGAGAGGTTAAATTACTTGCCCATGGTTGTAGCTGGTTAATTGGTACCTATAGTCTCAGAGAAGGCCCGTGTGAGGACAGTTGGGATTGGATCCAAGGTAGTCTGGCTCCAGAGCTTGTGATCTTAACCAGCACATTCTCTCACTCTTTTATGATAGCTACATTCTCATGGAGGCTTTCCAGAAATAAGGCCCCTGACTTCTGAGTCTCATCCAAAGGAGAAAGTTAATGGTGAGGATGCCGCAGCTATCTAACAGTAGAGAAGCTGGTAGAGGCCTGTTAGCAGGCTGAAACATCCTCATAGATGTTCTAGTTCTAAACACTGAAGGCTAGATCTAGTTCTAAACACTTCAACTAACTGTCCTTCCCCATGCCTCTGTCCCTGTGTCCACCTGTTTCTGGGGTTTGGCCCCCATTACCAAGAGCAGCCAAGAGAAATCCGTACGCTGCATTGTGCCCTCAGCTGCTGCCCATCTGGGAACACCGTGTGAAGCTGCCTCCTTCCACTCAGCAGTTCCACTGGGAGCTCAACTGCTCCCTACTGACCAAGAAAGCAAGTTTGATGCCAGATGTGGCCTCTTAGACTTCTTCTATTTCAATGACTTCTCTATGGCAATTATTTAGCACCATGTAGTGTTTTCATTTGTAATTAAAACTGTTGGTGGATTTTAGGCAGATTAAGCATTCTTGAATATCTAAGAATTACAGAGATTTCAAGGAAGGAATCCACTGTCATCCAGTAAAAGCCTTGAAAACTCTCAGCTATGAAGCTGAGATTCCTTGTTCTGAGTCTTTGGCAACTTAAGAGACTCCTAAAATACCTTTTTAGACCATACACAAGAACTTGTTCACCTTAACGTTTACAAAGGAGCCTGGGACATGTGTTTTGAAAATTTGTCATCAACAAGAAGCTAATAACAGATAAGGAACCATGCCTCAGTGCGAGGTGGTAGCAGAGTCTAGTTAGACTTGTGGTTTTGCTGGAAATTGGTAGGCTACTCCAGCATGAAAACATTCACATGTTAGGCTATTTTTTTTAGAAGTCCACAGAAGCAATCTACATTCTCAGAGAAGGCACATGTGAGGACAGGAAATGGAAACCTCTGACTCCATGACTCAAGGAATGTCAGCGACAGCGGGGACCTGGGAAGATCACCTCACTCCGCTTCCTGACTCGGAGGCAAAACCGAGAGACGCCCTGAATGACCAGGTGATTGGTTGAAAGTCACATAGTGAGAAAAGAGCTAAGATTAGACCTACGTCTCTTGCTACCCAAATAATCATAGAATTAAAAGTTATTATTATTAGATCTTTGGTAATTTGTTGGATTTTTGTCAACTCAGAAAGGACAATTTCAAATTTCACAAAGCACCATCTTTATATCCACAAACCCAGAACAAAGGCTATTAGAAGAGTGTCTTTCATTGCAAGAGCATCCAGTGCTTGGCACGAAGGGGCTGCCCCTGGAATTGCACCTAACAGTTTCCCAGATCTGAACACTCACAGGTGGAAAATTCCATGCTCTTTCCCTCCAAGGCTGGCCAGTGCAAGCCAGATACCCAGTTTTTACTCTTCTGCAAAGGGCCCACTCCCTTCTGTTTTGATAGGAACCCCTGGGAATGCCACAGAGAAAACATGGCTGGCGCACTGAGACATCTGCTATAATGCTCCCCAGGGGTGTTCAACCTGTGCTAATGAAGTTTGGTTAATGTTTATGTATTTACCATGTGGCCCAAGGCAATGCTTCTTTCAATGTATGGCAAAAAGAAAAAGTTGAACATCCCCCAAACTCTCTAAAACTACAGAGTCCTAGCTGGGAGTGGTGGCTCACGCCTGTAATCCTAGCTCATAGGGAGGCTGAGGCGTGTGTATCATCTAAGCTCAGGAGTTCAAGACCTGAGTCAGACCTACTGTTTAAAATTAGCCAGGCGTTGTGGTGGGAGCCAATAGTCCCAGTTAGTTGGAGGCTGAGGCAAGAGGATCGCTTAAGCCCAAGAATTGTGAGCTGTGATTCCAAGGCACTCTACTGAGGATGAAAAAGTTGAAACTCTGTCTCAAGAAGAAAAAAGCAAAGAAATCACAGAGTCCCATGTCCCAAGGTGCCCTCTGGAATCTCTGCCTTCCCCTTTCTCTCCTGCAAGCTCCTTTCTCTCCTAAACCGTTTCTTCAGGGATTAGTCCAAGAGCCTGACATTTACATGTTGCCAATAAATACTGCTGAAAAAGTGGATTTAGGTTTGAAACACCCTCTTTGGTACCCTTACCCCAGAGTTATAATCTAGAAGAACGAACTTAGTTGATCTGCTGGCAGACAACTGGAAGGCCATCTCTATTTCTTAGTAGATAACAGCTTAAACAACCTCTCCCCAAGTTTACTCTATATAAATGCTTTAACAGAAAAGCCAGGACTTGGTCATGAAATATCAGACAAGATGACTAGCTAAGCAAAGAGAAATTCTGGAGTTGGAGAGGTGTGGTAGATAGGAGCATAAGCAAGGGTTTCTAGATCCATCACTTCCAACCATGTTAGCAATCACTAAAGTCTGTTTACTGTAGACCTGAGAGAGAACAATCAGGCCCAGGTCTCTTTAACTTGATTGTGGGATGGCCTCCTATTTTCGAGAGGCTGTATATCAGTGTTTCTAAACCTTCCTATTGTGTCCTAATGCCACGACCTTTTAATACGCTTCCTCATGTTGTGGTGACCCCCAAACATAAATTTATTTTCATTGCCACTTCATAACTGTAATTTTGCTACTGTTATGAATTGTAATGTAAATACCTGATATGCCGGATGTATTTTCATTGTTACAAAGGGGTCGCGACCCACAGGTTGAAAACCGCTGCTATATATAGTTTATCCTGCTATATAGCCCAATAACCTGGCATTATCAAAACCTAGATCATTAAAACATTTGTTTCTGTGGAATTAAGAGGTAGAGAATTTCCAATTCACGATTCCTGAACAAACGCAGTAGTGTTGAAAACTACTGTTATTTGATCACATTTGGCTTTTGTTCAACAAACCTCTCATTGGCAACAGTGAGCGTTTAGGAGTATTTACTCTGAGCTGTGTGTACTATATTCCTTGCTTTATATGCATTTTCTTACTTTTTTAAACTTCTTTTTTAACCTTACTGTGTGAAGCACTATTCTAGGCACTAGAAATAAAAGCCAAAGTCCTTGTCCTCAAGGAGTTTATATTTAAGTGAAATTTAACCTTCATAACATTTAATCTTTATTACAACTTTGTAAGGTAGAGATCGGCATTATTTCTACTTTATAGATAAAGAAAGTGAGGCAGACAGAAGATTAATAAATTGCACAAGGCCTTTCTTTTCCAAGTTCACCAGCAGGTGTCCAAGGCATCTCACACATTCTCTAACTGGTTACCACCCAAAGCACAATGCCACTCTAGCAAAGCAGCCAGTTCCTGATTTTTTGGTTGGTAATTATAATCAATAGCTGTTTGTAAATTTCATAACTTGTTTTCTAATTAATTGATCCCTTTAGAATAGAAATGCTCCCTCTAGGAGAAAATGTTTGCATTTTATTTCTGACACAGTTGATAAAGGAACCCTACCTATCATGATCACAGCCATGTAACACTGATTTATACTCACTGTTGAATAAATTGATGATGTGCTGGAAACCAAGGAGAGTGAGGATCCATGAACTATTAAGAGATAAAAAGAAATAAAGGTGAATCGTACGATTGGCTGTTATGGGTCCAAAAGGGGGTGATGGAAAGAACCATTCAGCATTACAGGACGCTAGTAGGCTCAGAATGACTTAGTATCACCTGACCCACCCAACCGTTCCTGTCTGGTGATAGGTCAGCGACAAGTAAGGAATGGTATATTAAGGAAGTCACTTTTCTATTAACACTTTTTTCCCCCACCTACAACTTTCTACATTTTTTCTTAACTATATTCCTGACCAGAAATTTTCAAGTACAGAGACGTGTTAAGAAGGACAACCACTGTCACAACCTGCAGTGACTCATGATTCCATCACCTGGAGGCAGCCTGTTACCTTTTCAGCATACTTCATTCTGCTTTTTTTCCTAATGTATTCCTTTAGAGCTCAGATTGTGTTGCATACATATTTCACCCTGGTAGTATTTTGTCAGTTGTACATGCAAAAAGATGAACTGATTATTTACATGCAGAAAAATGAACTGATTATTTTGAACTGAAGAGGCTGTTGGCCACAGTTCATTCCAGATGACTCTGTAGTAGAATATTTGTTTAGAAAACATCTACTGAAGTATAAAGTCTTTGATTTCTATCATGTCTAGAAAGTGACAAGTAGTATCCTCCTTTCTGTTTCAGACCAGCACTTGACTAGAACCATCCTTGGGTACTGTTAGCACCCTTTCCTGCCTTCAGCCATTGGAAGATATTTTTCATTTGTTCTAACTTTAAATCATAGTCTTTCCTAGGACTGTATATTCTAGTTGCCTTCTCTTTTTGGGAACTAGGTTCTTTATTTTCTTGGTAATATTCTGATAACCTGTTTGAAAGACAGAAAACCTCTGTGTCGAAACTTTGTAGGCCTTTTAACCGGGCACAATTTTCTTGACGGTGGGTAGAATGCCTCTACTCCCACACTGCGCTATGACCTGGTGTCTGCAAGTGGGAGACTCGAGAGTAACTTTCCACATTACTAAAGAGTATTCACCTTTCCACATTACTAAGAGTATTCAAGAAGTGAACTCATCTTGGATTACCGGTTGGATTGGCAGAAGCTACCTGCCAACAAGACATCCGATGGGCAACTCAGCCTAACACTCAGGCCCCTCTCTACTATCTTTCTAGTAAACCTTCCCTTCCCTCCCATTCTTCCTTTATGTGTTCCCATCACACTATGAATCCTGTACTTCTCTCCCAGGCATGGCCTACAATACCCTTCCACCACGGAATCTTTGTCCATGCAGTTTTCTTTGTTTAGGATGCGTCTAAACACTGCCTACCCAAATCAGATCTGCTCAAACATCATCTTCATGTAGCCTTTCCTCCTTTCCCTGACTGCCCCGGATGGGCTTCCTCTTTCTTGGTACACGCTTGACTTACCATTCCAGCTTCTTTCCTCTTTGCAGATGCCTGCTGTTCTGAAGGGGTCATTGCACTATCATTTATACCCACCCTCCTTACCAATTCCCTGAATTCTAGATATTTCCCTCCATCCATGACTAATGTGACTCATGTCCCATAAAAGTCAGTTTAAGGTGTTAATGGCCGATAATGGCTTTCGTGTTAATATGTCCACATATTAACAGAGCCCTCTAACGCCCCAACCTAGTGGCCTCATGTTCCAAAGAACTAAGTTACTTTACTGCCACGACACAGAGCTATACTGGTGCAGAAATGTGGGTAAGATGCAACTGCCCTTCAGTCACACTTGCGTGACTGCACTATTAGAGGCTGGCTCTTGCAGCCTGCACGGGGCTGCTGCACGGCCTTTATTTGATGGAAAATGGAGGGTTTTTCTCATAAACTTATGAGTCAGTTTTAGCAACAATTCAGTGCAAATTTGGGGCCACAGGCAGAGAAGAAAACATCTGGCAGGCTTAAGGCCGAGGTAATTGTTTTTCTCCCCCTGGTAAATAGCAATAGCAAGTCTGTGTTCCAAAGAAACAGATTTCTATAGTCAACCCCAAACTGAGTGTGGCTTGCCCGAACCATTGCAATTGGTCCTCCTTCAAATAAATTAAGCCAGGCCAGAGCCTGGGTTATACAGTGTGAATACTCTTGCACAACAAAATACTTGAGAATTACAGAGTCAAAACAGGTAAAGCACACAAAGGAATTTTCCTCACTTTATCTGTACCTCTAAAACTGTTAGCTACAAGGAGCCACAGAGAATCTCTAGACCATCTCTGCCACCGGGGAATGTAAAACTCAGAAAGATTAAGTAACTTGCTTAAGGTCACACAGTAATAAAAGAACAGGATCTGCTGATCGGCAGCCGGGAGACTGCTCTACCTTTGAGAGATCTGGTTTACTGGTTGCTGTTTTGCTTTTTATTTTAAAGCCTTTTGGTGTCCTTTAGAGTGATTTCCTATACCTTTCAAGCAATCTACATATAGGCACAAGCCAGGACTGAGGTTTGAGAACAAAGATGCTTTAGGGAGGGGTGAAACCACTAGATAGAATGAGATAACAGGGCATGTCCCAGTCAATAAAGGATCAAGTGACCCTCATAATCACAGAGAATTTGGAGGTCACAATCCAAGACTAGGTAGGAGCTTCCACCCTTAATTAATAAAAGAGTAAAATTAAGGCCTAGAGTGGTTAAGTGATATGTCCCAGCACACACAGCGAGGTCAGGAGCAGAGAGAGAATATGAACCTAGGCTTTGCACTCTGGCTCCCCTTCCACAGTTGGGTGCTGTGGAAGGAGCCAGGGAGAACGAAATTCAGTTCCAATGGTTAACAGACTGCCCTGCCTCTCAACCAGCAGCATGAGAAGCATAATAAAACAGGGGTCATATTGAAGAAAGATCAGGGCTTGCCTCAAGCAGGTTTGAAAAAAAAAAAAAAGAAAGAAAGAAAAAAATGGCCAACCAAATACTAAGATAGGGTTGAGGACTGGAAATCATCAAAAGGCTTAGGTCCTGGGACACTGCTCTAGCTGCATGAAGTCTTCAAGCCACTTCTGCCTCAATTTCACTATTAAAATAAATGGGGGTGATAATGGCCCTTGGGGAGAAGGATATAATATAACCTGACAATTACAACACTAGCTACCATTGATTACTTACAATCTACCCCCTTTCAAAGTTATTTGCTAAATGCTTTCTAGGATTTATCTCACCTAATCTTTCGCTTCAGTCTTCCAAAGCAGGTATAATTATTTTCTGTGTTTTAGGAAATAGGCTGAGAAGGTTAAGTCCCTTCCCAAAGTCACATTCGTGTCAGAATTTGAATCACAACCATAGCTCAGGCCCTAGAAACACAGGTGAGCTGCAATGCAAGCTTCCCTATTAACAAACTGCTCTGCTCCTGCGGATTTCACATGAACTGATAAGGTGGGAGAGGGGCATCTGTGTTTTAGACCGCACAGCTCTTTGTGATGACTGGTGAAGTCAGGAGATTTTTTTCTCTAGATGTCCATTTTAAAAATGTCTCAAGCATCCTCCTAAATGCATGCTATTAAAGGTGGCTTTAAGATTGCATAATGTATCTGATGGAGATTAATTTACCTGAAATAACTTTGAAAGGCTGCATCTGGGCCATGCCTGTACCTAATCTACATATTTATGATTCCTAACCGTTTTCAAAGTGGAAAGTGCTAATTAAATTGCACAAAAACATCACACAAATACTTGTGCTAATTCTTCCCAAATTTCTATTTTGCTAGATGGTATACAATACACCAAACACGAGATGTGAATTTTTCCCCAATTGCTTCTGCAGTACTGGGAGTTTATAAATTCAAAAGGAAAAGAAGTCTTTACTCAAAGGAAATGAAAAAGAACTAATTACGCAAGCCCTGCTTTGTTTTTGCAATGTAATAGCGTCGGAAGACATAAAATCCATCTAATGTCAAATTTCCTAAAAGATGAAAATGTTAGGTGTTAACAGTATATTGACAGAGGTCTCTACCTCTTCTCCCAAAGTTCGATCTTTACCTCTGTGTCTCAGTTGCATGTCACCATGAATCACGAGGTTTACAAAAGTCTAGACACTGCTTGTGGGTAAGTACTTTCTGTCAATGTCATGTTGACATCCCATATATTCTGCAGTTGTGCTGCCTGCCAGCTTGATTCCAGATGGAATAAATAAAAGTTATCTGACGCTGATACTGTAATGGTCCTGGACCTTTATGAGGCGAAGTGTGCTTGTTTGGACAAGCTTCAGCACTGAACGTGGCTCACTCAGGTATCCACATGACAGAGAAGATGAATCCAGGGTGGGCAAAGTCCATGTGCAAGTCCTCCTCAGGGAGAACTGCTGGGAACAGCTCTGTGGCCATGCTTGGCCAGCACACCAACTAGAAAATAGTTCAAGACAAACTGCTTCCTCCTTCACCTTAGGCTCATAATATATCCTCCACTATTACTGTTCTCAGTGGTTACAGCATTAATTTCTAGCTCTTAAATCTAGCAAAAGACTCTCAGTTGCGCAGGCTCCTCCCCTCCCTAATCCTCTGTCCCAGCAGGTTCCCATATATGGATTTACAGACTTGCATCTGCTCACTGGATGCAAATGATAGATAAATCAGGGTGGAGAGTAGGAAGTCACCAAGAAGATTAACCAGGGGGGCCACTGCTCTGTAACCAAATTCTTTCAAACTTTTGTTAAAAAGAATACAAGGCAAAAGCAAAACCCACTATCTTGTATTTTTTTCCCTTTGAATGGGGATTTCCTGAACAATTAAAGTTTGTTCTTTCTGGGCGGCGCCTGTGGCTCAGTGAGTAGGGTGCTGGCCCCAGATACCGAGGGTGGCGGATTCGAACCTGGCCCCAGCCAAACTGCAACAAAAAATAGCCGGGCGTTGTGTCGGGCGCCTGTAGTCCCAGCTGCTCGGGAGGCTGAGGCAAGAGAATCGCCTAAGCCCAAGAGCTGGAGGTTGCTGTGAGCTGTGATGCCACAGTACTCTATCCAGGGCGATAAAGTGAGACTCTGTCTCTAAGAAATAATAATAATAATAATAAAAGTTTGTTCTTTCCTCCTAGGGAGATGCTGGTCACATTTTGCCACTTTCATGGGGACTGGGAAGCACCTGTGATTTATGCCCCCCATTCTGTCTTGTCACGGCTGAAAAGAGCACAAGTGGAGGTATGATGCTCGGCTTGGGCACCAGTTGATCCTAGAGTCTCCATCCACTGACTCGGGACTTTAAGCTGTCAGGAAGCCAATTCTGAGGCTATGTTTTTACAGCTATGTTATTCTAGCTTTATGGCCATGTTATTACAGACTGTGATGTGTAATAACATCATTGTGTTGGCATGTATATGTATTATCTCATCTAATTCTCATAATTCCATTCACCTAATACTATTATTACTCCCATTTCTCAATGAAAAACCAGAGGCACAGAGAGGTAAAGCAACTTGCCCAAGATCATGTACCCAAGTCGTGGCAGAGCTGGAATTCACTTTGCTAATCTGACTCCATATTCTCAGTCACTGGGCGCTAAACCTCCAAAGTCCTATCAGCCCCATCTTGGTGGGGTCGGGGTGAAGTCTGCCTCAGAACTGTGACTGCTCACTGCCCTCCTCAATTGAAGGAACAAAGCTTAAGAGAAAGGGAATGAGTCGTGAAGATGGCCGGCACGGGGGCCCCCAGAACTTTTCACTCACAGATTTGATGAAAACGGCAAAACTCAAAAATCCAAATCCCCCCAAAGATTCACAGTTAGAAACTTAAGTAGGAAAAGGGTAAAACTGAACACAACGCAACAATGAGGCTTGAGAAGAGATAGAAAATTCTGGCACCCAGGAGAGAGGCCCGGCTGTCCAGCCCCCCAGTGCTGCGGGGTATGCCAGCATGGGGAAGTGAATTCTGCAGCAGCTCCCTCCGCTGAGATGGCGAGCCAGTGTCTGAGCCTCAAGATGGAGGCGCGTGCCAAGAAGCTGTGGCCCAAGTCCAGGAGAGAGGAGCCTACAGCGGAACTCAGTCAGCTCTACGACTCCCCAGTGTTTTTTTAGCAGCCTCTTCCCTGAAGTCCTGGAAGGTTAATTAAGGGTCAGACCTTACTACAGAGGATTCTGTGTCCCTGACCCCTGGAGTAGGTGGGAGAGTGGAGCACACACAGGTGGACTCTCAGGTCCACGAAGTAACTTTAGCACAGAGGACCATGCACCACACTGAGTAACCCAGAGCATGGGGAGTCTCCTTCCTTACCTTCTTCAAAACCATCCCGGAATGAACCCGAACGGCTCATGGTTCTGCTCTTCTCATCCAGGGACATGGAGCTATTCCGGAAGCGGCTTTCAGTGTAGGGATCATACTGCCCATCAGCATTGGACAGGCTGTGGGTCCTCAGCATGGCCGGGTTGGACAAGCTCATCTGGGTGACAGTGGTGGGACTTGCTGGAATGAAAGGAACAGAATCAAATGTTGCAGATTCATGTCTTTGCTCAAATCCTGGATGAGGACACAGAGGAGACTGCTTATTGTCAGCCACATGCGTTCCTGCCAACTTCTCTCCCCTGTCTATTTTCTAAAAGGTAGTCACATCAGCATTTGAGTTACACACAGAGAGCTAAAAATAAGGCTGGAAAGGCGGGTCAGCTCAAAAGCAAGGCTCTGGGCTTCGGCTTTCCAACTTGGCACGTTCAGACAGGCCAGTGTCACCTTCCAGGCATGAGCTAATTACTCCCCAGGCTCATCTGGAACGGTTCTCTCTAAAGCCAAAAGCCCAAAATAGTCCAAGTAGGCTTTTGATCAGATGGGAAGCATTTGTGCATGACAAGAATCTCTTGCCTCAAAGAGTTACGGCTGGGAAAGAACAATATGAGCACAGGTCTCGTTGGCTCAGATGGGAAACACTGTTTCAGAGCTTTACTGAAAAGGAGACTAGCTTTCTTAAGAAAATTCTGTTCATGTTAGTAATAACATATAATATTTTCAGAGTACTCGCTTAGTCAATCAAAAATGAAGATTTAAATCTCACCTGATTACAAACTATACCTATCCTTAAAGATTCTGAATTTAATATCCACAATATTCAAAAAGGTTCCCTTTTAAAGAGATGAAACTGGAAAAGATTTTCCCTTCTGCCAAACCTCCAAGGCTCAGCCCCCATTCTGCCACCTCTGCATAACCTCTGCCAGTAATTCCAGCCAGCACTGATCTTTCCTTTCTCTCATTGTGTTTGATACTTCCTATCTGATTATATTCAGTTTTTACAAAGTTTCATAGAAAGCCTTGGATCGTTCTCTTTTCCTCTGTTTTACGGATCTGCACGTGGGTATGTCTGTCTCTCTAAAAAAGAATCCAATGACATGTCAGCAGGGACTGTGTCAAAAATTCTTGTCCTCTCCCCACTGTGCCAGTCAAAGCATTAGGTCAGCAGGAGGCATTTCTAAGAATACTTGTTCTGCCAAAATGTAACTTTTATTTCCAGCTTAATAAAGCAATAAGGATCACCAACATGGGATATGCTGTAAAACCTACTTCTTCGGGTCTTAAAAATAGGATGCATTCTTCTCAAAACTGGGACGATTTGCACTTTGCAGTAATCCTACCCATAGGAGCCACATACAGAAAACAGTGAGAGTACCAAAATCCTTACTGTTTTGTCTATTTCTGTTGCTATCAATTTCCTGTAATCAAACTACATTGCTGAGAGCTGATCAGGTATTGATGGAGATAGGACCACAGGTCTATTTCAAAACACCAGATAACTTCTGCCCTATGGAGGTGATCAACATGGCTAATGACAAGGGGCTACTCACCAAGCTGGGAAAAGTTGAACCTTGTTCCAGAGGGAGAAGTTACACTGGAGCCAGAGGAAAAAGGGGAATTTGCAGCGGTGTCCTGCAGGCCCCCTGCAGAGTGGGACCGTAACCATTCTTTTGCATCTTCTTGTGTTCGAAGCTGGGAGGTGGGAGTATACCTGGACAGACAGAAGGCAAGCTGGAATTTACTACGAACAACACTTATAAAAGTGAACTCTTGGTGCTGATGACAAATGATCAAAAGAAAATACATACCCAAAGATGAAATTAAAAAAAAAAAAAAAAAATCAGATCATTACACACCCAGAAACTTCTGAAGTTTCTGAAAACCTTTTTTGCTACTTGGCAGCGTTTGGGAAAAATTACAATTCCTCTCAGTGTGGAGGGAACGCATAAAGGGAATGCTCAAAAGAGCCGTCTCTGGGCGTTTCTGTAACAAGTTGATTCACGACAGTGTCACGTCAAAGCCCCCACCTTGACAGGATTGGAGCAACAAAACAAGCTGCTGTTAGAGCTTTGAGGAAGTTTTAATTAGATACTTTGTGGCATCTGGATTCTACAGCACAAGTCAGTGGCATGTATCACAGCATAGGGGCAAGCAGCTGTGTAAAGGAGGGTCCGAGGATACTGATGCTTATGGTAGTAGCTGCAATTGAGCATAAACAAGTCTTCATAAGAGGAAACCCAGATTATCAGGCTTTATAGGAAAGGGCCTTAGGAGGTAATATGGCCCACCTCCTCACTGACTCCGAAATGTATCTGGTAATGATTTATTGAACAATCATAACATGCTATGTTCAACATTGTAGGTGCCTTCATGGACAGTATCTCGCTGAAGCCACAATGCAGATGCCATGTCCCTATTTATACTCAGGAAAGGTGAGGACCCTGCCCTGAGTCACAGAGCTGAAATTTCAAACCATGCTTGATTCCAAAATCCATGCTCTTTCCCTCATGTACACAGGCAGCATCTGGACTTTCTGGGCACACAAATGTCCAGAGTACCACTGGATTTTCTGCGCTAGATGTAAACAGAGGGATTCTTTGGGATTAAAAAAAGGTGTTGCTGGTGTGTTAGCATCAGATATGCATGTGAGGTAGAGGGAGGGAGGGAGCTAGACAGGGAGAGTTAGAGTGAGGGGAACGCAGCAATGTTTCTTCCTGAATATTTTTACTACAGCTGGTGGAGGTGTAACTTTCAAGGACACAATGACCTAAAAAATAATCAATTTTAAGAAAACAGAGCTACACAATTTTGATAGGATAGATCTGCTTCAGAAATAAAAACACCATTTCAAAATGTTAGTATTTAGAGGGTGGTTTCCTCTTGGGGTGCCGGTGGGGCATTAAAGTTAAAGAGTGGCCATGATTAAGCGTCTAGCATAGTTGCTGACAAGCAGCCCACGTGGACACAATGGAAACTGGTCAGTACGAAAGGCCTTGCCAACTCTGCTCTAGGGCCACAGTGCTGAACTCCCTTCCATGGGATGTCTGTTGGAAAGTCTGAATACTTTGCTTCTTAGTATTGGCTTTCCTCAGAGCTCCTATTGAAAGGAAGCATTGATACCTACCTCATGTTACTGTTCAAAATGCTCTTAGTCTTAAGAGCTGCGGGTTATTAACTACAGACATACATAACAGCAACAAAACATGTCATTCCAAGTTCTATGTTAAGCAAAAGCACTTAATGCTCAGTGCAGGGTGATGCCAAAGCTACAAAGAACAAGGTGTTTAGAAAGCAGGAGACAGGACAGCTGTAACCATGAGACGGGGGGGAGGGGGGTCATGGGGTGGCATTAGCAGACTCAAGTTCCTTTGGTTGGCAAAGTGATGTAGATGGTGTGAGCAATGGTGACTTATAGCATCTTGTCTTACCAGAACAACTGCCAAAAATGAACCCAAGCTACCACTTATTAGGAACAGAAGGACACTCCCGCCTGGGAGTCTCGTCTTTATTTTCACCCAAAAAATGATCATATGCATGTCTTGCTGGGCATTGAAAGTAAACCCAGTTTTTGATCAGAATATTTAGATAAGCACAAAGTATCTGTCATTAGCAATTTTTTATGGGCTGAAAGTTAAGTATTTTCAAATTTGGGGAAGAAATTTGCTCCTGCTTTGCTTTTGTCCTAGCTAATAAATCAGCATGCTATAAGTCATGTCCTTTCTCTTGGAAGACAGCCATGTGGACAGAAAGGTCATGGTGTAGTGCTCAGAGATTAAACCCACTGGCCCCTCGAAGCGGCAGTGACTGCTCTTTGGGCTCGCCCAGGGATGTTTTTCATGAGATGGTTTGACCACATTAAGCCTGAAAAAAGCACAGCCCCTGCTCAAGCAAATAAGCCAACGAATGGAGAGGTAAGGGAGTGAGGGGGACGCCATTTGGAAGGTCCTGCTGCCGTGATCAAAGCGGGGACCCCAGCCCAGCCCAAACCCCCACCAGCCACGAGGAAGTCACACAGCCAAGCTCCAAAGCCACAACAGATGGCGTGGATGCAAGGAGGAAACAGATACCTGAGTCCTTTCTTAGGCAAAGTGTTCCTATCAAGGTGCGGGTCACTGTAGGAAAGTTAAACAAAATAAGAACTTCAGAGAAGCACAGGGAAGTGGTGGGGGGGCGGGGGGAGGGAAAGGGGAGGCTGAAGGGCCTTGGAGGAAGACCTGCATCACCAGGGAGTGCTCCCTATCCAGTTACACATGCAATGAGACAGCACATCCACAGAAAACAAAGCAAGCCAGTCCTCGGCCTGAGCTACAGCAGTGCATACTTTACCCCAAGTCACAAGGAGGCCTGAGTCCCTCAACCCCAATGGCTCCTCCTTTTCCACAGGTTCAAGGCAAAGCTCAGGGGCTGCCCCACTTCAAAGCAGAGCCCATGCCTTCTGCCTCGCAGTGGTCCTTTCTGTACCTCACCACTGCTGCGCGGAGAGAGGGGTGCTGGGTTCTGTGCACCCCGACACTGGCCCACCTCTTAAATACCACTGGCAATGACTTCAAGTGGGAAAAGGGACTTGTTGGAGGTTTTGAGAGGCCAGCAGCCTGCATATTTGGAATTCTGTTACAAAGTAAATTCCAGGTTCCTCTCCATTTCTGCAGTCCTTGTTGTGTGTAGCTAGGAGCTGAGCCCCGGGCCTGAGTCGGGGCAAGTTACAGCTTGCTGGCTGATAAAGTCAAGGCATTTGGATTTCCAAAGAACCAGAGTTTAAAGGCTTGGTTTGTGAGTCTGACAAAAACAAAGTTTTTGCTGTTGATGGGGTAAAGAAGTTTTTTTTTTTTTTTGCCCGTAGCATGAAACAACATCTGCTTGTTATGTTTGGCCAAGTCATTACTCCCCCACAAATTTAAGGTCAGTATCCATCTCTGAGGCCCACCCACAGCTGAGGGGGCAAACACAAGCATCTTCGTTTGTAAAGTCTTAGCACTCCACATACTTTTTCATTATCATTACAGGACACGGGCACACAGAACATAATAGTCTGCAAGACAGAAGGAGCCAAACTGCAGCAAAAGACTTTGAAAGGGAGAAGAGCCAGCTGCATGGGGAGTTGGGGAGGGGAGGACAGAGGTGAAGGCCAAACTTCGCTCTGGGTGGTAGATCACTTCTGGGTGTGGGTGGGGGGGAAGGTAGGGAAGGAATGGAGGCAAAGCTGGGAAGCAAAGGCATGCCACAGGAGACCACATGAGATGCAAGTAAGAGCTTCTGCCACCCCACATCAAGTGGAAAGGTTTGAGATCACTTTCCCAAAATGGGAACGAAGGGGCCAGCCCAACTTCGCCTCTCCCTGGGCTTCAGCAGACAGTGGCACAGACCCTCACTGGCATGTCTGGTGTCACAGAGTACACTAGAGCCACAGACACAAGCAGAAGCCTCAGGCCAACAGCCTCGCACAAGACACCTGGCTTGACAACAGACAGGCAGAGGAACTTAGAGGCTTAGGGTCCCCGGCCTACAATGTCATTACCTGTCCTGTTTCCTGGGCAGAGTACTTCTGCAGAACTTAGGGCTAGCAGCAGGGGAAGAGAGAGGGCTAGAAGTCCAGGCAGGTAGAAAACAAGAGAAGGAACATTAGCTTGGAAGAAAGGAGAAGTGTTATACACAACGATTAGGACATTTTTCCCATTCCCCCTGTGCTGATCCTGGCTGCTTTCTCTCTGCGCAGAAACTGGACACATATCACTACCGCAGTGAAATCTAGGGCTCTGTGAACACTTTTAGTATCTTGATTTCCTGACAATATCGCCAGAAGCTCTTCAGTAGGAGGGTGTTTGCCGTTGCCACGATGACCACCAGATCTATTCAGCTGCCTAAAGAGCCCCCTACCACATGCTCCATGGCTGTGCCCGGTCCCTTCCTCTGCTTGCAGAATTATGAGGGGAGGGAAAAGCAGCAGCGGATGAACAGACAGAATAAAAGGGAGGGATTTCAAACGCTGAATGCCATTCAAATGGTAGCACATCTGCCCTCGAGAGACTTCAAGCAGCTCCAAGCACCAAGAGTAACCATCAAAAAAAAGATAACAGGGAGCAGAGCCAAGTTTAATTCCATCCCACCCCAGCTTCCCCATGAAAGACGGCCGTAATTAGAAAGACAGAAATCTCACAGGCAAAGGCTAAATGACATTTGGGATTCCTAACCTAATCTTTTTAATTTTGGAAGGGTGTTTCTCCGAGTGGTAATGGCAGCCAGAGGCACGGCGGCACCAACCTTTCTGACAGTGTGGTCTTCACACTGTTGGTTCTGACAAAGGGAGTCAGGGAGTCATCCTTAGAAGAGGTGATCAGGCCAGTGGAGGAATTGTGGCTCAGTCCCCCTCCACTGCTGAGGGAGATGTCAATGGACTCACAGCTGGTATGGAGGCTGCTAACAGACTGGAAGCCCAGACCTTCCTTGCTAACTGCCGAGGAGCTGCTGGCGGTGGTGCCCCAGGTGAGGCTGTTGGAGGGGCCCGAGTTAGCTGAGCTGGGGCTGGAGGCTAGAGGAGACTGGTTGAGGTCCACGTTCTTACTGTAGAGAGGACTGCTGCTCCCACTGCTCAGGATGCCACTGCCTGATGGGGAGTCTAGGTTACCTTGCTGGGTCATGGTGGCATGAGGATTGGAGATGACCACCGAGTTTTTCATGTTTTCAGCTGTGGCGATGGGCACTTGCTTGGTAGGCTTCCCACCAAAGAGTCTGTGAAGAGACAAATGGTTGTGTGGGTTGAACACCCAAGGGGTGCCAAACTATTCATGAAGGGCGGGGCACAGGCGTTAGTGAGAGCCCTTGGGGAGGGAGCCATTCCTACCACCACAGCTAAAGGCACTACGTAGGGAGAGGTCAGCCATAAAGTATATCCCAGGCTTTCACTACCAAGTTCTAGGCTGCAGCTGAGACCGTGGCTCTAGATGAGCCAAACGATGATGGGCAATAATTTTCTACTGTCCTATCTACACAGGTCCACAATCTTATTTTCCTCTGTTCCTATAAATAGGCTAACTAGATCACTGCCGTGGCTCATGAAACATCTAAAGGAAAAAAGAGCTGTCTTGGTCATCTTTGAATCTGTGGCCTTGGCCACAAAGCAGGCACACGGTTTATCACACTCAACTCTAAGGGTTTCGGGTTTGTTTGATCTGTAAGCGCAACACACAGAAATCAAGAACATGAGTCTGTATCTGGCAGGGGTCTGGGAATAGTATCTTTATAGATTTATTCTCAATGGAAAGCTCAACTTGAAAGATGGGTCTCACAGGGCCACAGAGCTTGATTCATCCGATGACATGCACAGAAATCTTGCAGGGCTCGTAAGACGTTAGACTGGACACAATGAATGTGAACTGTATCTCTATGACAGATACACAGAAATGCCACTGTCATCTCCCCACTACTCATGGCCAAAATGTGCTGTCAGCCCACAGGGAGTTGGTGGTACACAAATACCCTCCTTTTCCACCAGCAGAGAGTGCGAGGGTCGAATGGCAGAAGTGTCTTAAAGTCAGAGGGTGGTCCACAATCCAGTAACACAATTATCCCACCCATTAGAACCCATGTGGAGTAAAGAAAGTTGGGTTGAAGAGTCACGAAACTACTAGTATTTGGAAATGCAGATTGCCTTTCACCTACGTACTCAAAATGGTGTGGATCTTATCTCTGTTCTCTCCAAACAGACCTACAAATCTCGATTACTGTAAAGACAAAATAATCAATCCTTCTTACTACAGCATCTGCTGACAGAGGACAAATGCTTTTTGCATGGTGACAAGCAGGGATGGAAATATCCTCATGTAGAACCTTGGCTTTAGAATGCTTACATACTTCTAGTGACAGGATCCTCATTACTTCAAAAGGTAACTCACTCCACTACCAAGCACTTCTAATCGCTACAAAACCAAAATTTCATCCTTTTCTGACTTTTGCACATTGCTCCTCATCCTGCTCTATGTAACTACACAGAAGTCCAGTCTTTTGTCTGTTACTCCTTCAAATTATTTGAGTTATCTATCATGCTTCACCTAAGATTTCTCTTCTCCATGTTAATACGCACGGAAAGAATTGAGAACACCTTAACGATTGAGGAAAAATGTAATTTACCAGGAATTGGCCGAAAGAAGCCTAAGGAGATGCGTGCATTTTCAAATATTCTATTACACTAGCCTCAGGATACAGTAAAATGCCTTTGTAGTTACTAAAGGAAATCTATAACACCAAAGAGCAAATATTACACATAACACTTGAGGCAACAAGCAGCGAAAATTTTCATTTACAAGACAACCTGTTAAAACAACAAAGAGCAGCCCAATAGGACCTTCCCCTTGAAAAAAATAATCATTATTGAAATTCTAATCATCAAGTCTAGACAAAGAACAGTGCACTGCTTCATTATACCTTTCATGCGGAATGCTGCCTCTGAAGTCTTTTCAAACATTCCTGTTCATCCCAAAATATGTACGAGTGCGTATCATTTTTACTTTTCCACCGCTTAATTTCCTATCCTTGGGATTTACTCTTTCTTATAACACATTTCCTGGAAAGGTAGGATGAGCTCTAAGCTATGTAGCTGCAGTTTGAGGATGGTTCAATGGATAGTAAGATGAGATAATATAAACAGGAAAAAGTTGTATGCATTCAAAACAAACTATTAAAAGAAAAAGAGTGAATATTTTCGTATTAAGAACTTCTCAATGGGAAAATGGGGGAAATGATGTCTTTTTAAGGTAATAGGAAATAAATTACTTTTTTTCAGAAATATCTCTGCTTTAAGAGGATTTTTCTTTCATAATAAGAAAGGTAAGATTTCAGACTAACTTGGAATTATGCATATAGCATAAAAAAGTTATGTGGGGGCTGGGCATGGTATCTCACACCTGTAATCCTAGCACTCTGGGAGGCTGAGATGGGAGGATCACTTGAGGCCGGGAGTTCAAGAATAACCTGAGCAAGAGTGAGACCCTGTCTCCATTAAAATTAGAAAAAATTAGCTGGGTATAGTGGTGCACCTGTAGTCCCAGCTACTCAGGAGGCTGAGGTGGGAGGATCACTTGAGCCCAGAGTTTGAGGTTGTGGTGAGCTACGATGACGCCACTGCACTCTAGCTTGGGGAACAGAGAAAGACCCTGTCTAAAGAATTTGTCTAAAAAAAATTAAAATTAAAATTATTTTTTTAGACCCTGTCTAAAAAAATTTAAAAGTATGTGGGGACAATGGGGTAGGGCTATATGAGAAAAAGATCTGATCAAAATCACTACCTGCCATAATGAGAAAGCTCAGCCACTGAATTACCAGGACAAGAAAGAAAGAAAAAAAAAAAAAGATCTGCCTCTTTTGAGCTTCTCAACCAGGCTGAGGGGTCCATCAAGATTTCATCTTGAATGGTAGGAAGCTAATTTCAACTGAGTGCTTGGTATGGCCAGAAATGGTGCAAAGGTAAATCTTTACAAAAACCAGGAGAGCATCATCCTCCCCATTCTACAGATGAGGAAACTGGGCCAGAATTGTTAAGAAATGTCACATGGCAGCTAATTAAAATAGACCCATGATGACTGATCCCAATACGAAAAGATAATCAGTTGACTGCCAAATTGCTGACAGGATCTGACCAAACAGCTTTCCCAAGGACTAACGTGGAGAAAAACAGAGGCTGCTTTAACTAAGGAATGGAAATTATTAACCCTGGATGCTGCTCCCTGTGTTCCAGTTCTGCTCGGTACCATTTATGTGCTCACTTACCTGCGGAGTGTGGGAGAGGCCACATCTGGGTACTTGGCCCCAGGCTGGAGAGTGGCCTGAGCCGGGGTGGACACAGGCTGGGCTGCAGGGTTCACTTTAACTGAGTTACAGGAAGCCACACTCTCATTGTCCGATGAGATGCCTTTCTCCTTATCTGTCTGGTTGACCAGACCTGGCAGAGAGCTGCCTAGGGCTGTCTTGGAAGGCTCCCTCAGCTTAGGCACCGGCAGGCCTGCTGACTTGCTGCTGATGTTGGAATCTATGCTGCTGGTACTAGACCTGTTCCCAGCCCCATTCCGGCTGTTGGACTTACTGGGCCTCGGCAAACTCCGATACTGCAGGTTTGTCCTGGAGCTGAGAGACAGATACCCGTCGTCCTGATTCTGAGCCCCATCCATGCTCGACTTCCGGCCAGCAGACCTACCAACAAGTGCAGATGACTTTGGGATTTTGCCCAGCGTGGCTGACCTGCTGGTGACAGTGGCCCCGCTGGCTGTGATCATGGCCAGACCGGCGGTTGAGCCGCTCTGCTTCTTGAACCCAAAGCTGTTGGCATTGGCAGTGGGCGTCCTGGTACTGCTGGGGAGGGCCTTTTTGGATTCATCACCACTGCTGCGGCCTGCGTCTGATGGGGAGCGCTTCACCTGGGAGGCCTTGGGAGAAAGCCTTCCTTTCTCAGACACCTTTGCATCGTCTGTTTTTCCTAAGAGAGAGATCAGAAAGATTAGCTCACAAACCAAGAGCCCAGCTCATCCTTCGTGTCTGTTTAAGATGCTTCCCTCTTCTGAAGGGTTGGTTCACTTTTTCCTTGAGGAGGCAGAGGAAAGAGCTTTTTATAAAGATAATACAGCCTACCACTGTCACTGTGAGCCTTTTAGGAAATGTCAATGATTTTACTCATTTACAAAACAGTCTAAATTTACCCAGGATAAAGCAAAGCCAGTCAATCATTGACAAATCTGGGGGGGGGGGGGGGGAAGATCCTGCCTTTTACTAACCTTTCATCCTCTGTCTGTTAAAAAGCTATCTCTAATGTGACCAGGGAGCACTGCTATCCTGTTTATATACATTTCTTAAATCATGACAACAGTGACTCCACAGATTGACAGCTTGTAAACCCATGCCCTTGAATAGCCTGCACTGGGTGTGTTAATTCTTATGCAGTATGTATTAAAGATTCAGTATGCCCCAGCAGCTGAACCATCTTTAGAGTGTAGGAAGTTTGTATGCTTACATATTTCCACTTAGAAAAAGGCAGGGATGTGAACCTTTATGAAAGCTGGTTGTCAGCAAAGTACAAATCCTAAGAAGTAACATACAGCATCAAGTCCCTGCTAGAGGAACTATGGTTTTGGTTTGCAAGCTGACAGCTACAGAGGCAAGACAGCGCTGGTCTTTTACTCACCAGTTCCTGTGGTCTTCAGCGTGCCGGCTGGGGCAGACGGCTTTGTCCTAGGCATGGTGATGCCCACCTGAGCTGTCATGCCTCGCCGCCACGAGCCTGTCTGGGAGATGACGGGATTCTTCTTGCCAGACGTGCTCTTGTCAGACTCATCAGATACGTCAGAGGGATTCCGCCTCCACTTGGAGCCCGGCTCCATCTTTACGCCGCTGTCTGACCCTCCGTCTGACTTCTTGACATCATCACCAGACCACAGGGGATTCCTCTCCACCTGCGAGTGTTTCTCAGCATCAGTCTGTGGACAGAGACTCCTGAATTAGTCCTTCCTGCATCCCAGTGTAAGAAGCCCCTCACTCTAAAGGCAAAAATGCCGATACATTGGACTTGGTGAGGGAAAAAATACAGCAAATAATATAAATGTATCCTTAGAAAAGAATGAGGGAGGAGAGTAAAGAGACCGAGGGGAAAAAGCGGGCAAGCACCTCTAGGGAGGAGAACCGACAGAGCAGATGGAGATGGGGGGAAATTCAGCTGCCAACTCTCTGCCACTTGGAGACAAGCCTCCAACTCCCGCCACTGGGTCCCTACCCAGCACCCAGCCTCCCAGCCTGTCCCCATTTGTTCTGCCTAATGCCCATCACTCCACTGCCAGTGAGATCTTTGGATCTAACGCACCAAGCACCGGAGCAAGTGAGGGTGATTGCTGGTTCCCGACTCAGGGGGATCCAGGAGCTGAGAGGAAGTGAATCTTCCAGCAGTGCTTCTCACAAGTGCTCAGCGCCAGCGGTGCCTGCCCCCACCCGGCAGCATTTATACGCCACTGCTCCGCTCCCCTTGTGGGATTCTGCTCAGACAAGGGATATAATTAGCCAGCTTTCTTTGGAAGAGCCCTGACCTGCTGGCCATGGAACCCAGGCGGGGGAAAGAAGTGTGACGTTAATGATCTCCTGCAGTTAACAGGCATAAAGCAGGACAGAAGGCCTCCTGGGGTTGCAGGCCAGTCCAGGAGACCAGCAGGAGCGTGGGGCAGGAGTGAGGAAACCCAGGGCAGCAGCACTTTCTGGGTGGCTGCACTCAGAGCCCCGCGTTTGCCGTATTTAACCACCAAGAGTGGGCAACGGCAGCGGGTGGGAAATTAAAATGAACACCTGGTGAGAATCTGGCCTGACGCCTGTCATCCAAGAAGTGGTCCCAACGCCTTCCTCTGCGGAATACAATGGCTGGATGGGACAAAAGGTAAAAACAGACAGGCAGGCGAGTTTAATTGCCTCTGTGTCTTCCTCAGCCCCCTCTCCTCCTTACGAATTCCACTCATTCATTATAGCTGCCTTGCAGTTCTTTCATTTGTTTTTCCCAGCTAGGTGGCAGAGATAGGAGGACAAAAGCACACTCCCTGAGCAGCTCATCCTTCGGCTGTGGCACAGGGAGGCAGAGAGGGGAGTCCCCACGTGTGGCGCAGAGCAGGAGCAAAGTCAAAGCTGGGTCAGCGAGTGGATGAATGACGAGCACGGCTTTTCAGGCTACAACATACTCATCTGGTCCCAGTGCTGTCTGGTCAAGGGGGGGTCAGCAGGTAAGCAGGACTGTCTTTATCTCATTTGTAAAAAACGAGCAGAAACGAGTTACCCACTCCCTGTCTCAACTGCTTCAGCCCAGAAGCAGAACTTCCTTGATGGCCGCTGTCCCTCAGGTGTCACAGAGGGTCAAAGAGTCAGAGAATCTGCTGGTCAGATCAACCCCCACCCTGCATGGAGTTTACGGTCCACGGAAGGAGGCAGAGTGTGAGTTAGTAAAGATGTAGTTGGGAATTAGGAAGACTACTATAAGGAAAGGACAAGGACTCTGATGGAGAAACACAGGCTTTGACCTGCTTCAGACTGTGAAGACAGGGTGAGCACAGTGGTCAGGTAAGGCCCTTTTGATGAAGTGCCCTGAAGAAGGAGAAGCTACTTAGCGAAGATCACGTCAGGCAGAGGGAACTGCATGTGCAAAGGCCCTGAGACTGGAAAGAACTTGGCTTTGGAAGGATTCACTCACCAAATATTTATTGGGTACCACTATGTACCAGGCAAGCTTATCTGCACTGGAAATACCGCAAGGAACAAATGCAAGTTGTTAACCTCATGGAGCTTACATTCAAGTATATTCTATTGACAATACATTCTACCAAGTACTAAACACTTAGCACAGGCCACATCCTAAATTACTGCATTATTTATTCTTTTAATGTTCTTAATACCTATTTTCCCCTAATCAAATTGTAATGATCCTGATAACAGCAGCATAACAAGTTAAATTTATTGTGCCCTTCCTTTCCTACGTGGTTGACTAAGCTAAAGGGTTTGACGTGTATCATTGAATTTAATTCTCGTCATAAACCTATAAAGAAGTTATAGTTAAGTTTCTTCGTTTTACATGAGGAAACTGAGGCACAGAGTGGGAAAGAAAATTTTCTAAGATCACACAGTGAGAAAGCAGAGATGCAGGGATTCCAGGGAGTCTGAAAGCAGAGACCACACTTTAACCACAGTGCCACGCTGCCTTCCTTGCAGACATGCCCAAGGATCTGAGACACTTCTGTATAACCAGTAGATTCTCTTTCCTTACTGGCAGGCAGGCAGGCTGCTTCCCAACCCCAACCCCAGCTTCCGGGTGGGTCCCCTAGAACACTTAATTCTATCAGTGGTAGAGAAAGCGTGCATGTTCTGGCCCAAGACCATTGCCTCGTTCTATCCCTCTGGAAAGAACAATCATCCAACCATCTCACCCCTCCTAACTTGGTCCAGGGTGGCAGTTTCCCAGCTCTACTCTGCTGGGCATTTGCCCTGGGACCTCTTGGGCTTTGAGTTCACATCCCCATAGCAGATCCTTCCTGAGCTAGGTGCTGGACTGTGTGGTGGCACCTCTTGGGGTTAATGAATAAGGCTGGGACTTATTCATCCTCGCTGTTCCCAGAGCTTACAATAGCGGGGCCCGCCAGCAGGATGCCCATGTGAAAACACACAGAGTTCCATCCTCCCTGCCTGTGATGTCAGTCACTTCCATCTCTTTGTCACTGCCATTCTGAACAGTTTTCTTATAGCCCCTACTTGGAAGTAGGGAAATAAGGGACCTCAGAGGGGAGGCCCATCCTCTGAGGGTGAGAGGATGGAACCAAGGTGAGGCCTAGGGAGTGCAAACCTTGGCGTGGTGTGGGGGACAGCATGGGCTCTGGGTCTGAGAAACCAGCTTCAAGTGCCAGGTGCTACTGCTGGTCTGCTATGTGTAACCACGGAGGATGCTGCTTCTCTTCTCTGAGATTTTTACCTTGTGTACAAAACGGAATGAAAAGAACAAGGCCTCTTAGAGGCTCCATCAATGAAACATAGAGGGCCTCTGTACATGGTGGCCCTTTTCCTCACTGACTCTTCTCTCTCTCAAAACTCGCAACACTTGGTTGGGCACGGTGGCTCTCGCCTATAATACTAGCACTGTGGGAGGCTGAGACAGGTGGATCACTTGAGCTCAGGAGTTTGAGACCAGCCTGAGGAAGAGAGTAAGACCCTGTCTCTAAAAATAGCCAGGTGTTGTGTCAGGACCCTGTAGTCCCAGCTACTCAGGAGGCTGAGGCAAGAGGATCACTTGAGCCCAAGAATTTATGGTTGCTGTGAGCTGTGATGCCACAGCACTCTAGTGTTGGACTGCCATGCCAATAGAAGGCAGGGATCTTCCCTCCTTACCCTGTGTCCTCTGCAGACCTAAATGGTGGCGTGGCTGAGGTGTGAGCCCCAGTAACTACAGAAATAGTGAGTGGCATCACTACCTGCCAGTCCTCCTTCTAGGCACTGTGTCTCTCTGTACGTATCCTTAGGTTGTCTTATCCTCTGAGGTCAGATTATTTTCCATACTTCACACACAAGAAAAATACAGGTTTGAAGAGGAAAATTAACTTGCCCCAAACCAGAAGCAGCAGCTCCCAATAGATGAGCAAAAGAGGCACCCTTCCTGTTCCCGGTCAAAGCACACCCCCTACCCCAAAATCCAGAGGACATCGAGAGAACTCCAGGGTCAGCCCAGCCACGCGGGACAGAAATCCTTGCCACCCCATTCAGAATTTTATTTCCCTGACCTGAGTCATACAAATAAAACTCACGTGGAATTACCCTTTTCCCCCCTGCATATTAAAAATTTCCCAGGCATTAGAAATGAGAGGAAATCTGGATGTGTCCATATTTCTACCTGCCCTCCACTTAAAGGAGAGAAAATACTAAAGTCCGGGACACAAGTGTGCAGATGAGCATGTGGGGAGCTATGTGTGCTTATTACCAACACACTGTCCCCAAATACAATACTGCAAGTAGAAGATCAACAGCTTTGAAACTACAAACAAAATACTAATATAGCAAGAGCAGTCAACTTTTAGTTACTGACATGAATGGAGGAGGGAAGCAGAGGGACAGGTAAGCCAGAGGGCAGGAGGGAGGGAGGAAAGTAACTTCTGAGCAGCTCTCCAACCTCAGGGACTGAGACATGTTCAGACAAAGTATTTCCAAGTCATTTTCACACTCACCCTTCCAGACAGGTCTAACTGCTGTCATGTTATGGACGAGGAAGCAGAGGCTCGGCAAGATTGATTACCTTATCTGAAGAAGGTCACCGGGAAAGACCATGTGACTCAGGGCCACCTGACTTCAGAGTCATACCTTTTCCCTGCCACCAAGTCTGATCTGGCTGCCTGAGTGGACTCACCAGCTCTCCTGGAGGAAGTCGGTGGAAAGGATTCTTTGCCCAGCACACCGAGAAGCAGCAAGCACAGGGGCCTAGGATGGCTGGGTGCGTGTACCTGGCGGAGGGCACCCTTCAGTGCTCCTCAGCATCCTCAGAAAAGCTCGGAGTCCCACACAGACAAAGGGAACCTCCGTCCCCAAAGATCCGCCTACCCCTCTTTCAATCAGCTACAGGAGGCTGCTCCTTAAGGTTTCCCACACAATAACTTCCCTGTTCCCTAGATGCATTTCCTTTGAGCTGTTCCTCACCGGCTTTTTAAATGGGAAAACCTAGGCAGACAACCTGTCCTCAACTTGCTTTCCGGACAGACACACTGAACCACTTCCTCCTGCCTTCCCCCTCGTCCAGAGTAAACCAGCGTGTGACAGGAGCCCCAGCACAGAAGAAGGCACAGCTCTTGGAAAGGGTGCAGCGCACATCTTCCCACTGCCTGGTGCTGCTGGGAGAGGAGTAATGGCCCTTAGCATTCCTCAGATTGAGATGGGGAAGAGGGTAGGAGCTGCGAATTATGCTGATTCAAGTATTTTGAGATGCTCCCTTGTGAGGAACAAAGGGAATGTTGCTAAAAATCCATTTACAGAAACCAGTGCAACATAAATACTAGTAACTACTGACACTATCTGCATTTATTTTATTCCAAGACCTACGTTTTTAGTTTTTATTTTAATATTTTAAACTCAGTAAACCCTTTATATTTCTTGAAATAACTTCTGATTTTGATTAAAAGGTGTGTTTATATAGAATCCCTGAACCTTTTCTGATGTGATATTTGCAAGATGAAGACAAAGAGCTGGTTCAAAGAATTATTTACAAATCCCAGATGCATACCCTATAGCAGGCATCCTCAAACTTTTTAAACAGGGGGCCAATTCACTGTCCCTCAGACTGTTGGAGGGCCGGACTATAGTTTAAACAAAAAAACTATGAACAAATTCCTATGCATACTGCACATATCTTATTTTGAAGTAAAAAACAAAACGGGAACAAATACAATTCACACCACCTCATGTGGCCCACAGGCTGCAGTTTGAGGACCCCTGCCCTATAGCAACATGGAACAGAGAAATTCTTCTAACACTGTGCTTTTCTAGCTCAACATGCATCTTTGGAGCAAGCCTCTCTTTATCTTGCAAGTAAACAAGAGAAATCTCCCTGATTCACTGATAACTCTCTCTCTCCCTCCCATTTCCCCCTCCCTGTAGTACCTCTAATAACCTGAATACTTCCCTAAATACACAGGGAAATAGGCCAGGTGGTCAATTCCTTCGTTTTCTACCCTAGTACCTACGGAAAGTCAAGAAGCTTAGTGGTTGTTAACGTGAATATAAAATGAATCTTTGTAAATAAGTTAGTGTCCACAAGGAAAGGAAAACTGGTGGATACTGTGATATTTGGCATATGGTAGATGGTAGGAACATAGGCTGGCTGGGTGTTTCTAATTTGTGTCTAATCACCAATTAAACAGTGATCATTCTTGGGCAATGTGGCTTAGGTTTTGTTTTTTTTTTTTTTGGATTTTGGCCGAGGCTAGGTTTGAACCCGCCATCTCTGGCATATGGGACCGGCGCCCTTCTCCTTGAGCCACAGGTGCCGCCCAGGTTTTGTTTTTTATGTAGTAAAGTACACGATCTTGAGTGCACAGCTTAAATAAATTTTGTAAGATTAACATACATAAGTACCACTCAGATCAAGATAAAGAACATTACCAGCACCCCCCTAAAATGACCCCCTTCTAGTCATTTGGGTAGTAGTTTTTTTGTTTTTTTGTTTTTTTTTTTAAACAAATCCACCCTCACTCCCGAACAATCATTAGAAAGTCTGGCTAAAATGAGAACACAAGCAGTGACTGGCAATCCCAGAGGCAACACCTCATATATTTCATCAGGCAGTCAAGGTTTCCACTTCTGTGGGGCAGAATCATTCCCACAGTCTAACACATCTTTTCTTTAGCCCTATCTTCAGAGAAGAGAAGCTTTTGACAGCAAAGAAATTTCCAAAGTAGGTCCTATATGTATAGAGTAAAAAATAGCTGGAGAAGGAAGAAGATATGAAAGAAGAGGTCGTGTTAGAGGTCTGCGCTCCCCAAGGTCACTCGGGAGCCTTTGTCCTGTTCTCCTTTTCCCAAGGGCTCACCCAGGAGTGCGGCCCCCACCAGCCGGAAGACCAATCATCAGAAGGATTGCAGACCCCTGTGTCAGGGCTACCACGGCTGGCCAGTCCTTGTGCTGGTCAGCTCCAAACTGGGGACAAGCTGTGAGGATGACACTTCACTTTTCTATTAGGAAAATGAACTTACTAGAACCACTTAGTCCCTGCCAACCTCTGTGGAATGGGCCAGGGCACATGCCCACGTGAAACTTGGCCTTGAGACACAAAATCTGAGAGCTTAAAGCAGGGTTGAAAACTCGACTGCCTCGGGGTCAGGCAAACATCTGAAAGTGTGCAGCTGGCCTGTCGGTAGGTAGAAGCTGAGCACCAGGACGAGGTCTAAAGGGGACGGGTACTGGGACATCTGCCGGTCACTGCCCCGTGGAGAATGTAAGGTGAAGGAGGCAATAGTTCTGATTTTTCAAGAGAAACCAGAAATACACGTACACTTTCATGTGAAACAAGGTAATTTTTAACATCTGACATGGACTCATGCCTGTAATCCTAGCACTCTGGGAGGTGGAGGCAGGGAGATAGCTTGAGCTCATGAGCAAAAGCGAGACCTCATCTCTACTAAAAAATAGAAAAACTGAGGCAAGAGGATCTCTTGAGCCCGAGTTCAAGGTTGCTGTGAGCTATGACACCATAGCACTCTACCCAGGGTGACAGCTTGAGACTCTGTCTCAAAAATAAATAAATAAAATGAAATGAAAATGAGAAAAAAAAATAAAATGAAATAAAATATAATAAAACAAAATCTGACATGGAATCAGGTTTAAAGGAAGAGTTAATACTGTAGGCCAAATAAAACACTTTGGCAGGATGATGTGACCAACAGTTCCCAACCTCAGGTCAGGACACACGGGTCTTCTGGCAGGGCTGTTCATCTTTGTCTCTCTCCGTCCATCTAGAGCAGTGATTTTCGACCAGTGTGCCATGAAAAATTTTAAAGACCATTAATTAAATTATTTTCAAAGGAAGTTCAAAGCACAGTAGGTATATTCTTTTCTTTACTCTTTTTTATGATCAACATAATTTAAGTGTGCTATAGGTTCAAGTATGCCGTGAGATAAAAAAAGATTAAAAAACACTGATCTAGAGGGATCAGCCACGTGCCCCTGGGCAGCCATGGCAAAGGGAACACGTGCTCTAGGCTAAGAACTACCAACATCCTTTTCTGTTTGTTTGTTTGTTTAAACAGATTTTAAAGCTAAAGGCCAGGGAGGAAATGTGATTCCACCAAGGCGAAAACGGTGAGGGTGGCCAGTTTCCACTGCCCCTGCCTGGCTAGGAGATGAGCACACAGGCAGGGGACCAGGGCACCTCTCACCTTCCTGGGGATCCTGTTCACCCCAAATGGCCCTCCCCCACTACCAGCCAGAGGCTCCCTTCTGGCAGGGGCCCCGAGGAGCCTGGGAGCCTTGTGCTCCTTACCTGAGCATCCAGATTTTTGCGGGAGGAGGCAGGCGTGTTGGCGTAGGAGCTGATGGAGGAGCTGGTGTTGATGTCATCAGTGCTGAGGTTGTCTATGGTGTCGCTGATGCCACTGCTGACGGAGCTGCTGTCATCCCAGCTGCCAAGACAAACACAACCTCAACGCCAAACCCTCATACGCTCCAGCTTGGGCTGAAGCAGCCAGGTGAGTGTGCACCGTTCCCGAAAGGACCTGACCTGTGTCATCAAGTCCTGGGTGAGGTTCTTTTGCCTCAGATGTGACTCATCAAAAGGCACCGTCCAACTCTGCTGCTTGGCATTGGCAGATGGTGAAGTGGCTGACAGGTACCTCCTCCAAACTGTGGGTGCTTCCCGGAGCAGAAGTGGCTACAGACACTATCCATTTCCTAGCCTGACCTCAAGGTCATCATGGGAACCTGATAAAAGCCATGAGTTTGGGGCTAGAGCTGAAAGTGTGGGGGAAAGAGCCGACATCAGCCCCTCCCCAGGGCTCAGAGCAGCAGAAGAGCTGCTGTTTGATTTCTTTGGACTCCACTCCTAGAGTGCAATGAGGAGGGAAGGCAAGTGACGATAGTCAGCAGAAACCTGCCACCTCTATTAGAAGTTAACTCTGATAATACCCCCAAATTAGCGCTCTTCATTTCTTAGTTGGCTTAACCAACTGAGGCCAGCCCCAAGCTGCTTAAGTCGAATTTCCATGAAATGACTCTCCATTCTTTATTTCCTTCTGCCTCCACAGCTGCCAATACCACCACATTTAATCCAGCCCACATCCCACCACTTCTGCTTGCAAATATGTCCAAATGTGCACAGCTCTCTCCCCCACCCTACCTGCAGTTCACGGTGCTGTCAACTTTGCCTGGGTTTCTGCAGAAAGGCCAAATGGTCTCTGCGGCCCACTTCTGCTCCCTAATGATCCATTCTCCCCATGACAGCCAGAATGATCTTTCTGAGACGTAAATCAGATCTTGCCACCTGACTGCTTAATACTCTCAAGTTGCTTCTCAGGAACTTAGAATCGGAATTTCTCCCCTGGCCCTCGAGACTCGCTGGTCTGCCTCCCTTCCCATTCCTACCTTGTCCCCTTCTCTCCATCGAGACTGGGTCTAATCCCGTGAACTTCAGCTCCTTCTAACCTACCATTGTTCTCATCGCCAAGGCTTTACATTGGTTATCTCTTTTACTGGACACTTATCCCTGCTTACTTCTCTTTCGAATCTCAGCTGCCCCAGGAAGTTTATATCAGGCCAGGCACGTTGACTCAAGGTCTGTAATCCTAGCACTCTGGGAGACCAAGGCATGTAGATCGCTTGTGTTCATGAGTTTAAGACTAGCCTGAGCAAGAGTAAGACCCCATCTCTAGTAAAAACAGAAAAAACTAGACAGGTGTTGTGGCTGGTACCTGTAGTCCTGGTTACTCGGGAGGCTGAAGCACAGAGAATTGCTTAAGCCTAAGAGTTTGAGGTTGCTGTTGAGATATGATGATGCCATGCCACTCTACCCAGGATGACAGAGTGGGACTGTGTCAAAAAAAAAAAAAAAAAAAAAAAAAGAGACAAGGGGAGAGGAGGGGAAAGAGGGGACAGGAGGGGAAAGAGGGGAGGGAGGGAGGGGGGGGGAGAGAGAGAGAGAGAGAGAGAGAGAGAAAGAAGAGAAGAAAAGAGAAAGGAAGGTAGGTTATGCCCTGCCCATCAAGCTTGTAATGCTCTATGAAACCAGCCTGTTGCGTTTGCTCATTGGTTTGGCTGCAAGGTGGCAGGTATGCAGCAGGCACTCAATCAATACCTGCTAACTGAAGCTCATGCGAAAGGGGTTGAGTGGACCATAAAGTAAGTCCCAACATCAATGAGGCACTGTTCTAACTGACCTAGTAGAAAAAGGTGAGTATTCTTCTTTTCCTTTTGTACAGGAGGAGAAACTGAGGCTTAGAAAGGTGAGATGGCTAGTAAGAGGTGGAATGGATCTGGATTCAGCTACTGACTCCAGAGCCATCCTCTTTACTGTGATGCCAGATGGCTTTCCATTATGTCAATCCTTGGGGAACACACCAGATGTGACATGGCCCACTTCCCCAGAAGGAAGCCAGACACTCTGGTTCAAGGCCACACAGAGCCAGGGCTGGCAGGCCTGATAACAAAGCCCTGACTTAATCATGTTATTCTGTTATTCTACCACTAAGCCTTCCACAGGGGTCCAAAGCACTGCAAAGGGCAGCATGAAATGCTGGGTGGTTGGGATTGCAAAAGCCAAGGGTGCTCCTTTTCCCCTACTGCCCCTCCCCAAAATAACTTCAAAGAAGCTCTAGTTCATTCCATCAGCTTGTAAGATACCTGCCTCTACTTCCTGAGCTCTGCTGATCAGGCAGGAAGACAAAGGCTTAATGAAAACCTGTTTTCAACACCTTTCCCTTCAACACTCCTATTTGGCTTCCAAAAGCCAGGCTGGAGGATCCTGCAGAAATGCAGGGGAAATATACCAGGATGGTTCCCAAGTAGGGAGGATAAGGCAGGAAGTGTGAGGGCTCAACAGGGGTTTATTAGGGATGAATCCAGGAGAATCCAGAGGGTCCTGTAGCTTTGGGAGCTCTGCAAACTTCACTCATGTAATTGTACTTCTTTTGCCAGCCCTCCATCCTTTTCCAAAGCCCCTTTTAAGGCCTTCTCAAAATACTTTCTCTCACCTATCCCAGTGATTTCCTGCTTTAAGTTCCAACACAGTATCACCTATTCGTTTGCTTCTATACACGTACGGAGTCACAGAAACACATCTGTGCTTATTAAATACCTCCTGACTGAATTAATGTGCACGGGAGAGACAGGGCAAGTTTCTGATGCAAACTTGCCAGCAGCAGCGGACTCTAAGCCCAGCTCCCTCCCACTTGATTCTTTGACAGGTCACAGCCCCGTGACTCAGTTTCATACCTAGGCTGGCAACCATGAGGGGATCTGCTGAGGAAAGCATGACATCACAGGTGGAAAAGGACTCAAACTTGCTCTCACAGTAAAAGGAAATCCCATGAGTCTTTTATTACATCTGCTTTGGAGAGTTAGGCATTTGATGTAGCTAATGTTTCTTATAATATAATAACAAAGAAAGGAAACGGACAGGAGTGTGGCAGTGGCCAGCAGGGAGGTGGGAGGGGAGTTATCACAGATGCCTGTGAATCCAAGTCCCAGATTTTGTGCTTTGAAATTGTACCTGTTCTTCCCCTGCGGCCTTTCAACACCAGACAGTATTCCAGAGGGACGTGTCTGAAGCACACATGGTTCTCCCCACATCAGTGCCTGCAGCGCTGGGGAGGCTCACCTTGAGTCTACGGCAAGTCCTTATAATTGAGTAGGCCTAGAAGAGGGGAGCTAATGGTGAGGAGGAAGGGGCAATGATGCCGAGGGAGGCCCACGGTGAGCAACAGTGGCATCCACGTTCCCCAGGGCTGTCTGTGTGCCAGAAACCAAAGCGTCCCATTCTGGGGAAACCAGCCAAGTCTCCTTCACTTCTGAATACTGGTGAGTTTATCTTTTTTTTTTTTGGAAATAGGGTCTAACTCTACTGTCCAGGCTAGAGTGCAGTGGCATCATTATTATCATAACTCACTGCAGCCTCAAACTCCTGGGCTTAAGAGATCCTCCTGCCTCAGCCTCCAAGTAGCTGGAACTATCATTGTGTGCTACTGCACCCAACTAAGTTTCCTATTTAGTAAGAAAGGTGTGTTTCTTGCTATGTTGCTCGGGCTGTCTTCAACTCCTGGCCTCAAGCCACCCTTCTGCCTTGGCCTCCCAAAGTGCTAGGATTACAGGCATGAGCCACCATACCCAGCAAGTTTATCTTGACATAAAATTACTTAGTTCCACTTTGTCCTTTACCCCAAATTCAGGGTGTAAACGGTCATGAGCCACCAAGACTAGGTCAGTCCGTTTCAAGAGGTATTCTAAGGAAAACTAGTTTCACAAGATGCTCTGTGATGACAATGTTGCCCTAACAGGGGAAAGTGCTACCTCTTCTAAACTTTTTTGGAGATTTACATCGTATATAAACATCTTAACAGCTGTGAAGTCCAGTAAAGAGCTCCTTAACTTTGCCCAAAGCACCGCTCTCCAAACCTGTATGACCACACAGGGGCACTGAGAGGAAGGAAGCATCAAAAACACAGAAATGAAAATTTAAAAAACGAAAAAAGGCAAATGAAGCCAGGGTTTTGCTGCCTGGGGTCACTTCCCCCTCACCTGTCTGAGAAGGAAGCAGAGCGGAAAGAGATGCAAGTCAAGTGCGCCTTTGACATCAGCGAGCTCCTGCATCCGGCCACACCTAAAGCCAGAAGCATCCTCGGAGACCCAACTCTGGAAGCAATAAGTTTCTTTCTTTCGCTCAAAACTAGTTTGCTTGTGTCTTGTCATTGGACAATTCTAATTAATGGGGAGTTGCGATTTGTTTGTAAAATGACTCCAGACATGAGGCTGAGAGTCAGACAGGAAAAATGTGGAAAGCAGAATTCACTCAGGCAGTAAGGACATGAGTTGAATCTAATCAAGTGGCAGAGGAAATTAGGTACAACCTGGGATGGGGTACAAGAGTCCATTGACCCAAATCGGTCAATAAATGTTGAAAGCGGTTACAAAAACTGATTAAGATCGAGACTTGAAAGAAACCCCAGAGAATGGTTGTTTACTATGTGGTGAAATAAAATTCCAGTGAAGAGTCCTGGAGACCCTGATGACACAGCAGGAAAAACTACAAGTGTATTCAGCTAGGACTCTGGAACAATCATTCTGAAATAGGACTTGACCACTCCTAAGTCCTGGTCCTGAACCTGGCTGAGAAAAACTGTACAATGGTCCTGAGGCCACCTGAGATGATAAACCAACTGCCCCCAGTTGGGGGCATATGTTGTTAAAGTCTGAGAAAGGTTGGAAAAGATGAAAAGCGATGAAAACAAATCATAATATTAATACTTAAGATTAAAGCATTGTGACCATTGGGTTAATCTCAGTGTATTTATAATATTTAAAAGAATACACAGCCTATTACAGAATCTGACAAAATGGTCTTGTGATTTCAATTTTAAATGAGTATTAATTTTTCACTTAAGACTCGTAAGATGAAATATGTAAGAATTGGATTAAGTTCTTAAAATAGAACTGAAATGTTTAAGATAATTATCTATGATGCTTGTAACTTTATTTGATTTGCAAGAATGAAGTGCCTAGAAAGACTGTGCTTGCCTGGCAGGTCAGTCTACCCTGCCAAGACATTTGAAGAACTTAAGGAAATCAGGTGTATTAAATTTATGAATATGGTCTAAAATATTTAAGGAAATAGAATTATCCAAGTTTGCAAACAGTGCTAATTGTGCAGCTAAATTCAATCTGCTAAATATGGATCATTATAATAAAGTAATAATCGGTAACAAGTGAAAATGACCTTAATGTATACAAAAATACTTTATAGGTGAGATTTGTAAGAAAATCTATGTTTAAAAATTAGAATTTCAAAATTGAAACCTAATTAACTCTAAGAAGTTATTTGGGGGTACAAAAGAACTCTTAAAAAAGGTGACTTTTTTAAAAATATTAAAGCAGATTTCCTTCTTTGAATTTTACATGAACGACTAGAAGAATAAGGGGGAACAGCATCTTCTCTTCTCACTAGTTTTTGCCTCTCCAGTTCACCTCCATTCTGCACTGTACGACTTTAGAAAGGGCTTCAAAACGTTAATGGAGACAACATTGTATTGGATAACCTTGAGAAACAAACAGAACCACCCCAGGTCCCCCTCTTAGCAACTAAAAGGATATGGGACACGGAGCTTGGCTGGTTTCCCCATCTTTTTATTTATCTGTTTATTTCAAGATAGCATATCATAGATACACCTGATAATATTCTTTGGCTGAAATATCTAGAGAAATGGCAAGCTGGTGCTTCCATCGATTCATCAGAACAATCAACACAAAGGCATCATTTCTAGCCGCATCACAGCCATGCATCTTTTTTCTACTCAATGACATGTTCTACATTGGTCAACTACTGGTACAACTGGTGATATAAGTGACCAGACTTAAAAAATGACTTTCACCTATTTTAAGCCAATGGATAGATTAAAGGAATTCCACCAGACATTTACTATTTTTATTCAAGACTTGTAAACTCAACATTTTTAGACCCAGAGTCAGGGGCCTTGAAGTCATTTATTCCTCTCATCCAGTCAGCCAGTGCCCTCCACCTGTCAGGCACTGTGCAAGGCAGTGGTGATGCGCTGATGACCCAGAACTGTCCCTGCCCTCCCTCGACTGCAAATCCAGTGGATGTGACAGGCAAGGACATAAGCTAAGACACGCACAAAAACGTAAAATAGGGACATGAGCAAAAGGCATCAAGTGGAAACTGCACTGGCTGCAGACATCACATCTCCAGCTTCCGGAATCTCCTAAAGTCACCAACCAAGTTCCATGGCAGGAACTAGTCTGGCAGCATTCCAAGCTCAGGCTCACCAATGCTCTTTGCTGTGCTCCTCTCCCCTTCCAGGCAGGGACAAGGCAAAGGCCAGGAGCCCTCGCTGTAGCTGTAGCTTCCCCAGCACCGTGTCCTGCGAGAGTTCAGACAAGGCATTTCCTCTCCAGGCTCATCCCTCTTCTGTATAATAGGGTTGGGGGCTGAGCTAAGCTACCCAAAAGGTTCCTTGCTGCCATCTGTGAGCTTATGCTCAGAGAAAGGTCAGTACAAAGGCAAATGGGCACACTGAAGGTCCCTGATGAGGCATCAGTAAAAGCTGCTAAATGGGCAACTCCATTCCCTGATCTCTGGGCTTCTTCATTGCTGATTCACTCCTTAGATCATTAATTTCAAAAGCCCAGAGTCTTTTAAATATTTGAAACAGATGCTAGTATCTTATATACAGGAGACAATTAGCTAGCCCTGAGTAGTAAGTACCCTTTGGAGACAGAGGTGTGCTCTCCCATTTGACATAATCTCTGTGTGAGCCTTTTAATTTACATAGGCTACCTGCTTGGCCCTGCAATTTGAGTTTGCAAGCCCTGGTATACAGGCATTACCACCCAGTTCATAACAGAGAGTCTGTATTAGACCATGCTATTTATCCACAAAGAAACAGTAGGTCATCTTGTGCAATATTTACAGCTACCATCGACAGTGTTTAGCAAATAAGCCAGGCACTGTACCAGTCATGTGATACGTATTATTCCACTATCATTTTCCCCTGGATGAAAAAGAGACTTAGGACATAATAACTCCATACGGCTTTTCTGGCTCATTAGAAAGACAGCACATATAGTGGCATCTAGATCGTGGCGTAGAGATATAGTACATATAGATCAGCTTCGAATCTCTGCTAATCACCAGGATCACCCAAGAACCCCCATCTGTGGTCAGCAACCAAGGCAATCAAGAGGAGTCCCCCATGTGGCCCAATATGTAGCATTTTAACCAGAGGCAAAGCTCTTAAGGCCTCAATTGTTTGTCTACTACCTCTTAGAGAAATATAGAGGTGAAAGAAAAAGGCTCTTCAAAAAAGCAATAATAAAATCCATTCAAAAATGGAAGGGCCCATAAAACCAGAAGATCCAGTTTCAGAGCCTTACAAGAGATGCTGACATCACCGTGTCAGGAATTCAAATGCCACTCAGAGGGCTTAACGTACAATTTTAACAGCCAAAATACAAGCTATCAGCTACGAAACACACAGGTGAAAGAATCATAAATTATTTCAGCTTTGAACACTTCCTGTTTTGCCCCACTATTGTGGGAAGCAAACATTCCATAGAATTGAAAAAGGTAAACTTGACTTCTCCAGGACTCCTGAGAAACCACATTTAATTTGGATGAGTTTTTAATATCTAGGTCTTCCTGGGGATGAGGTAGTTAAAAGTAGCAAGAATCTGTAATGGTCCTGAATTAATGTGATATTATATTTACAACTTCATTTTTCATGAAGCAAATAGGCAAAATAGAATCTCAAGGTTTGAGGGATGATTAAACAGATTTTTCCACTAGGAATTACATGCTCTGGCTTTCAGCAAAAGACTTCCAGAAGAGGAATTATTGAAGGATCCAGAGGGAGGATCATTACACTTTTTAAATGAACTCCCTGTGAGATAACGTTGTTTATTCAGGGAAAAGACTTGCTAAATTATGTTGTTAAAAAATCAGATTGTGGATATATTAGTTTTTCTCTGCTCACTAATAAAACCACAGCCGGTTAGCAGAAATAAAGTACTATAATTACAGTTGTGAAAAGCAGTCTTCACAAAGCAAGAATCTTAATCCTCCTCAAACTCCAAAGATTCAGTCTGCCCTCAGGGACAGTGTGGGTCACTCCCTCCTTGCCATCCACCTCCCTCCAGGTGACTAAACTCGCCCTGCGGAGCCACCACCAGTTGCACTCAGGCCTTACCTGCTAGGTTTTCCAGTTCTGCTCCAGAATCAAGGCAGAGACCACTTCCACAGCCCCGTGGCCCGCGCCAGACAGCTGCACTCAGTTGCACAAAGCCCAGACTGGTGGAACTTGTTTTCTGGCTATTGTTCAAGACAATTGTTCCAGGGAAACGCCAGGGCCCAAGCGGAATGAGATCCTTTGGTGTGGATGAGTGAGCAAGCCCAACCATAGGCTTAGTAGTAACCCCAGGGGAAGGGAAAGGGTTTGGCTACCTACATTTCCCACCAGACAGGTATGTTAACTATTTCCTCCCCAGGAGGTTTTCTCAGGAGCATCATCTCCCCTAAGCACCACTAGGGCCTATTAAGAAAATCCACCTTCAAAGAATGTAACAGGACTCCTGCAGAGCCCTATCTTTGTTTGTCTATCAGGGGATGACAATAATACAATGGCCAACTTAATTGAAGTTTAAAGTAATGTCAGCCTCTGTGCTAACTACACTCCATGCATTATTTCAGTTAATCCTCACAACTCTATAATAAAAATAACACCCGGCACTTATTAATAGCTTACCATAGGTCAGGCCCTGTTGTTACCTAACATATTTTCTCCCAAGTACCATGAGATAAATACTATACCCATTTCAGAGATGAGGCAATTGAGCATTCCCGAAAATAGGCCCAAAGGTTATATAATTTAGGAAATGTTGAAGGCGAGATGTAGACACAGATCCAAGAGTTTGTTTATTCTTTTTACACATTTTCATGAATATCTATCTTGGTATTAGAAGGACTTCAAAGTTTTCCATACCAAGATGGGTACAGTTACCTAAAATAAAACCACAATCTACCACCTTTCTGGGTTCCAGCCTACAAAGTTTGTATTCTGATGCAAAAAGATCCAGAACCTGAGGTTAAATCAAGGAAAGGGCAGAGTTTAGACTTTAAGTCCAGAATATGTAGTCTCACCTACGACCATTAATTCCCAGAGGCTCCAGATGGAGGCAGCACAAGTTCTACAGAAAAAAGTAAAATAGATCTGTGCTTGAATCTTGGCTCTGCCCTTTTATCTTGTGAGAACACCTTCAGCTCCAGGTTTCCTCCTGTGTGATACAGTGCTTATAGTGCCCAGGTCTCATAAGCCTTTGGTCAGGACCCAATCAGCCAGCACGTGCACAGACCTGCAGGTATATGGGTGATAGATAACCAGCACATCACTGCAAGGACTGTGGGAAGAAGATCCAGGCCCACATTATGAAATGTAGGATAAAGTTTTAGTGCAAGAACTTGCTTCTTACTGCCACAAATGGACAGTGTCGTGGGGGAGAAGCAACTTCTACAGACGGTGCCAGGTGCAAGGCCAATGACTTGGGGTGGAGAGAGGGAAACACAAATTCCATAAAGCGGGTTGCAAGCGGATTTAGCAGCAATCAGAATTCCCTGGGCTTGGGTTTCACCCCAAAGCACCTTTGTCCCATTTTTGGTAACTCATTCCTCAACAAGTAGGTGGTCCCCTGAGTAAGCGTGAAATTTCTTCCTTTGGGACTTCAGGGGCTTGGTGGAGTTAGAAACCTCAGCGCTTTGGTCCAGATGCCTCAGACCCTCATTGTTACAATAGGCACCAGCGTGTCTGCTGACCTCAGCTGCACAGAGCTCGCTCTCCTCTAAGGCTCCTCCAGAGAAGGCTGCTTACACTTGGGCCCCTGCCGGCTGGCTCTTGCCAAGGATCTCAACAAACTCATCCTGGTTTTCTGCTTACCAGAGGATATGTTCCCCCTAAATATCAACAGACTTCAACACTTTATAGCTAATGAAAGTAACAATGAATACTTACACAAGGTCACAAATTTTTGTTTTGTTTTTTTTACAGTTTTGGCTGGGGCTGGGCTTGAACCCACCACCCCCGGGAGGGCAGCGCCCCAAGGTCCAATCTTTTAATAACGGTTCTAAGCATCATGCTAAGCACTTTACAGACACCGTCCCACACATGCCTATTACCCTGGTGGCACAAACTATTAATGTCCTCTTTTCATACATGTGGAAAACTGAGGTTTACACAGGCTGTGTGACCTGCCCAGGTGCCACAACTAATAAATAGAGCTGCATTTGAACCCAAGCTCTTCTTAAGCACGTTGGCTCAACATACTAAGAGGTACAGATGCTTTTACATAAATCATGGTTATATAAGAACTCAGAACTTACACCTGCTATCCAAAAATCGCAGGATGTTTTAATGCAATCAAAAGTGACTTTTATAAATACCTCTAGGAGGTGAAAGAAAAGGAGGTAGGGAACAGGCCATTGGCTGGGTGCCTTCAATCTCCCGACACCCCATAACCTCCCCCACAATCCCCTCCGCTCAGCTCCCAATACATCTTGGGCACCTGGGAACCTGAAAGCACCAAACAGAAACAAAATTGCCGCAGGGTGGCTGCCATCTCCCAAACCAATCCCACCCGCTTCTGTTTTGCAGTTTGTCAGGGGCTTGCCCTTAAGCTATCTCCTTCTGGGGCAAGAAGGAAGAGGAGAGAACTCAGGCCAAGAAACCTTCACTTAAAATCAGCTCTGCAAAGAAAGAGAAGCCCAGACCTAGCTAATCAGGCACCCCAAGCACACATGAGAACAGCTAGCACCAACAACACGCGTCAGCATTAACATGCCAGGTGGACATCTTCCGCAATAAACAATAATCTCTGCTTCTTGAAAAGCAGTCCCAGAGCTCCAGGGCACAGCCCTAGGCCAACTCCAAGGCCATGTCAGCCTTCCCCAATTCAGCTTCCACTTGAGATCAGGTCCCTCCCATCCCCACCAAAGCCAAGTACAAGCCCACCATCAGTAGCCCAGGAGCCTCAAGGAGATCAGAAGATTCCTACCCTGGTCCTACTGCCAAAGCAAGGCTGCTTCTTAATATAATCTGAGATGCTCAGACAGGCTGTGCCGTGAGCATCACGTGAAAGTTGGTGAGCCCTCCACAATAAAACATCCCTTCATCCAGCTGAACCCACATTTACAATCACATACATAACCATCCCAAGTTCATCTGCCAAGTCCCCCAAGTAAGGTAAAGTGGTGGAGTGGACCTGGATTCTAATTCCAGTTTTGCCTTTTGTAGCTTTGTGACCTTGATCAAGTTACTTAACCTCTCTTAGTTCCCACTGCCTCATCTTAAAACTGCATTGTTTTAAGATGCATTGAAATTGAATGAAACTTTGTCTGCTATTTGCTTGGTACAGAGTTAGAGGTAAAGAATATTGTTTTCTTCTCTTCTTATCTGGCTTTAAAACAGAAATATGCTTCCCCTTGGGTAGCTATAAAGGTCTTAATGAAGCAAGAAAAGTCCTCATGCTTAAATTTCCTATGCCATCTCTCCTGGAGCCTAGTTTCCAGAAAAAAAACCAATCCAGTAATTTGCCATATTAGCAAACACAACCGCAAGTTCACCGGGCTCCTTAGATTCCAAACAAAACCTCCAACTGCAAGTCATTTTAATCAGCACCCTCAGAACCACCAGCAGCCCCTGCCTGGGGCCACACTGCCTCTCCCAGTTCATGCCTCCCCACCAGGCTGCAAATCTCCTAAAAAAAATCCACAATAAGGATTTAAGACAGCTGGTTGATCAATACCCAGCTTTTCAGACTCAGCACTCTAAGTTGATAAGATGGCCTGGAAAACATTGACATAATTCAAATATCTAGGTGGACTAAGGACAGTTGAGTAACACCCCAGCTTCCTCTGAAACTATCAAGGTTAGATGGGAAGAGAAGGGAAGGTGGAGAGAGAGAAGGTGCTGCAGTTCCTGACCAGGGACCTACCACCATCACCCAGTGATTTCAGCAGCTGCACCACTAGTTGCTCTGCCTGAGTTTTTGATCCCAGCCAAAGAGTGACAAGGCAGCACTCACGCCCACCCCTTGCCCTAGAAATTTTAATAAATCATCCTACCTTGCAAGGTTCCTAGGCCAGAGCATTTCTGTACATTGTGGTCCTGGGAGAACAGCGGACAAAGAAGCTGAAATCAATCTCACAGGATGGCAAGTCCTTCAGCCAGCCGGGCCAGCCCAGGATGGGCCAGGGAATCCTGGCACTTCAGCAACTCTACTACTAAAGGACTAGCTAACAGGGGATCACCATTCCCCAGCCCAGGAAAGAAATACGATCCCCAACAAAATTAACCTCTAAAGTGCTGAAGGAGGGAGAGGTCAGGCCTGAGTGCCAGTATCAAGTCAGCTGTGAAAAGTTTCAGCAAAGCAAAAGCTAACACCAAACTCTGAAACCCATTACCGTAAAGCACTGAATGGAAGGGCCCTCCCAGGGGAGTTTGTAACAGCAGGTCAGGCGGAAGAAAATCTAAAAGTGACCAAAATAAATCCTCACAGACTGTACTAATACATTGTAGAAAGTCTTTTCTAAGTGTTACTTTTAATGACCCAGAAAACATTGACCATAACGTTTCTTAGCTCATTCCACAGAAGTCTGAATGCAAAGCATTTGATGAAAATGATTTCACCTACAGGGAGAACTTCCGTGCCTAGAAAGGAAATGATACCTGTTTGTACAGTTAATGATGACATACATTATTTCCGGTGATGTCAGGTTTGATGCAGTGCCAACTTAAACACGCATTAATGCCTCAGGCTACTTATTTCAAAGGAAAAACAATCTCAGGAGCTACATTAGGCATTATGGTACAGAAGCAGGAAGGGGAGGTGGGACTGAGAGTGAGTCCCAGTTCTGGCAAGGGCAGGGGTTGCACCAACTAATCCCTATTAAAACCTGTAATCAAGGAACTCAGAAGGAACTATGTAAACAGATGCTATGAACAATGAACAACTGTCTTACTGCTGAGAAGCCAAAAGCAAAATTACGTGATAGCCACAAGCTTTTATTTCAAAATGAAGGCTCAAGATGCTCTCCCAACCCCTTTTCTCTCTCCTCAAATCCTACCAGTTGGTTGCTGGCAGCTTTCAAAGACTTTCCCTGAGAAAGGCTCTCCCCCAGGCCTGGGAGGCCTCGCCAGTGGGATAGGGTAGGGGAAGGGGGGGTTGTGTCCCTGGCGGGTGGCTAGGAAAGGAAGCAATAGCTGGCTATGAGGGAGGTCTCCATGTGGTCAGCCTTTGCTCAGCAAACAGAAGATTTTCAAAGGGGAATGAAGAGCCATTCTGCCCCCACCCAAAAGGGAAGGAATAAAAGGTCTCCTCAAAGAAGAAAGGAGGGTCTGGTGGGGCTTCCCAGGTGAATGAAAATGCAAACCAGTCTAGGAGCGGAGATTGTGATCTTGAAGGAGTCCCAGCCAAAGTTAATCATTCACATCTCATCCCTCAAGGCCCTCTTGGCTTGAAAGATTGCTGGGGTGTCTGCAGTGGGGTGAGGTGGGCAGAGGTAGGCAGAGGGTGCTTTGAGGGGATGGGGTGTAGTTTATATTTATTAAGACAAAAAAGGCGGGGGTGGGGGGGGTGGGGGGACCTAAGCTCTGGCTGACAAAGATGCTTCAAACGACTCCTTATCTACTGTGCTGTCCCTGGAGCTGACTTTATCTTTTACAACATGACTTTTTTGAGAATCTGGCCAATCTCTGGGTTAATTTGGTAGTAAACACCACTGCACTCCGACCAGCTGTAATTTGGGAATGGGAGGATGACTGTGTATGGAAGACTTGTGCACATATACACACATACTAAATATTTCCCACTGTTTCCTACAATTGTTCGTTGCTCTAAGCAAATAAAATAGGTAAAAATCCTGATGAGCACTAAGGTAAACTAGAGATGGTATCTATCCATTCGTTTATTCCTTCATTCAACTAACATTTTATAGAGCATCTGCTATGTGGCAAGCACTGTTTTAAGTGCTGAGGACACAGTAGTCAAGGAAACAAGACAAAAAAATCCCTACTGTAATGGAAGATATCTGTTAGTGTTAGAACTATAAAATAGAACGAGAAAAAAAGTAAATTATACAGTATGTTGGCAATATATGCTAGGGAGAACAAAATAATGTAAAGAAGAAAATGTGATTTGTCAAGAGGAAGTTCTGAAATTTTACATGGGGTGGTTTTGAAGGCCTGAGGGAAGAAGAGTTTTATTACAAATCTGAAAAAGTACGGGACTGGTTATGTGACTACCTGGGGGTAAAAGACTTCTAAGAGACAGCACGGTCAGAGCAAAGCCCCTGGGACAGAATAAAACTGGCAGTTCATTCAAAAAATGAATGGCTGGAATGGAGTGAGTGGTGATCACAAGTGGGCTTAAGAGAAAGCCAGGCCAGAGGGCCTGGGGGGAATGGAGAGAGGAGAGGGCCTGGTAGAGCCTGGCAAGTCATGGTAAGCACCTTGGCTCTAGTGAGAGAGGATACGCCATAAAAAGTTCATTTAAATCTCCTACAATGCTACAAATATAATTTTAATTACACACAATTTTTACAAGGGTGAGTTTATTGCACAAGACAAAGGGCTTTAAGGGGGTCCTCGTCAGCTTCTGTGGTTGCCAGTAACAATCACACCTTTAATATCAAAAGCTCTAAATTCTTTGCACCTTCAGGTTACATTTAGTCAGTGTTTTCCAGTGTCATAAAAGATACAGATCAGTATGAATCAGTAAGAGCCATCCAGGCAACAGGAAGAGAAAGAGGAGGTAGGTCAAGCAGCTCTATGACAGCAGGTGCCCTTTGCTCTTGTCAAAGAGCCAAGCTTCCCTCAGCATTTTTGACTGTTGCTCCTGAACAGGCCAAATTCCAAAGACTTTTGAGAACTCTTAACATTTTTGTTCATAGTCACAATGTTATCAATGATGTTAACTTAGACATTTCTTTAAAACGAAAAGTAGTTGACAACTTCTAGCCAGGGATCAGAGAGAGTACTAGACAACTTTATTCTGAGAATATAGTATACAATTAGACAAAACAGAAAACCACTGAAATAAACCTAATAAGATGTTCACTTTTTTTTTTTTTTTGACAGAGTCTTATTTTGTTGCCCTCAGTAGAGTGCCCTGCATCACAACTCACAGGAGCCTCCAACTCTTGGGCTGAAGTGATTCTCTTGCCTCAGCCTCCAGAGTAGCTGGGACTACAGGTGCCTGCCACAATGCTGGGCTATTTTAGGGACAGGGTCTCGCATTTTTTATTTAAGACAGAGTCTCATTATGTCAACCTCGGTAAAGTGCTGTAACGTCACAGCTCACAGCAACCTCTGACTCTTGGACTTAAGTAATTCTGTTGCCTCAGTCTCCCAAATTGCTGGGACTATAGGCTCCCACCACAATGCCTGGCTATTTTTGTTGTTGTTGTTGCAGTTGTCATTGTTGTTTAGCAGGCCCAGACCGGCCTTGAACCCACCAGCCTCAGTGTATGCGGCCAGTACCCTACCCACTGAGCTATGGGCACTGCCAGGGTGTCACTATTGATCAGGCTAGTCTCAAACCTGTGAGCTCAAGCAATCCACCCACTGTGGCCTCCAGAATGCTAGGATTACAGGCGTGAGCCACTGTACCCAGGCATGTTCACTTGTTTTTTTTCTTATTATTATTAAATCACAGCTGTGTACATTAATGAGATTATGGGGCACCATACACTGGTTTTATAGACCGTTTGACACATTTTCATCACACTGGTTAACATAGCCTTCCTGGCATTTTCTTAGTTATTGTGTTAAGACATTTACATTCTACATTTACTAAGTTTCGCATATACCCTTGTAAGATGCACCACAGGTGTAATCCCATCAATCACTCTCCCTCCACCCGCTTCCCCCCTCCCACCCCTCCCTTTCCCCCTTCCCCCTATTCTTAGGTTATAACTGGGTTTTAGCTTTCATGTGAAAGCCATAAATTAGTTTCATAGTAGGGCTGAGTACATTGGATACTTTTTCTTACATTCTTGAGATACATTACTAAGAAGAATATGTTCCAGCTCCATCCATGTAAACATGAAAGAGGTAAAGTCTCCATCTTTCTTTAAGGCTGCATAATATTCCCTGGCGTACATATACCACTATTTATTAATCCATTCGTGGATCAATGGCATTTAGGGTTTTTCCATGACTTACCAATTATGAATTGGGCTGCAATAAACATTCTGGTACCAATATCTTTGTTATAATGTGATTTTTGGTCTTCTGGGTGTATACCTAGTAGAGGAATTATAGGATTGAATGGCTGGTCTATTTTTAGATCTCCAAGTGTTCTCCAAACATCTTTCCAAAAGGAATGTATTAATTTGCATTCCCACCAGCAGTGTAGAAGTGTTCCCTTTTCTCCACATCCACGCCAACATCTCTGGTCTTGGGATTTTGTGATATGGGCTAATCTTACTGGAATTAGATGATATCTCAAAGTAGTTTTGATTTGTATTTCTCTGATGATTAAAGATGATCAGCATTTTTCATATGTCTGTAGGCCATGAGCCTGTCTTCTATAGAGAAGTTTCTCTTCAAGTCCCTTGCCCAGCCTGCGAGGGGATCACTTGTTCTTTTCTTGCTTATACGTTAGAGTTCTCTGTGGATTCTGGTTATTAAACCTTTGTCGGAGACTAACTTGCAAATGTCTTCTCCCATTCTAAGGGCTGTCTGCTTGCTTTACTTACTGCGTTCTTGGCTGTGCAGAAGCTTTTTAGTTTGATCAGGTCCCAGTAGTGTATTTTTGAAGCTACTTCAATTGCCGGGGGGGGGGGGTGTCCTCCTTATAAAATACTTGCCCAGACCGATTACTTCAAGGGTTTTCACTGCACTCTCTTCCAGTATTTTTATAGTTTCATGTCTTAAGTTTATATCTTTAATCCAGTGAGAGTCTATCTTAGTTAATGGTGAAAGGTGTGGGTCTAGTTTCAGTCTTCTACAGGTTGCCAGCCAGTTCACCCAGCACCATTTGTAAAATAGGGAATCTTTTCCCCACTGAATGTTTTTAATTGGCTTGTCAAAAATCAAATAACAGTAAGTAGCTGGATTCACCTCTTGGTTCTCTATTCTGTTCCAGACATCTATTTCTCTGTTTTTGTGGCAGTACCATGCTATTTTGATCACTATTGATTTATAGTATAGTCTGAGGTCTGGTAGTGTGATTCTTCCTGTTTTGTTTTTATTTCTGAGTAATGTCTTGGCTATTCGAGGTTTTTTTCTGATTCCATATAAAACGAAGTATTATTTTTTCAAAATCTTTAAAGTATGACAGTGGAGCTTTAATAGGGATTGCATTAAAATTGTATATTGCTTTGGGTAGTATGGACATTTTAACAATGTTGATTCTTCCCAGCCATGAGCATGGTATGTTTCTCCATTTGTTAACATTTTCAGCTATTTCTTTTCTTAGAGTTTCATAGTTCTCTTTATAGAGATCTTTCACATCCTTTGTTAGATAAACTCCCAAATATTTCATCTTCTTTGGCACTACTGTGAATGGAATAGAGTCCTTAACTGTTTTTTCAGTTTCACTATTATTGGTATATATAAAGGCTACCGATTTATGAATGTTGATTTTGTAACCTGAGACGCTGCTGTATTCCTTTATCGCTTCTAAGAGTTTTGTAGTAGAATCCCTGGTGTTTTCCAGATATACGATCATATCATCTGCAAAGAGTGAAAGTTTGATCTCTTCTGACCTTATATGGATAGCCTTTTCTTCCCTAATTACTGTGGCTAAAACTTCCATTACAATGTTAAAGAGCAGTGGAGACAATGGACAGCCTTGTCTGGTTCCCGATCTCAGTGGAAATGATTTCAATTTAACTCCATTCAATATGATATTGCCTGTGGGTTTGCTGTAGATGGCCTCTATCAGTTTAAGAAATGTCCCTTCTATACCAATTTCCTTAAGTGTTCTGATCATGAAGGGATGCTGGATATTATCAAAAGCTTTTTCTGCATCAATTGAGAGAATCATATGGTCTTTGTTTTTTAATTTGTTTCTGTGCTGAATTATACTTACAGATTTACGTATATTGAACCAGCCTTGAGACCCTGGGATAAAACCGACTTGGTCGTTATGTGTAATTTGTTTGATGTGTTGCTGGATTCTGTTTGTTAGGATCTTGTTGAATATTTTTGCATCTATATTTATTAGTGATATTGGTCTATAATTTTCTTTTCTTGTTGGGTCTTTTCCTGGTTTGGGGATCAGGGTGATGTTTGCTTCATAGAACGTGTTGGGTAGTCTTCCTTCTTTTTCTACATTTTGGAACAGGCTGAGTAATATAGGTACTAACTCCTCTTTAAAGGTTTGGTAGAATTCTGACGTGAAGCCATCTGGTCCCGGGCTTTTCTTTTTAGGGAGTTTTTGTATGGTTGATGCTATTTCTGAACTTGATATGGGCCTATTCAACGTTTCCACTTGATTCTGGCTAAGTCTTGGAAGGTGAAGTGCTTCCAAGTATTGGTCAATTTCCTTCAGATTTTCATATTTCAGAGAATAAAGTGTCTTGTAATATTCATTAAGGATTTTTTTAATTTCTGAAGAGTCTGTTGTTATTTTGTCTTTTTTGTTTCTGATTGATGAGATTAGAGATTTTACTCTTTTATTCCTGGTTAGGTTAGCCAAAGGTTTATCTATTTTATTGACCTTTTCAAAAAACCAACTTTTTGATTTATTGCTCTGTTGTATAATTCTTTGTTTTCAATTTCATTTAATTCTGCTCTAATTTTGGTTATTTCTTTTCTTCTGGAATATTCTTCCTTTTCCAGTTGCTTGAGATGTCCCATTAAGTTGTTAACTTTCTCTCTTTCCGTTCTCTTGAGGAAGGCTTGTAGTGCTATAAATTTCCCTCTGAGGACTGTCTTTGCAGTATCCCAGAGGTTCTGGTAATTCGTGTCTTCATTGTCGTTTTGTTCCAAAAATTTGGCAATTTCCTTCTTAATCTCATCTCTGACCCAGCTATCATTCAGCATAAGGTTATTTAACTTCCATGTTTTTGTATGAGTATGCAGATTCCTGTTGTTACTGAGCTCAACTTTTATTCCATGGTGGTCCAAGAAGATGCAAGGATTAATTTATTCCTATAAATTTACTCAGGTTGGACTTGTGACCTAAGATGTGATCAATTTTGGAGTATGTTCCGTGGGCTGAGAAGAAGTATGTGTATTCAGTTTTGTTGGGATGAAACGTTCTGTAGATGTCTGCTAAATCCAAATGTTGGATGGTTAGGTTAAAATCTAGAATTTCTTTGCTCAGCTTCTTATTGGAGGATCGGTCCAACAATGCCAAAGGAGTGTTGAAATCTCCAACTATTATGGAGCTGAAGGAAATCAGGTTGCTCATGTCTGTCAGAGTTTCTCTTATAAATTTGAGCATTCTGGTTGGTTGCATAGATATTAATAATTGAAATCTCATCATATTGAGATTCAGTTACATCTGCCTTAACAAATATGAAGTGACCATTCTTATCCTTCCTTACTTTTGTTGGTTTAAAGCCTATTGTATCTGCAAATAAAATTGCAACACCTGCTTTTTTCTGATTACAATTTGCCTGAAATATGGATGACCATCCTTTCACCCTGAGTCTATATTTGTCTTTTAAGGTAATATATGACTCTTGTATACAGCAAATATCTGGCCTGAGTTTTTGTATCCAGTCAGCTAACCTGTGCCTCTTTAGAAGACAGGCTAAGCTGTTCACATTAATGAAGAATATTGATAAGTCTGGTAAAATTTTGGGTATCGAGTTTTTTGAAAGTCCAGTGGACATTTTTAATCCTTTTGCCACTGTGTAAGTTGGAGTTTGATCAAAAGTTTCTGAGTGAGTTTACTTGTATGGTAGAGGATTGGGCTGGTCATTATGGAGGATAGGTCTGAGTATATCCTAAAGAGCTGGTTTGGTTATAGCAAATTTCTTCAACATATAAATGTCATTAAAGTATTTAATTTTTCCATCATAAATGAAACACAGTTTAGCTGGATCCAGGATCCAGGGCTGAAAGTTATTTTGCTTTAGGAGATTAAAAGCCAATGACCCTGACTGGAAAAGTTTCAGCAGAGATCTGCAGTTATTCTAATATTCTTCCCTTTGTAGGTAATGGATTTCTTATGTCTGGCTGCTTTCAGAATTTTCTCCTTCATATTACCTTTAGTGAAGTTAATTATGATATGCCTGGGGGATGTCTTATACGGATTGAGTTATGCTGGGGTTCTGAAACTGTCTGCTATCTGAATTTCAGAATCTCTTGGCATGTCTGGAAAATTCTTTTTCATAATTTCATGGAGAAGCGCCTCTGTGCCTTGCGAGGCCACTTCATCACTTTCAGGGATTCCAATGAGGTGGATATTAACTTTCTTCAAATTATCCCAGAGCTATCTGAGAGAATGATCCATTTTTGCTCTCCATTTCTCTTCCTCTTTGAGAGTTTGGGAGCATTCAAAGGCTTTGTCTGTTATTGAGGGATTCTACTGTATTTTTCAGATCTTTGAGGGCTACAAATTCTTGCTTCAGTGCATCAAAATCTTTGCTGGTTTTTGTCTTTAAATTCGTTATATTCTTGAGGCAACTTTTGAATTTCTCCTCAAATTTCTAATTCTGGGTTTTGAATTGCTGCTTGAATTTCTAATTCCAAATTTTTCTCCATTTTATTAATCTTGTTTGCAATCCAAATTCTGAATTCGATTTCTAACATCTCGGCCAGCTGTTTATGAATAGGATCTTCAGTTACATCTGCCATATCTTTCCTTGGTGGGGGTTGATCTATTCTGGTTATTCATGTTACCAGAGTTTTTCTGCTGATTTCGCCCCATGATTGTTTTACACCATTTGACTTTTCCCCTGGAGCTTTGTTGAGGACCCGTACAGTGCTATGGCCTTAGAAACTGGGGACCTGTTTGGTGTGGTGGGGTTAAGTGGTTCTATCTTGTTTCAGCTGGTCTCTGTTTGACCCTAATGAAACAGTTACTCTGGGTTGAAGTCTCAGCTGTGGAGAAATATCAGCAATTAAGTCACCCTGCCCCCCACAGGCAACAATTGGAAAAGGAAAATCAAACCTTCCTACAACCACACACCCAGGGCACCACGTGAATAGTCCTCAGGCGAGTGGCTCAGTTCAAAAGGTCTAAATCAATTGTCTTAGTCAGCACCTGTCTCAGGTGGGAGAGTTTAAAAGGTCTCTGGCAACTGGATCGCAGGGGTCTGGTGACTACTCTGATATGGCTTGCTCCAGTGCTCCGTGGAGTCAGGAGGATCCACCCAGAAAATAGATCAGTCTGGGAAGGTTGATGCCTCCTTCCCCACCTTGCACCTCTGTCACACCCAGTCACTGATAGTCCCACAGGGCTTTGACCCAGTTGCCTGTAGTGAACAGATACTCCAGGGGTTTGCACCTGCCTCAATCACAAGGAAATCTATTTCTGCTCAGCCAGGCCACTGTGCTCTGCTTCTATCTACCAGGGAGAGGTGAGGACTGACAACCTCGGGCGCTTGATGGAGGCTGGGGGGTGTTCACTCAGTTCCAGCTCCACCCCCTGATTGATGTTACTGACATAACAGAACAGAACTTTGAGGGAATTTGTTTCTGTCCCTGCTAAATTCCCCTGCAGAAGAGAAGCTGTTTTGAGTTCCCAGAGTCTGCACCTCAGGCCCTGTCTTTGCTCCTGCAGGTTTGTGTTTGGTTACCTGTCAGTTCTAGCCTCCTGTCTTCTGTTGTCTATAGGCTGATGATCCCCTGAGGGCCGGGTGCGTCTTAGGCTCAGTAAAGTGGTCCTCTGGGTCAGCCCCGCTCTAGGAACGTCCTGGCTCTGCACATGTGTTTCTAGTCCCCACGCTCCACGCATGCCAGTACCGCCTCAGGCAAACCCTTTACTCACAGGGCCTATGTTTCCATCCCAGATCTGTTCATGGTGGTTGCCACGTGAGCAGATGCCCGGCCTCCTCTGGTTGCCCAGGGAGACAGGGGGTGTGGCTTCAGAATATCCAGGAGTGAGTTCTATTGTTGCCAAAAGACAGCTGCTGCACTGCACCTTGGGGCATCGCCACTCCGGTGTGGTTCCCTCTCAGCTGACCATCCTCTCCTCACGCCCGTGCCCCAGAGTCAGCACTGAACAGCTGCAGTTTAGGCCCTGTCCAGACCCCTTGAAAAATCACCCAAGAATCTGGAGTCCTGGGGGACAGGCCTCCAGACCTCAGAGTGAGAGTGGAGGGGAGTGCTGGGAGCTCAGAGTTGCAGGTAGAGAATATATACAGTTTTATACACTTTAATGCCTGGCAGTAGAAGGCCATGCCACCCTAGTAGGGGAGGTAGGTCCAGTTTTTAGAGGGTCTCTCCCGTGGAGTGTAGTGGGAGGATCTTTGAACTCTGCTTGTTTGTTTGTGGGGCACTCTGAGCCATTCTCATGGGGGAGGGGACTTTTGTTTGTATCCTTGGGGTCGCAGTTGGCCTCAGCGGGGTTGATGTGCATTCTTCAACCTTCTCTCTTTGTGCAGCTCTAATCCACCAGGTTACTTCATGTTCACTTATTTTTAATGAACAATAAACAGTAGTGAAGAGGCTTTGCTCCTTCTCCAACCTAATCTGTTTTCCCACTTTACTGACTTTTCCTCACTGGCTGGAAAATATATCTCTCATCTCATCTCCTTTGACCCTGTGCTCATATTCCCTCCATGATCCTGCCAGTGTCTGCTGCATCTTACAGCAAAACATCTCAGAGGAGCTCTCTGCATGTCTCGTGTCCTCAGGAACTCTTCAACCTACCAGTCAAAACTTTGGTCGCCAAGACTCTTCTGAGACCTGTTTCCCCCAAGAACATCAATGGCTTCTTTCTTGCCAAAGCCAATGGTCAGGTCAACTTTTTGTCTTGAATTTTCAGCAGCTGGGTCTCTTCTTGGGCTTCCGTGCCAGCATCTCTATCTGGTTCCTCCCTTCCATCCTGGCTGTGCCTCACAGTCTCCTGTGATCCCTTTCCTCTCCTCGCCAGGCTATCCTTAGTCCCCTTCTTTTTTCTACACGCAGAGTTTCTTTGTAGGTGATCTCATGCCATGGCTCCAAGTAGACAGACTTGAGTAGACAGACAACTCTAAACTGTAATCTCTAGCCTGACCCCTTTGTATACTTAATACATTTAAAATCAAATGTACGTTATGCAAAACCATTGCTTCCAACATCCAAATTGCCTGCACCTCCACTCCCTAAGCCTTCCCCATCTGAAAGTACAACTGTCCCTTAGCGATCCTAATTCTCACATGCCTTCTTGCCTCCTATATATAATCCACTAACCTGTGGGCTATACCTTCCTGATACACCTTGAACCTGATCACTACTCAGCGTCTGAAGTAAGATAACCCTGCCATCAGTCTCTCTTGCAACAGCCACCCCTGGACAGCTCAGCCTTCCCGTGTGCTCTGCTAGGGTCTGTCATCCATGCAGCTGCGACACTGTTCCTTCTCAAATATACCTCAGATTGTATCACACGCCTTCCTGAAACCCTCCAATAATTTCCCAGGGACTACAGAATAAAATCCAAATTTGTCTCCTTGGCTTAGAAGGCCCATATGAACTGGCTCCTGCCCACCTTGCCTGCTACTCTGCCCTTTCCCTTCAAGGGTCCAGAGATGGCCCACAAATGTGCCAAGCTTATTCTATTTCTCCAGCCCTTGCACTGTGGCTCTTCCCGCTTGAAATGCACTTGACCTCATCTCCTAATGGCTGCCCACTTCTAGCCATTTAGGTCTCAGTTGGAATGTCGCCTCCTCAGGAATTGCCCTCTAGACTCTGGTTCTACCATATGGTTTTCTTCATGAGACTAACACATTATCTTTTCAACAGTTTGTCTCCCCCCTCCCTAAATAGTGAGCTCCATGAGGCTAGGCACACTGTTTGCTCTTGTTCTGAGCCATATCCTCCCAGTGTCTACAGCTCAGCTGATACAGCCCTGAACCCTGAATGCAGGAGAGCAAAGCAGAACTGAACATTGTGTGTGGTCTCCTGGGACTCTGTGGCATTTCCAAGACTTTTGCTCAATAGTTCTTAATATTTTAAGGCCTGGTGTGATGGCTCACACCTGTAATCCTAGCACTCTGGGAGGCCGAGGTGGGCAGCCTCCCTGAGTTCAGGAGTTTAAGAGCAGCCTGAGCTAAAGTGAGACCCTATCTCTAAAAACAAAAACAAACAAACAAACAAAAACACGGGTGTTGTGGTGGGTGCCTATAGTCCCAACTACTTGGGAGGCTGAGGCAAGAGGATCACTTGAGCCCAAGAGTTTGAGGCTGCTGTGAGCTATGATGCCATGGCACTCTACTGAGAATGACAAAGTAAGACTCTGTCTCAAAGAAACAAAACAAAACAAAACAATAGTTCTTAATATTTTATTTGGTTGAAGACTCATTTGAGAATTGGACAGAAACTCAGGCCTACCCATAGAAAAATGGCATAAAACTATATCTTACTAATTTCAAGCAATTCATGAACTATCTGAATTCTGTCCATAAAGCCTAGGTCAAGGGCAGCTGCTTCTACATTTTAAGGCACCAACTTTATATGAGGTCTGATTTCATTTCTATCCCATGGCTTTTGTTTCCTTAATTTGGGAATCAGTCTTTCCATTCGTTTCCATTGCTTTCTTCTGGCTTGACCTTAGCAGAACAAAGAGCGGAGGGAGGGAGGAAGGAAAACTCTTTTGGATGAATAAACAAGAATTAAAAGATAAAGGGTTAAATAAAGATCTGTGCATGTGAGACATTAAAAGATGTGAAACATCTCTTATTGCCTAGAGTGGAATTTCATGTGGTGTGGTATGGTCTGCAGCAGGCAATGGGAAGGGAGGAATACTTCAGGAATACTCCCTAGAGAAATATTCTAGGTATTTCCAAGTATTGGAGCTAACATAGGGACTTTGTGGTTTTCAATAAAAATTGTAAGAAACAAGGTAGTTTGGGGGTAGCAAGTGAATGACATTCACCAAGTAGTCACTGAGGGCTGAACCCGTACCAGTTGCCAGGCTGGCTGGACATGGGGAGTATGAAGGGGTGATAGAGAAGGGCCCGGCCTCAGCAGGGCTGTTAACCTGGAAGAGACAAATGAGTACAATCCTTACGGCTGGGAGGAAAGTGAGGAAAGAAATAAAGAGGCTGCCGTGAAGGAGAGTCACAGGAAACGCTTACTTTAAATAGCATGGTCAGGAAACGCCATTTCCAGGAAGTGACATTTACAGGAAGACAGAAAGATGAGAAAGGGCTGGCCGGCCATCGGCAGAGGAAAGCCAGGTGTTCCAGATGGAGGAGACAGGGGACAGAGATGTCAGGCTTCACGTGTCCTCCATTGGAAATGTGGCATCATGTGTCCTCCAAACGCTCAAAGGAGGGAGCAGCTGGGTATATTGGAGAAGCAAAAAGGTGGCTACCATGCTTGAAGCCTGGAAAATGGGTGGAGGCGACATTACTGGGAAAGAAAGTCCATCCTCTGGAGTATTTTCAGACCCATTAGGAACAACTGATCCTGGGGAGGTGTCTGTCAAGAGCTATGGAGGCCAGTCAGTGTGTCCAGGCAGCTCCTGCCTTCCTTATACATTTCCTCCCCTCTTGTCTGGGAAATAGGACCCTACAGGATGAGCAAGGCGGCCTCCCTTCTGGCTAATGTTCAAGAACGTGAGGTCGTGGGAAGGAAGCTGAGCTTCCACAGGATCCCTTATTACCCTTACAGCGAGGAGGTGACACTATCTCCAATCTTACTACAAAGACAGGATGAGCTGCCTTTCAGCTTCAAATGTCTTACGGCATTGCCGTTTTTGTTACGTTTTGTTGGTTATTTCTTGAGACTGTCTAGAGCCCACCACTGTGGGTACTCATACTACTACACTCCTTAATCTTTAAACAAAAGTCTTTGTTCACCAGGAAGGGCATCCAGTCTGCTGTTTGGTTTATGCCCCTCCCATTCTCAATCCAAAGCCAGAGTTTTGTTAAGACCTTGGACAGAGGAAGCTGAAGAACATGAGTAGGTGGGTGACAGCATCTTCAGCCTTAAATCATACATTAAGACCTTTCCTCCTCAGTCTGACACCACGGATGTCTTTTTGGACAAGATTCCAGTTGGCTGTCAAACCAGAATGGCAGCATTTCCAATGGAGGACACGTGAAGCCAAAGTTATTCTCAATAGCAATGATTAAGACTTATAGGTTTTCGGGTGGCACCTGTGGCTCAAGGAGTAGGGCGCCGGTCCCATATGCCAGAGGTGGCAGGTTCAAACCCAGCCCCGGCCACAAAAAAAAAAAAAAAAAAAAAAAAGACTTACAGGTTTTCATGTCTATAAATTTCATTTAATCCTCAGAACTGTTCTAACATGTATTATTAGTCCCATGTTATAGAAACTGGGGCTCATAGAATTTAGATGACTTACCCATAGTAATATGAGTGCTGAGCAACAGGCTGGAGCCAAGTCCTACTTGATTTCAGACACCACACTGTGCAGAGGAGTGAAAACCTCCCGGTCACTATGCCAATGGGCGACACCTTTCCCAGGTTACCCCAGAGTCTATTAGCTACTGCTAACACTTTGGGGCTTAGTCTAGTTTAGCTATACCCTTTACCAAATCTTATGCTACGTGGCTCCTCCTGTTATTTCCAGTGATCGTTCTCTTTAAAATATTGGCTGGCTGTGTATGTTTACATGCCAGGCACTGTGCTAGGAACACAGTGGTATGTAGTAAGAGAAAGGTGTCTCATGGAGCTTATAGTCTTCTGTATGTAGAGGGATCAGGCAGTAAAATAAAAAACTAATATATTTACTTGTAAACCATGATATATGCCATGAAAGAAACAGTGAGCTGAGAGCATATTATAGGGGAGAAGAGGAAAATTATCGGACAATAAAGTCCAAAAAAGCCATGCTCAGGCTGCCTGTACAGAGTGCTGTGCCACGCTGAAAGTTGACAATTTTGGTGAAAGTTTTAAAACCCGTGCCTACAAGTCACTTTCCAGATAGTAAAGTCTAGATTATCCCATTAAACCCCATTTCAAACCCCCTTGGCTAACTACAACAAACATAAAAATTCCTGTCATTGTCTCCAAGGCCAGAAGGGGTAGCCACAGATGAAAAAGTTAGCTCGGTAGGTATTTCAGGGAATAATCTGAAGTGGACCTCCCTGCATCTTTGATCATGATACTAAAACTGGTTATTTAAAAGAAAATATGAAAAAAAAAAAAACCCAACACATAAGAGGCAAATTCATGTGGCATTTTGAATATTTTTTAAAAAACAAAAAAAAAATTTTTAAAAACACCATTGGTTTTTAGAATCTGCATTTTTATAAGGGTGTCAGGGGTACATAGAGAGAATTCTTAGAGTTGAGATATTTATTTTTGCGGCTCAACTACTTTTCTCTATTAAAGTGGAGAGGAATGAATGAAATATTTCAAAGCTACTCTTTGGCTTTTTCTAATGTGGGTCCAGCTCCAAGAACATCCTTGAGGGTGTCCATGGCAGAGTAAACCGAGAGAAAGGGACAGGCGGGTGGGGGGTAAGGAGGGAGAGAAAAGGACATGAGGAAGGAAGAGACTGGGGAAGAAACTTGTAAGTGGTCATCCCAGGTAGCCCGAGGCAGGTTGTGGTTTAAGCCAACAGTTTGGGGACTCTGGTCTAACTTCATTCCTACCGGCCTGGGTCACACAGCTCTACTGTGGGGGCCACACTACAGGGCAGAGAAGGGAATACTGGAACAAGAGCTGGGGACTGAGCTCTTGTCCTACATCTGTCACCACGTTGACTTTAAAGGAATAACTTCCTGAACGTGGCTCTCAGATTTCAGTGAGCAGGCTGCCACTCCAGCATCCGCTAAGACCCCTCTGAGTATGAATGTTTTGTAAAACTACACCCTGGGATCTCCCACCGAAATCCCTTCTCAAAAGAAAGTTCATTTGCCTTGTGAATCTGACTCATGATCCATCTGTCCCCTGCTGGGGACAGCCCTTGAATTTACTGCAGACATTCGAGGTGCCAGGCACTGAATCAAATCTGGAAATATCTCATCCCGCAGAACTCTTCCTATTACCTCTATGAGGTTGTAGTTTTTCTTGTAAAAAAAACCCTGTTCTGTACCTTAGCTTTGGTATTTCATTGTTTCCCTTCTGAGTTTATAGGGACTATAAAATAGGTTCACAAAACCTTCCACAATCTCTAAACCACAATTTTGTCTAAGTTGAAAGGGGAAAAAAAAAAAGTTTGGCAAAGAGCCCAACTCGTTCTAGGTATTTGCCTAGCGGGGCGGCTAGCTGAAAAGTTACATACTAGTTAAGAATTAAACCCCTTCTGTCAGACTATTAGTCTCCAAAAGAAAAATGCTTTGAATGGAGAAACAGAAGTAAAACGGGGCTACGAATGCTGCTGTCCGTACTGAAAACCAACTGTGTGCCAGAGATTCTGCTAATTTGGTAGACAGTGTTGATATCAAAACTCACAATACCTCAGTAAGAAAGATTTTATTATTCTCAAGTTAATAGAAAGATGATCTACAACTCAGAGATGTTAGTTAAGTTGCTCTATATCACACAACTAATAAATACTAAAGCCAAACTAGACACAGGTCTGCCTGATTCATAAACCAGCGTACTTCTGGGGATATCTCAAGCACCTATTTGAGTTCTTATCATGGCAGTTACTACAAAATGGTATGGTCTTACTTAATCCTTCTAACAACCCCAATGCAGGAAACACTATTATTCCCAATTTATCTGAGGAAATGAGCAGTGGTTTAAGTAACACGTCCAAGGCCACACTCTTGGGGAGGCCCAGTTTTTCTGATTTAAGAGCCCATGCTTGAAAACACTCTAAATCACCTCTGAATTTCTTTCTTTTTTTTTTGAGACAGAGTTTCACTATGTTGCCCTTGGTAGAGTGCCATGTTGTCATAGCTCACAGCAACCTCAAACTCTTGGGCTCAAGCGATTCTCTTGCCTTAGCCTCCTGCGTAGCTGGGACTACAGGTGCCCGCCACAATGCCCCGCTATTTTTAGAGATGAGGTCTCGCTCTGGCTCAGGCTGGTTTTGAAACTGTTAGTTTAAGCAATCCACCCACCTCAATCTCCCAAGTGGTAGGATTAGGCATGAGCCGCCATGACTTGCTTCCCTCTGAATTTCTGACTTGAGTCTGGCACTTGGCACATTAGGGATAATTTTCTTGACGTTGATACTTTCAGCCACCTTTACTGGCTGAATATTAGACATGCTGACAATAACCTTATCTAATTCCTCCCCTCTCCTCTGCAGGAGTTGGTGACTCTATCAGCAGTTTCTAGTTTTATGCCTTCATTTAAGTTTAGAGAGAAAGATAAACATTCCCAATCAAGTTGGAGCACAGTTCAAATGGGTGCTAAATGTGCAGGTTCAGCTGCCTCTGGACCCAGACAGAAACTCTATTCTCCAGCCAATCTTCTCCCAAACATGTACCAGGAACAATGGAGTATGAATAGGAAAAAGTGTGTGAATGGTTCAGGGTAGCCCTGTCACCAGTAGCTAGAACAGACTCAAGACTATATTCTCCTATCGTGCCTCAAGAGCATCATCTGTACACACAAATGTCAGAATTATAAGGAAAATATAGAATACAGGCTTTATTTGTAGCCCACACTAGTGTGTATACATTAGGTTCAAGAATGGTCTTTGTATTATTGTTTGTAAGAACAAAAGGAATGGAACACCCTGATCACCCAACAGCAGGGAAAGAATTAATCACATTATGGGTCTTTCATAGAATAGGATACTGTGTGGCCCTTAAAAAAGACATCAAGGAACAAAAAGATGCTCATGCTATAGTCTTAATTTTATAATTTTAAAACCTGTCATTTTTTCTAGAGCCTCTGTAGTATAGCAGTTAAAATTAAAGTCTACAGAGTCACACTTTCTAGCTTTAAATCTGAGTTCTGCCTCTTTTAGTGTGACTTTTTTTTTTTGTTTGAGACAGTCCCACTCTGTTGCTCTGGGTAGAGTGCTGTAGCACCAGAGCTCACAGTAACGTCAAACTCTTGGGCTCAAGAGATTTTCTTGCCTCAACCTCGCGAGTAGCTACAGGTGGGCACCACTATGTCCAGCTAATGTTTCAATTGTTAGTAGAGATGGGGTCTTGCTCTTGCTCAGGCTGGTCTCAAATGCTTAAGTTCAACCAATCCACCTGTCTCAGCCTCCCAGAATGCTGGGATTATAGATGTGAGCTGCTGCGCCTAGCCTCGTGTACATTTTGACACGCGAGTGTGCAGTGTGTGTCTCAGTTCCATCACCCTGTACAGCGGATTCTTACTCTTAGAGGTGTTAAAAAATAAATCAATACAGGTAACAAGTTGAGAACGGTACATAGCTCACAGTAAACACTCAAGAAATGTTTGGTCTTTTTAAAAACAGAATGTGTACATGCTTATATGAATAGCAAAAAAAAAAAATCTGGAAAGCACCAAGGTGTTAACAGTAGACCTCTCTGTGCCATATAATATTAAGATGTGTAATATTTTTCTTTTTTCCCTACTGTTTGCTTAGCTGCATTTCTATTTTTCCATAATAAAAAGTAGGCTTGGGGTTTATTTTTACTAAGAAAGAAAATCACATTTTTTAAAAAAAATTCTAAGCTTTGATCAGAAAAAGCAATCTCTTCAAACTTGTTTTTAAAAAGAGCAGTGGGTGAGGCCAGGTAATTACGAAACTACATCTACCAATTCTGGAGAAACTACATCGTGTTTCTTGGTCTTTTCTAGTTTGGTGGCCTAATAGCAAGAAAGAATTTGCACCTCAGTACCTTGGTTCTGAGGTTGGACGGGCAGGGCTGGGGAAAGGAAGAGACAGAGAGAGATGGGAGAACCTGATTTCATTCGTAGCAATCCACTTAGTTTAAAATGTCAGGAAGTTTAGTGGATTAAGGGTATTACAGTTGCTATTCATAAAGGTGTTTTGTTAGAAATTTTAAATAGCAATCTGGTGAAATAAGCCTTATACAGCCTTAAATGAAATCCTATTACAGTACTTAAAGTTTCCTAGAGGAAAAAAAAAAAAAGACCCCCAGGTATTAATTTACCTAAAGAGCAGCTGCCTGGAAGATATGTAATGTATCCTATGTAGCCAATGCTATAAAATAGATTACCAGTCACAGAACTTGGGGGTTTGAGCCCAGATCACCCGGCAGGAGAACTGCAATTAAGCAGTAATGAGGGGCATGTCTGCATTCTGATAAGAGCCACAGCTGTACATATATTATAGACTTGGTTGGTTCAAAAAAAATCCAAGGACATTTAAAGCTGCTGGAATCCAAGAGGCAGAGACAGAGGCGTGTTTATAGATTTCAAAATCCACAAATGAAAAAAAAAAAACAAGAAAGAAAGAAAAAAGGGCCTGCCACACTTATCTCTCAAAGGCATCTGGGATGGGAAGGTCGTGTCAAACTCCAGGAAGAAAAGGAGACTCACTCTTACTAATCCCCTGTTCTGGTGGCAGGCTCTGCTGTTTGAGCCAATCAACCTAAGTGTTCTTGTTCTTAGTCTTGATCCATGGGGGCAGACAATCTTGCAAATGAGGCTCTAAATCAAAGGTCTGCAAAACAAATTCCATTCTTTCCCACTGCTTCTTATGAGATCATACAAGGTGTCTCAAGAGAAAAGCTGTCTTCACAATTAGGGTGAGATGGGGTCAGGGTGAGAACTCTTACAGAATAGGAGAGGGCTGGCGTTTGAAGGAGGTAGACTTGGGAGGGAATTCTGGCTCCACTAACAAGCTGCACTGTATGAACTGAAGCTAGCCCACCTGTCTGAGCAGTTTCCACATTTAGCCTGGGTAATAAGGAAACAATTGTGAGACAGGTCCTCACCCTCAAGATTCTTAGAGTACAGCTCAAGGGACAGGCTAGTAGCAAGCATTTATAATATATGTTTGGGGCTATAATACAGAAAAGTTTGGGATACTGTGGGAGTAATAGGAGAGATAATCTAGCTTCTGGTGAGGGAGGGGTTCCTAGAGGAGGTGACATTTAACATGCACCCTGAAAGGATGGGTAAGGTGGAGGGAATGCTAGAAGGTAAAGGCTAGAACGGTGAAAGGATGGTTCCATTCAGTGTGGTTGGTGGGGTTGGGGGGAAGGTATGGTAAGAAATAATGGGAGCCAGATCTCATAATAAGCCTAGTAAGAGACTTTTAAACCTTATCCCAAGGAGGGATTGGGAGCTTATAGGCATTCACTGCTTTTGGAAATGCTATGAGCAGAGGAATGCAGACATACCAAAGTAAAATTACCCTAGCTATTTCCCAATTCAGAAATCTCACTCTGATGTTTGCATTTTATCTTATTTCTTTGACAAAGTCAGCATTTGTTAAGTGATAGGTCCACCCCCATAGAAAGGTGTAAGCCACAACACTGTGGTACAGCTCATCTGTCATAGGTCCTAGATCCTCAGTTCAGACACGTATTGTATTTTTGACAATCAAATGTCATATTTTAGAGAGGGTTGGTTACCTGGTAAACTCAGGTCACCCCTGAGATGTTTCGATCTGGAAAGAAACTCAGGAGCCATTTGGCTCAGAGAGAGGAGAGGCGAGGAGAAGTGACTTGCCAGAGGACGCAGAGTTTAGTAGCAGATCCAAGGTTAACCCCTCAGTTCTCCAACGTCCAATCTGTGCCTTTGCTTTACACCTACCTTCATCTCTACTCGGAATCCCAAATTCCCACTCCAAGGTCATAAAAGTCTCACTGACACCTGGGTAGCCACATGGGCACATGTCATTTGCCAGCAAACACTATAGAAAGTGGTGGTGGCACAGGGTGGGAGTGATAAGAAGGAAAAGTAGCGGAATCTTATTCATTAAAGAAAAAAAAGGCAGTAACACAGCAGTCGAGGAAAAGAATCAATGCTATTTAAGCAAAGCACTTTAAGGTAACGAAAAATGCTTCCAGCATTATCCTATTTCAAAACATTTATCAGATTCCAGGGAAATTAAGCATGTACAGGCATACACACCACTTTGTGCAAATGGTTTATCTAGCAAAAAAAAAGGCCAAAAAAAAGAGCTGAAGAACTTCAATTTTCAGCTGCCAAAAAGATCAAAGACACAAGCAGCAGAAAAAGAAATACACAAGTCTAAATTTAGTAGTCATCTCCCCCAAGAGATTTCCAAAATCTGTTGGCTGCTGCCCTGGACACAGCTTTGGTGTGAATGATCTTCATCTGAGCCTCTATCCTGAGGGTCAATCTGAAGATGCTGATTGCAAGCAGGCTTTCTCCCTTGTGTCCCTGAAATTCTATGCCAGGGGCTGGGGAAAGCTCTCCAGAAGTTTTCAGAACTCAAGAGAAAAGTCAAGGTAAGAGAGAAAAGTCAGAGAGAGATGAAGACAGGCATTCCTACGTGCACACACCCTGACTGATTGAAGCTTAAAACACACAGGCTGAGGTGAGAGTTCTGAACTCCTTGGGGTTCCGCCCCCCTGCCTCCACAAAACAGGGCTCCCCTATTCACTGGTCTCACAAGATTTGCACAAGAAGTATAATAAAGTTCTTCTCCTATTTTGTGGAAATAAAATATTTTTACAAATCCTCAACAGCACCTTAGAACAAAGGCTCCAAAGTGTGGGCTGGGGAGAGGGCAGTTCCTCTACTGCTGGCTGAGCTTGGAAAGCGATCACAGCAGAAGCCCCAGCGTGGTGGCAGTTAAGCCTCCTGGTACCCACCTCTCCTGCCGTAGCTGCTGATCAATGGGCACCCACACCAGGCTTGACACAGACAAATAATTAGTTTGGGTTACCTTTCAAAGGAGAGCTGATTTCCTCAAGGACTGGCTTTCGTCCCCCAGCCAACCTGTCAAACCTATCTCCTCCTGGTGACCCGGGTGCGCGGCACATGAATACATTCTGCCGGCTAAATTTAGATTTTGAGAGCCTTTTCCAACCTGTCATTTTGCTCTGCAGAAAAGTATATCAGTTTCTTCAGTGAAAATAATACTGGCACCCCAGTGAACGTGGAGAGACAAAGGACAAAGCAACCCCACGAGGGGACTGAAAGGTGTACCCATCCCTGCTCTGCACTGCCAGGAGAAATTCTGCTCACACGTCCTGTGCGTGTGCACAGCAAGCCTCATTCCAAAACTTCCAGGGAAAGCAGTGCCGTTTTACTTAAAAATCGTATTCCAGAAAGTTTACGTCTACAAAGAATGTACTAATGCCTCCTATAAGACAGGAAGAAAATGATCTTTGTAGACCATGCTTTCAGTTTCAGCTCTACTTCTAACTACTTGCAAATTATTTTCCCTCTTTATACCTTGGTCCCCTTATCTTTTTTTTTTTTTTTTTTAGAAAGTGTCTTATTCTGTTGCCCAGGCTAGCGTGCCACAGTGTCAGCCTAGCTCACAGTTGCCCCAAACTCCTGAGTTCAGCAACCCTTGTGCTTCAGCTTCCTGAACAGCTGTGACTACAGGGGCCTACCACAAGACCCCACTAATTTTTCTATTTTTAGTAGAGACAGGGTCTCACTGTTGCTCAGGCTGGTCTGGAACTCCTAAGCCCAAGGGATCCTCCGGCTTGTGCCTCCCGAGTGCTAGGTTTACAGGTGTGAGCCCCTATGCCTGGCCCCCTCATCTCACTGTCATGAGGACTAAATTAGTAAAGTCAGACCAAGGGCCTGGCTCCCAGTATGCTATACACTACAGGATATGTTAGCTGCTGTGGCTACTACTACCATTATCCCAGCTTCTCCACCATCTGACCTCAGGCAAGTTCACCTCTGTGAGCCACATTTTAGTTTCCCCGATTTGAACAGTAAAGATCACACCAGCCTTGCAGGAGGGCAGCAGGATAAAATGAGATGAAACACTTTGAGCACTGAGCCCACCGTCTGGCACACTGACGTGCTCAGAAACGTCAGTTCCCTTTCCCTGTGTACCTCTCCTTATTAAAAATCTCTCATTCCACCTGGGACTCATTTCCTTTTGTTCTGTTTTTAAAGAATGGTAAAACTAAGCAGAGCCACTAGGAATTGAAAGTGTTCACAAACATTTATTGAACTTCTATCATGTGACAGTTATTCCCCAGGCCTTGGCTTTAAAGTATTAGACAGAGAGGGTCTCTACTGTCAAAGAGCTTGTGGTCTAGTGAGAATGAGCCAGGAGACATTTCTGCCCTGGCCTGGAGCTGAACCTTCCTTCCAAATAATAGCTATCATTTATTGGGATTATCACAGGTAAACCTCACAACTCAGCCAAGAAGGACCTCTAACTATTTGCCCTAACTTACCCTAAGGCATCACATAGTAATTGGCTGGGCTGGGATTGGAGAGCCTTTGCTCTTAACCACTGTGCTATGTTGCTTTGGGTTCAAGGTCTTGCATCAAAGGAAGCATTAAAAGAAAGACAGATGAGAAACCCCCAACTCCTCACAGCACATCTGGCAGTATCTAGACCTAGAGCCATGGCCAGTGCAGTCCATGATGGGGACTTAATGCTTATAATATGAAAAGCAGCCCAGTGGGCTTAGATGCCATCTTCTTTTAGTGCCACCTTACGTTACACTAGGGCACTGGCAGCGAGACGGAATTTATGAGAATGGCAAGGCTGAGCCCCTCTTAGAAGGGTGTTTTGAAAGAATTAACTGTAACCTGATCAGAACATCAAAACCATCCAGCATCAGAGACCACTGCTTTATGTTCCATTAGCACCAGGTGGTCACTTCCTCAGTGGCAGCAGCGAAAACCAGAGGGCTGCCCTGGTCAGAGCCCCACACTAGCAATCCCACCAGGCTCCTAGTAGTGCAGCAAGCTTCTCAGCCATACAGTGACTTACTGCAGTGAGGAAAGGGGAGACCAGGACTTCAGAGGCCTGTTTGACAGGAGGGAAGGCCAAAGCACAAAGGTGTGGATGATACTAGAAACAACAGCTCTGAAAGGGAAGGTTCCTCCTGAGGAACCTTCAGCCCATCAGGCTCACTCTTCTAATTGTCCTGGTGAATACACAAAAGGAACACATTAGGCCTTCTGCAGTGATGTGGATGGGAACGTAGGGCCAGTGTAGCCACAACTCCTGCTGGGAATCACAGGCAGGCTTCTGGATGACCTGGAAGTGTCTCCACCCTTACAGTTCGAAGAGCCCTGATATATTAGACCCAATTTTGAAAGGTTCCAAGGGTTCACTAGCAAACAAGTTTGGTGGTTCATCAGCCTGGATGGAATTCTCTTAGATGTTTTCTTCTCAGAAATTCCTGTCCTTACATGATCCCTCCATACTCTCTAGTAGTGACAAGTCATTATTATTAATAATAATATGATAAAACCACAGAAAAGAAAATCCAAATCCAATGAACAGAAGGGTTGTTTTTCTTACTGAGCATAGGAGCAGTGGATGCTAACAATTAAAGACGGCCAGCAACAAGGGGGGCCCTTGTTCTCATCTAGGCTGTCAGGAGCGAGCGGGGCATGCCCACAGCCTGCTTAGGCCTTTCTGTAACACTGGGAAGAGTGTGTGCAGGTAGGTGGGTGTGAATCCCTTACCAACAGGGCCCAGCTGCCTCTTCCTGGAGAGAAAACAGGCAGAGCAGATATGATTCTTTTACCTGATGGACTCAAATAGAATTTAAAGAGGGAAGTGGGTTTATAAGGGGTGTCCAACCTTTTTTTTTGTTGTTGCACTTTAGAAGAATAAATGTTGTCTTGGGCCGCATGGTAAATACACAAGCACTAAGAAAGCTGATTAGCAAATAAAAGGTCTGTGCCTACTTCTGTGATATCCAATACCACCTCCCAAAATCAACATGCAGCCTGCAGGTGACAGGTTGGACACCCCTGGTTTGGGTAGGAAGGAGCTAAGGAAATTTTGCCCCAAAACATGACTTCTTGGTATAATAAGTATTTATAATATTCAAATAAGAATATTTTGAATTAAAGGCCATTCATAATCAGGAGTCATTGGAAGAGGCCTTTCCTCTGTCTGCATAAAACCTGAATAGCCTGACTGGGAATTACAGATGGCTGCTGATTTCCTTATTACACCGCTAACAGATCTGCCCTCAGGGTGTTTGGAGCAGGAGACCTGTCTCTCAGGTTAATCTACAAATCAATCTGTTTTCACCCACACACATCCTCCTCCAGCATCCACTTGCTGCACCAATACTTCCCACATCTCCCCTCTCCCTTCCAAAAGGCGTCTATAAAATTCTCCAACCATCATTGAGACTTTGGGTAATCATTCTTGTGGTTCCCCTGTGCGCATGGTATTTGGAAATAAACTTTCTCTTATTAATCTACCATAATTGTGAGTTGATCTTTCAGCAAACCAAGCAAAGGAAAAGGACAGGTTTTGCTGTGATCTCTTCAGGTAGAACAAAGAGAGGCAAAGTCCCACACTTAGCACTTTTTAGTCATTGACCCCTGAGAGCTGATGAGAATAGAGGGCAATCTTCAAGAATGGAGAGGGTTTGTATTGGAGGGTCAGAGGACCTGGACTCTGGTGTTGTTTCTAGTACTCATTTGCTGCGTGACTCCAGACAAAAGGACTACCCTCTCTGAGTCATCTGCATCATCCAACTTGAGAGTGGTGGTGATAGTTTTCCCCTCATCAAAGGGTATACAAATAAATGTACCATCAATACTGATGTCATCTGAATCCACTCCCATCCATTACTTGCCCAATCTGTTATTCCTAACTTAGCAGGTTGAGACGTAAATTAACATGCAGCATATTTAGAGTGCCTAGCACAGAGGAAGGGAGGGAGGTACCTGTTATTCTCCACTCTCATGACCTCAGAATCCCATATCTCCTCTCTCTGACTTCCCTCCTGAGTTGCAGCAAAGGTCTTGTCCGCTTACTGGGCTCTGACTAGAAGGCTAGTTGCTTAGGACAGAAAGCATTGCTCCAGAGTCCTTCCTCCCAGTTGGTGAAACAGCTGCTGCCCACGCTGGTTTACAGCCCTTTTATAGGTGGGGTGACCTGGTCAGTGGGTGTTTGTGTAGTGTTTAATCATTAGGAGGGGACCAGCTCTAATAGTATGAGCCCCAGGGTATCTGAATAAATAAGTCAGCTATTTGCCTCTGTCTATCGGTGTCTGTATTTAGAAGGCTTCTCTCCAAGGACACAGGGTTGACTTCGGATATGGCCAGTTCCAGGGCAGCTGGCGGAGGTTACTTCCGAAGGGCACAGTGGGACACAGCTACTAGAAGTAGGTTTTGAGTATCAGAGTGGGGCATCTACTGGCCTGGAAAACAAGCAGTCAGCCTTCAAAGAAAGGATTTCCCTTCCCAGAGAACAAAACTCTCCCAACTCTTCTCTTTTCCTCCTCCCTCCCAACACTTGCGCCATCCTATCATCCTCCCCACCAAACCTGGCCTGCTCTTTCTCCTCCTCACCACTTAGAATGCCCACTTCTTGTTTCCTAAGATGCAGCTAAAAGCCTGCCTCCTCCAGGAAGCCTTGTCTGACCTGGCTACAGTGCTGATGTTCTGTCCTCTGAATCCGAAAGCACCAACATCCTCCATCGGCACCATCCTTTCCCTCAGTTGCTCACAACTGATTGCTGAGATATGGCAAGGGCTCCACTCCAGACTCCTGTGACTCCACATCACCCTGCCCACCGTGGGTGACTGAATATTTGTGTCCTCCCAAAATTCATGTTGAAATCTGACCCAACATGATGTTGTTTGGAGATGGGGTGCTTGGGAGGTATTTAGGTCCTGAGGGTAGAGCTCTGATGACTGGGATTAGTGCCCTTATAAAAGGACTCCCCAGCTTGGCACCTGTAATTCAAGCAGCTAAGGCGCCAGCCACATACACCAGAGCTGGCGGGTTCGAATCCAGCCCGGGCCTGTCAAACAACAATGACAACTACAACCAAAAAATACCCATGCATTGTGGCAGGCACCTGTAGTCCCAGCTACTTGGGAGGCTGAGGCAAGAGAATTGCTTAAAACCAGGAGTTGGAGGTTGCTGTGAGTCGTGATGCCACAGCACTCTATCCAGGGTGATAGCTTGAGGCTGTCTCAAAATAAATAAATAAAGGACTCCCCACCTTCCCAGTCTAGCTCATCTTCTTTCTGCCACGTGGAAGAGGGAGGTGCCTGACCATATTGGCACCCTGATCTCACACTTCCAGCTTCCTGAAGTGTGAGAAGAAGAATCTGTTGTGTCATCCACCTGCTCTGTAGTATTTTGTTATAGCAGCCAGAATGAACCAAGACAGGTGGGACAGCGATACCCCAAAATCATCTCAGCTAGGCTTGCACCTGCTAGTTATTTATTTATTGATTGATTGAGACAGAGTCTCATTATGTAGCCCTCAGTAGAGTACAGTGGCGTAAGAGCTCACAGCAAACCTCCAACTCTTGGGCTCAAGCGATTCTCTTGCCTCAGCCTCCCAAGCAGCTGGAACTACAGGCGCCCGCCACAACACCTGGCTATTTTTTGTTTTAGCAGGCCCCTGCTGGGTTTGAACCCACCAGCTCCGATGCATATGGCCGGCGCCCTAACCACTAAGCTACAGGCACCGAGCCAACACCTACTCTTTATTGAAGCCCTGCTCTGTGCCACTCACTGTGTGTAAGGCTGAGCCAGTCCTGATGTTCACAGTGGAAAAGCCAAGGGCTCTGTCTGCGTGGAGCGATCCCACCCACCTGTCTAAAACTGGGGATTAGTTCAGTAAGGGCTGACGCAGCACCTACTATGTGGTGGACAGTACATTATTATGTCCTGGAAACTCAATGATGAACAAGAATTTCTGTTTTCAAGCCTAGCAATTGGGAAAATTTAAAAAAAAAAAATTTCAAGATTTGGTTAGAATTTAAAGATTGCACAGGATACCCTGGAGCTCCAAGGAAGGGAACTGAGTAACTTGAGATGCCTAGGAGGGGGGCACCTCACCTGAATGCAGAGAGAGGAGTGCTATGAGCTGGCAAGGAGAGGTCAGGAGATGGTTTTCCAAGCAGAGGGAATTCTACAGGCAAAGGTACAGAGGCTTACAACCTACACCCACGGAGTATGCCAGGGACAACCAAGAGCCTGGTGCTGCTGAGTTAGACATGTGAGATGGGGCCAGAGTGGTGACAGGGCCAAGTTGGAGCCTTCCCAGGAGTTAGCACTTGATCCTGTAAATAATGTGCAGCCACAAAGGACTTTAAGCAGGCAAGTGACACATGCGGTCAGATCTGTATTTGGGGAGGACTACAGCGGCTGCGCTGGGATGACAGGCTGGGTAACCAGACTGGCATAGCAGGACAGTGGCAGGCAGTGGGAGCAGACAGACCCGTGCTGTGAGGGAGGGGAGGGAGCAGCATCCTCATCCCTGAAGTCGGGGAGCTGACCTCTGTGGCACCAGAGAGGCTGGGTCATTAGCATAACAAGTGCTGCTTGTGTACAGAGGCCTCCCAAGCAGACTTCCTGAGGGGACATTCAAGGCCAGGGCCCACATTAGCTCTGGCAGCTTGCTGGCTCTCCTCACTACCCCTTTATTCCAGACCATTAAGAGCCAGCCCTTTGGGAGGCTTCCTCAGAGCCTTTGTTTAAACTAAGAAGCAAGGACATTTAATTGCCTCAGCCAGACACCCTGCTCCACTCCCCCCACACCTCCCTCCACACCCACTCCCGGTCAGCACCCCAGGCTCCACCCCCTCCCGCAGCTTCGTCCCACAGCTTGTGTCTTGAAACATAATCAGTGAATGTTCTGAGGCCCTCCTCAAATTATGGTTCTGATCTTTGCTTCCAAAAGTGGAGCTGGAATTATAGCTTGGCTCCGCAAGAAGTTCAAATCCACAGGGTCATAAACCCTTTCATGTTCTGTTTCAAGACCTTTACGGGGGATTTTAACAGGTTTGCACCTCTGAGGTTGTTACATGGTGGTTAGCTGGTTCCAAAGACTGGGACCTCCTGCCGGGAGGCAGAGCAAGTTGACTACTTTGGCTTTTGCTCTACTTACCCATTAGGGTCTCAGGCCTTAAGGACTTCTGCTTTTTCTATCAACAGAGTCCCTTAAGGGAAGGAGCAGCAGGGGCTAAGAGCTAAGTGAGACTTCCCCAAGGCAGATTAGAAAGAGAAGGGTGATAGAGGCATGAGGTCACGCAGGCCAGTGGCTGCAGTGCTGGAGCTGGGGCTGAAAGCCACATTTACACCTGGCTCCCTAATTGAGCATTTTAGCCTTTCTGTGCCTCACTCTCCTAATCTGTGAGATGGGCATTACAATCCATCACTACATAAAAATTGCCACCATTGAGCGAAAGCATGTACTAGACCCAGCACTTATGTGAATCTTATGTTCGGCCTTGTCTGATTTCATCTTCACAGCAGCTCAATAAACTAAGTACAGATGAGAACACAGGGCCTTAGGATGATTCACTGACTTCTGTGTAGTGACAAGGCCAAAGCCATATGAACCTGTGGGGTCATATGTCGAAACTGTTTTTCAAAAATGACAGTGGGCTGGCTCAAACTGGACAGGGACCCCCATTTTCTAGGCCCAGGTGATCTCAGAAATGAGCCATTACAAGACCCCCACCCTACATACAAACAGGCCCTTTCCAGGCCGCATTTTCTGGGCTTATGTTAAGGTCACCAAAAAAAGCAGCCCGATCAGTGTCTCATCTGAGTGGTACCTCCTACAGTAGGGAGCACATGCCCTAGAGTTTTTAGAATTTTTTTTTTTTTTTTGAGACAAAGTCTCACTGTGTTGCCCTCAGTAGAGTGCCGTGGTGTCACAGCTCACAGCAACCTCAAACTCTTGGGCCTAAGCAATTTTCTTGCCTCAGCCTCCCAAGTAGACTACAGGTGCCTGCCACAATGCCCGGCTATTTGTTGTTGTTGTTGTTGCAGTTGTCATTGTTGATTTTAGTTGGCCCAGGCAGGTTCAAACCCACTAGCCTTGGTGCTTGTGGCTGGCGCCCCACCTACTGAACTACAGGCGCCACCCGGAATTTTTGTTTATTTTGTGACAGTCTTACTCTGTTACCCTAGGTACAGTGCCATAGTATCATAGCTCATAGCAACCTCAAAGTCTTGGGCTCAAGCGATCCTCTTGCCTCAGCCTTCTGAGCAGCTGGGACTACAGATGCCTACCACTATGCCCAGGTAGGTTTTCTTTAGTAGAGATGTGGTCTCACTCTCGCTCAGGCTGGTCTCGAACTCCTGAGTTCAGGTAATTCCCCCACCTCGGCCAGAATGCTAGGATTATAGGCGTAAGCCATAGTGCCCTACCCATTTTAGGATTATTTTCTGCCTGTAGGCTCCTGGCCATTTGTGACATGTTCTGGACATACATCCCCAACTCCCCACACCTGCCCACAGGATAGGAAAAATAGTATATAAACCTCCAGACAGAAGGCCCACATGGGCTTCCCACTTGGGTACCCCTCTCCATTGGCAGAGGTTCTGTTTCCTTCATTCTCTTATCCATCTCTTTTATCTTTCAATAAACTCTGTCCTTTTGCTTACTTGCATGGTTTGTGCTTTCATTCTTGGAACCCAAGATGGACACAGAAATTCCGGCTATAAAATCATCCAGTTTTGGAGGGAAATTGGTGGGACCACACCTACGGTGTATCTTACAAGGGTATATGTGAAACTTACTCAAGGTAGAATATAAATGCCTTAACACAATAAGAAAATGCCAGGAAGGCTACATTAACCAGTTTGATGAAAATATTTCAAATTGTATATAAAACCAGTGCATGGTACCTCATGATTGCATTAATGTACACAGCTATGATTTAATAAAAAAAAAAAAAATCATCCAGTTTTGCATAAGGGAAGCTCTTGGACTTCAATAAACCCATTTTTTGAAGGCAGTTTGGACCTCAGTGAACTTTCTTTGTGCACTGACTGAGGACCAAGTGGGAGGGTTTGCCATATGCTGCAGCCAGGGTTGATTTACAATTGGCTATCAGAAGGGATTCCAGCTGACTGATGCCCCATGCTGATGGGTCATGGCCCATTCTGGTTGGTTGGTGCTGCCTCCTTCATTCGTTCATGGTATATGAATTTTACACAAGGCATAACACATGAGATCCGATACATATAGTAAAACCTCTATAAGTTGACCACCTAAGGGACTCTAACAAGCAGCTCAACATATAGAGGTGGTTAATGTAAGGACCTATTGTACTGATACATACATGTGGTACATGTCTGGATCTATGAAATTTAGGTCAACTTAAGGAGGTGGTTGATGTAGGGAGGTGGTCAACTATGGAGGGTCTACTGTACTAAGAAGATGACAATGGTTTCCAGTGGAGTAAGTACAACAGGCAGGCTATGAGGTCAACAATGAGCCCAGGAGGCCAGAGAGAAAGAGACAGAGAGAAGAGAAATGGGCAAGGGAGATTTGTGACTGTTTAGAAGGAGTTTGCCAAGACATGCTGGATAGAAAAAGGGGAGAGAAACTCAATGTTCAGTAACTCTTACGACATCCTTACTTAAATACTTATTATGTATTTACGTATTAATACTTAATAAGTATTTAAGTAACATTAAGTAATTAAGTAATGCATAATTACTTAAATAAGTAGCAAGCTTCTGCTACTGTATGTGCCAGGCTCTGTGCAAAGCTTGGGAAAGTTGAGATTAACACAGTGTTTTTTGGTTCCTCTCTTTTACTCTAGAGTGGGAGACCACACTTAGGAGGCTATGGTTCCAAGAGCATGTTAAGTGCTACTGGAGACTAAATGATATTTATAGGGAGACCCTGAGTAGGAGAGAGACCCCCAAAGGATCCTGCCTGGAGCAGGGGGGAAAAGGGGAGAAGGCAGGGATAGAGGCAGCCCTGGAGCGTGAGTTGGGATTTCTCAGGCAAAGGAAGCCAAGAGGCTCTCCTAGATTATTCTGAGACACCACTGGATTGTGGACTAATCAACAGAACAGTGGCAGGCCCTCCCCTTCAGAGAGGGGGCAGTCTGGTGTCTCAGATACAACACTAGCTTTAGCGCCAGACAGACCTCAGTTGGAATCTGAGCTCTGCCATTCACTGCCTGTGTAACCCTGAGCAAGTTACTTAACTCACCAATACCAGGATTCTTTACTTATGAAATGGGGAGGCCAAAGCTAATAGGTAAAGCACCCAGGAGAATACCCAGAACATAGCAGATGTTCAACAAGTGGGAGTTGTTGTTGTTGATAATGAGACTAGGACCACAAATGCCAAACTGCCAGTCCTGAGGCAGAGTCTAAGCAACCTCCCTTGTGTGTCTGTCTCTGGTGTACCCGAGCTCTCAGGGACCCCTTCTTTCCTTAGGATCCCGCCACAAGTGAGAGGCTACCTGGAGATGCACCTCGGCTCCCTGCACAGTGCTCAGCTGACTGACTCCACCTCTGCACTCCGGACAAGGTGACAGAACAGACCCCTGTCTGGATGACAATGCTGTGTGGTTCTGCTGCACATCCCCTTCAGGGTGTCGCCTACTGCACACTTATGGCTGCCCAAAACCCACATCCAGACAATACAAATAAACATGGAGGGAGGATCTTTTTAAGCCTCATTTTTGCCCCTGGGGAAACTGTAGGGGTATAAATCCCTCTGTCCAAATCTCAGGGTAGCTAAAAGGAGCAGCAGCGATAGAAATCCTTGAATTGGGGGCTGAGCCCACTGAGCCATGCAACCACCTCATTTCCTCTAGCTTGCATTTAATCTCCTCCACACAATCCTACAGCATCCCTCAAAGTGTCAGAGTCTCTTCAGATCTCATTTCAGGCAATTTTACAGTACTGAGCACCACCAGTTAATGAGGGAAATAAATCAACATGAGCAGTGGACAAGGGAAAACAACAGGGTGGCAGCCAGAGTGTGCAAAGCCAGCCTCCTCTGCCTGGATTACTAAGACGCAGAAAAACCACAGGGGTCTATGGAAGAAGCTATTCCAGGGAGGAGCTGACGGCAGGCAGACCCTGAAAGTCAACCAGTGTGATCGATATGGCAAGGGGAACTAACTCTGAAGCCTCTGGTGGGGATTAAAAAACAATTAAACGTTCTTAAGAGAAAATATTATACCTGCAGCTTCAAGCATCCCTAAGATCCTCTCAAGTAAGGGATAGAATTCCCTCAGTAACAGCCAAGGCTGGCCTGAGCCTGAGCTGCACTCTCAGGCTTTCCTTTTGCTGAGCCTACCAGATGAGGAAAATGATAGGACACTGCCTAAAAGGCCAGCAGTCCAGGTGTGGTGACCTTGCAAGCCCCTGGGTTGTACTTGGCACTAAGGAGATGCTCACAATTACTCACCTAGCTCCAAACAAGGTTCACGTTTTGGAGGGACGGCAACAGAGCCTTTGAACGAAGAGGGAGGCAAATGTGATGATTAAAAGCAAAAGTTTTGTGGCCAGAGAGACCTTCATTCAAATCCTCATCTTCTCCCTTATAGCACTGTGGCTTTGGGAAAGGAATGCCACCTTTCCAAGCCTCAGTTTCCTTATATGTAAAACTCATTTCCTTGCATAACTTTCGAATCCAAGTGCTGTTTTGTCCTCTGGGACTCTGGTGTACCGTGCAAAAGCTGTCAATTGCATGAAAAATCACAGTGTGGTGAAGTCCTGCCAAATGTCCCAATGCTGCCCATTCCCAGGCGGACCACCCGCCCTGCGCTGCACAGGCAGCACCCACTGTTAGTGCTGATTTATGGAACAGTGTACATCCAACTCTGATTAAATCCTGAGTCAAAACACTCACCAAAAGAAATATAATTCATAGCTTATCGCCTACTTGGAATTTTATTATCTCGATGAAAATAAGACTACAATTCCATGAGCTTCATCTCCTAATGTAATTTTGGTGAAGCTCCAACTGGAACAAAATTCATGCCGTGTACTCTGCATGACAGCAGATTTTCTTCAAAGCATCAGGAAGGTCCAAGACCCCATAGCTGTCCTCCCTGAATCTCCTCTTAGAAAGATTTCTTCTTCTTTCTTTAATGCCAGGGAAGAGCATGAACACAGTCTCCCACTACCACAAATTATGCAGTTGAGTTTTCCACATTTGGGGAACTCACAGGGGTCAGCACATCTGGAGTGCAATGGACAAGCCTCGCCCTGGGAAAACCACCTTCGTGATCTCCTGTGCCAGGTAAGTAGGCCTTGAGAAGATTTCACCTGGTCCTTTAGGCCTGGGCATTCTTCTGTGCCTGCCATCAGCAACAACAGCCACCTGCTTCTCTCAAACGCATGTAAAAGCACGGCAGCTTAGCCCAGGCTTAGCTTTGAAGCACAGTGAGGATGGGCACTTTGTGGCTTTCTTCCCTCCGAAGAGGTGTGCGCATGCAGAAGAGGGTGGCCCTTTAGCAAGACAGCTGCAGGGGCTGCTCAGCTGGTTCTACAAACCAGGGGCTGGGTTTGTAGACATGAGGGGCTCTGGGCAAGAACCCCACTCCTCGCTGAAATACTATCACACAGTGACACATGTCATCATGACTCAGAGACAAAGAGTCCATAGAGTCCTCCCCTGCATGGATGAGCTATAACTCGTGAGTCATTCTGTTAACTCTGCCCTGCAAGTGATAAACAAGAACACTGACTTACTGGAGGCTGAGCCCCTTTAAGATCAGCTCTTCTGACTGCACAGATGGAGAGATGAGGACACAGAGAAAAAGCGTCTTGCCACGATAGTCACTGACAGCAGAGCCAGGTCTAGGACAAGGGCTCTTGGTTCTAAGTGCACCACTTCCCTTGCACGGACTGCATTCATAATCATCTCCAAATAGATTATGTGTGCTCTCATCAGAGTTACTTAAGAGTTCATGCTTTCCAAATGCACCGAGAGATGACCTTGATCCCAAAGTCTGGAGGACAGAGAGTAGTCATTGGGCTGCTAATCATCTCAATTTCCTCATTGGCAAAGTCAGAGAGGGCTACAACTGATGATTTTGAACAAACCCAACTCTGGCATTGAAAGCTTTTGTTTGACATAAATTGGCATAGGAGAGGGAGCCTCAGGAAAAGAAATTTATATGCAAAGTAACCTTGGATAGAATCAATGTCTCACTGCAACTCTGGGCTGTCACAGCTGTCCACATGACCAATATAACGGTTCCAGTGAAAGTAAGGACACTTATTCACAGGGCTGCCTTATAGACTGGGCTTATTTCAGTCAGAGCTTAGATTTTAGTAATAGAAATTATGGCTAGGATGCCCTCTAAAAGAGATAAAGGATATTAAATACAATTTTAAAAAAGAAAAAAAGAAAATCCCAAATGGATCATGAGGTAAGCAGGCCTACCAGATACCTGGGTAATGTTTCTAAAGGATCTTTCACCTCAGGAAAAAAGCCTTCTGCATTTTATTAGGAAAACAGCAAGTTTTCAATGTAGGACCAACCATACACAGCCCCCTAGGGATGCTTCCAGTCCTCCCTGCTCCCAAAGCACATGATATAATTCTCTGTGGTGTGTGGCACGCTGCATTATAATGGCTTTTTAGGTGTAATCTCCCCTACCTGATTGTAAGCTTACTGAGTACAGGATATGCCCTACTCATCTTTAGATCCCAGGGACCTGGTGCAAAGTAGGTGCTCAATAAATACCAAGTCATTACCAGCATTTTCTATACGCTGTCACACAGTAAAATAAAATCCAAATATTTTGTTGAACTACAACTGACCCATTGCACTGGATACAGTTCCTTAACCAATTCAGTTATCATGTTCTTCCATCTACCAAAAAGGCAATTATACCTGCTTGTTACCCCCCACCCAGAAGAGCTCCCAGAGGCCATGCAGGCAGACTGGGTGGCCCGGTGCCTGGCACCTGATAGGTATACAGTAAATATGTGATGAAATGCATGTTACAGAATTGGTTAAATTACAAGGGAAGAAGGGACACATTAAGCTCAGGCAGTTACTCATGTACGTAATATGTATGTAATAAAATAGTGATAGTCATTAGTGTAGTTAACATGTGTTTTTCTGTTCTCCTTGCAGGTACACGGTAGAACTTCACTTTCCTTCGCCTTTGAATTTAAATGTATCAATATATTTCCCTTGGCCAATGGCAAATAAATGAAATACGCATGGGTCATTTCCAGAAAGAAGAATTTTCTTTTTTTTTTTTTAAACAGGATCTAGCTCTATTTTCTCATGCCGGAGAGCAGTAGCATCATTATAGCTCACAGTAACCTCAAACTTTAGGGCTCAAGCAATTCTCTGCCTCAGCCTTCCAAGTAGCTGGGACTACATGCCTGTGCCACCATACCAAGCTAATTTTTCCTACTTTTTTGTAGTAATGGGGTATCACCATGCCTCGAGCTGGTCACTCCTGCCTCAAGTGATCTTCCCTCAGCCTCCCAAACCACCAAGCTCAGCCAGGCAGAAGCTTTAAGAGACTGTTTGTTCTCTTTCTACTTGCCACAAGCTTGGCAATGCTCTAAATGGCAGTTCCTCCAGCCCCCTGGGTCCCAGAGTGAAAATGACGTACAACATAGCAATTGTCAAATAGTTAAGGGTAGCCCCCCTCCACTGCCCCCAGAGGTGTTTGTTATGCAGCATAACCTATTCTATCCTGACTGATAAAAGACTTTCTCATGTACCTGGATTAAAACACATGAAGTCATTTTTTTGTTGTAGGGCACAGACATCATCAGATTCTGACTGGGGTTGGGGCCTATGCTTTGGGTTCACTAGGGGAATAAACACAGAGAAAGATTCCCCATTTTGGCTTTTTTGTTTGGCCTCTCATTTTTCTTTCATATTGCCAACTATCTTTCATTCATACTTTGAACAACCATTAAGTCTACACTCTACCTTTAAACAACTGTTGAAAAGGCACCACTAAATGTAGTTAAGGGGCATAACTATGCTCTCCCTCCCCCCCAGTCCCCAACTCAGCTGTGCTTCTACTAAACAGTACAACAAAGTTATGGAACAAAGTTATGATGCTGGGCAGTATTAGGGACTGGGAGGTTCTCATGGGGCCACCATGTTGCTTTTTACTTTTTAACATGGAAACATTGCATGCCCAAGAAATGGTATTCTGAAGACTATTCCTTCTCTTTTCTTTACAACCCCTAGAATTCCTCTGTGGTTTAAGTGCAGATGATTTGCTTCCTGTCAGCACCTCCCCCTGCAGCACAGGTGGACCCTGACCACTGATCCCACAAGAAACAGCTCTTCTTAAGGAGGAAGGCAGTGGTAACAGCAAAAAAGAGGCCTTTGGGAAAGGTCAATGCACTAATTATCACCCTCTTACCAAGGAAATAGAGAGCTGCCTCTAAGGTTCCTTTTATGAGCTCTAAAATGAAAGTGACTTTCACACTCCCTACTTTGTTTCTCCTTGCTCTATACAAGCAGGAGAAGAAAGAGGAAAGGGGATGGGAAGGGAACAATAAAGATCACTGATGCTGGGAATCTACTCACGCCAAGAGAACAGGTATAAGCTCTTGAATGTGGCTCAAAGGGTTAGGGCGCTGGCCCCATATGCCGGAGGTGGCGGGTTCAAACCCAGCCCTGGCCAAAAACTGCAAAAAAAAAAAAAAAATGCTCGGGGGGAACATACGAGGAGTAACAGGGAGTTCTAAGGTAGGCAAAGACAAGGAGAGGCAAGGGCTGGGAGTGAAAGAGAGAGGGAGAAGGGGTGGGGGAGGGCTACCAACTGATTGATCCTGGCAATGAAAGATGAAGACCAAACAGAATGGGAGAATATGGGAGAAGTCAAGAAGAAAGAGTGGGGAAAGTAAGGCCAAGTTCACTTTTACATGGGCCAGCAGGAAGCTTAATGTCGAAATTACTCAAAGATGCCACCCTGTAGGACCCTGTGGTTCACATATCCATGTTTTCTATTTTCTCCCCTTTCTGCACATTCTAACTTACATTTTCCCTGCTCCTAATGCTATATTCCTTTAATTTATAATTATTTGCTTATTACATATAGTTATGATAAGTTAGAAAGAAAGGGGCTTGTGAGTTAATTAAATATAAAGAAAAGTGAGTTACAGAGGGATAGAGCCCAAATTGCCCTAAAGGGCTTGCAGGACCTAAGAATAATTGAGGTGTTAATCTTGGGTACTTAAAAAACACTTTTGCCACATTCACTCACCTGATTTGGTCCTTATAATAGTCCCATGAAATAGGTATAAATACCGTCCTCATTTTAGAGACAAAAACCTGAAACTCAAGACAATGAAGTGATGTGCCTAAGAGAGTTAAGGACTAGAACCGGGGCACCCTTACAGCAAACTCCACGGCTCCTCTTTATTCTCCAGCCGCCCTTACAATCAAACTGAGACAGTCCCTGTCAGTGCTGTCCAAGAGAATTTTCTGCAATGCTGGAAATGTTCTATGTCTGTACTGTCCAATAGGGTAGACTTTTTTTTTTTTTTTTTGGCTGGGGCTGGATTTGAACCCGCCACCTCTGGCATATGGGACCGGCGCCCTACTCCTTTGAGCCACAGGTGCCGCCCAACCACATGGGACTTTTGAGTACTTGAAATGCAGTTAGTATGACTAAAAACCTGAACTTTTAATTAATTTGAGTTCATTTAAAATTTATTTATTATTTATTCGTTTTTTTGAGATAGAGTCTCATCTTGTCACCTCAGTATAGTGCCATGGTGTCACAGCTCACAGCAACATCAAACTCTCGGGCTTAAGTGATTCTCTTGCCTCAGCCTCCGGAGTAGTTGGGACTACAGACACCCACCACAACGCCTGGCTACTTTTGGTTGTAGTTGTCATTGCTGTTTAGTAGGCCGGGCCCGGGCTTGAACCAGCCTTGGTGTATGTGGCCGGCGCCCTACTCACTGAGTCATAGACGCCAAGCCTCATTTAAAATTTAATAGACATGTTTCACCGGTAGTTATTAGATTGAGGAGCCAGGTCTATATTCTCTCGTGGCCATCCATAGATGTAGGAGAAACAAGGAGCCAGGTCTATATTCTCTCGTGGCCATACATAGATGTAGGAGAAACAAGGTTCAAATAAAATGAAGTGAGATTAATCTAAGTATGAAGATCTCCCTTGCTTTACTTGATGACAGTGGGAAGATCAGAATTACGCACAGAAACCGGGGCATCCTTACAGCAACCAGAGGGGAGACACTGGGGGGCCAGGGAAGGTTTACTGGGGGTCCTTCCATGAACCATGGCTCAGCCTCTGGAGGCACTGCAGACCCTCAAGCTCTGGGTAAAGAATCTCTAACAATTGCCTCAGAGGTCGTGCAATGGTCAGCCACGGCCAGGAAAGGGAATTTTTTGGATGACTACAGAATAGATGCAGATTCTGGTGGCCCTGCCCCTCCCAGGTCATTAAAGGCAAACAGCAGACATGGCCTGAGGTCTTGAAATTGTGGACTCCTTCCCCAACTAACCATACAAAATTGCAGTAGGTCTAAATTTACAAACAAGCATCCCTCCTCTCAACTTGCAAAAAGGGCAGGAAGCAAACTGGCTTCTTGTAGAAGGACATTTTCCTTGAGGCCTGAGATCATGGATGGAGAAAGGGGTGGGGGGGGAAATCACCTGAGGTGTCTATGTGCAAAACATCTGGGATGGGGGAGACAAGTCAAGAATACTCCTTTTTATCCTCGGAATACAAATTGTTTTGTGTTGTCCCTCATGATTGAGTTCCCCTCTCCAGCTGTCTGGGCATCATTTGTATGTTTAGTGACTAAGGGCTTATTTAAAAATATGACACCAAAGTAAGGGCTCAGAATTCAGGAATGGAAGATTCTTTTTATTTTTTATTGAGAGTCTCACTTTGTCATCCTTGGTGTGGCACCATAGCTGTGCTGTGGCACCATAGCTCACAGCAACCTCCAACTCCTGGGCTCAAGTCATTCTCTTGCCTTAGCCTCCCTAGTAGCTGGGACTACAGGCGACTGCCACAATGCCCGGCAAAATATATATATATATGTACTCTGTTTGTTTGTTTTTGTTTAACAGGCCTGGGCCAGGTTCAACCCACCAGCCCAGGAGCATGTAGCCGGCACCCTAACCACTAACCTATGGGTGCCCAGCCGGAAGATTCTTTACAAGGAACACTCCCTTAAGATGCCCTATGTTAGGCAGTTGGAGGATTTGGGGAGAGTCAGGAAAGCCTCGGGTTGAATCCCAGCTTGGACACTTGTTGGCTGTATAACAAGCTCAGAGAGGCAAGTTTATTAACCCTCTCTGGGAACCACTGCTTTGAGTCTATGAAACTAGGATACTATCTCCTCTCAGAGGGTTGGGTGTGTTTGAAAGGTGTCTGGCACGGTTCCTGGCAAATAACAATCCATCAGGACATGGTAACTATTATTGTTATTATTTTTGATATAAGTTTTTATTAGTTATCTATTGCTTCTGCAACAAATTTCTATGAACTCAATGGCTCAAAATAACAGAAAATGTATTATCTCATAGTTCTATGAATCAGAATTCTGACATGGGTCTCCTGGGTTAAGGTTGTGGGTGTCAGCAGGGTTTTGTGCACTTGTGGAGACTCTCGGGCAGTGTGTGTGCCCTTGTCCTTGCTCTGTTGTAGAAGCCACCAGCATTTTTTGCAGCCTCCTTTCTCCTTCTTCAAAGCCAGCAATGGCAGGGTAAGTCCTTCTCATATCACAGCACTCTGACTTTTTCTTCTCCCTTCCCCTTCCACTTTTTAGGATCTTGTGATTATACTAAGCCCATCTAAATAAGCCAGGGAAATCTCCCTATCTAAATGTCAGCTGATAAGCAACCTTATTTCCCAGGATGTAGATATCTTTGGGGAGGGGCTTGGAAAGGAGGGTAAGGGAAGCACCCTCTTTTTATTTTTCCTCTTTCTCTTCCATGGCTTTGAGCAAGGTCTATACCTAAGCCATAACTGGCTTGGGGACTTAAAACCTGGCAAGGGCTCCCCACCCTTGCCCATGTGTTGGCTGGGCTGACTGGCTTGGATTACACTTTTCCCTCCAGGTTGGACCTGAATCTGTGAATGCACAGCGTGGTACCAGGAGCTTTGTTCCACACAAATCGCAAAGCGAAAGCAAAGCCAAGCAGTACCCTGGGCTCTTGGAGCCCTTGTGACACTCCTGGTGAGGAAGGAGGGCTTGGCCTGGCAGGCTGCTCAAATACCAGGTTGCATAGCTACTCCCTCACACCGGGGGACTCCCCCCAGAGTGGCTCCCCAATTGACACTTAAACTAGGACAGCTCTGAATACCAAGGCCAGAGCCTCACACACAGGCTGAAAAGTCTGTACGGCCCCTCTGAACCCTTAACTGAAAGAGCAATCTCTACACATAAAACGTTTATAATATGGAGGACAATAAAAAACTTTTAACAAGGAAGAGGGGGGAAAAAAAAAGTCTCCTTTCTGCTTGGTTTCCTGGCACAAAGTTGGAGGGAAATTCTCATTTTGTTTAAGTCTCAGGCTGGCTCATTATCTCACGGCATTTGTTTTTTGTCTGGAAGGTTTGAAGTAATTTGTCTTTTTTGCCCTAGATTAAGAAAAGCCACTGAAGTTCCAAAGTGTGCCAGTGGCTTAGAAGAAAATTCCCAAGCAGTGCTAAGGGTCCTCCTCCTCATCTGCTGTGCACACCGGGCCCGAGATCTGTGCTCCAGGTGTTTTCAGTGACCTGCGTGTGACTTGGGAATCCCTTTAGGAAAAGCAGCCAAGTGTCCCAGCCCATCGTGTGCTAAATAAAGCACAGGCCAATACAGAAAAGGACCCTGAGCAAGGGAAGGCTTTGGAGCCACCCAGAAAGGGACTCACAAGCTGAAACTTCCAGAGTTGAGCTCCATGCTTTCAAAGCACTCACCTTGCTGGAATTCATGGACTTGCGGTGGGTTCGGAGGGGACAGAGGGCATGAGTGCCAGTTAGCCCAGTCTCTTGGCTCTCCTTGTCATATTTCTTCTTCCTCTCAGGGGAGGAGTCTGGAGACCTCCAGGCCAAAGCTCCCTTTGTCTATCTATTATCTAGGGCCTATGATACATTCTAAGCCACCTCCATTTGTCCCTTTTGATCCTCTCTCCTCAGCTGGCTGGCCCTTGTTTGCTGGAAGTAGCCACTGATCACTATCAGGAAAATCCTGGAGCCCAGGGGTGGCAAGCCTGAAGAGTGACAGCAGATCAAGGGCACACGTGGCATTTTGAGTTTACTATCTTCGTTTATTATTTCTCAGAAGCTGGCTGGTGACATACCAGACTCACAAACTGACATGGTCTCTATCTCCCAGGCTCCAAAGGCACACACTCCTATCAGTTACTTTTAATAACCCTGAAGATACTGCAGCCACATCCTGCTGCAAACAGCCACGGTCTGCCTGGCAGGCCAGCCTCCTCTGAGGTCTTGCCCTCCAATAGCTATTCTCCCAGCTGCATTTCTGAGGTTACTGATTTTCTTATTCACACAGGGAACTGCCTTTCTCATGCTAGTCTTCCCTTGGCTGAGGTTTTATCAGATGTAACCTCTCAGTATTTTTCTTTCATAGAACCCACAGTGGTCTATTGCTTATGTGTGAATTCATAAAGGACGGCTGTCTTTGTATACGGTACATCCTGGAAACACCTTAGCTCTGATTGCCAAGTTCAAAAGGAAGAATTCTGGTCAGTTATTTAATTTAAATTGTATAAAGAACAATTTATATGAGGTGGCCTACATGAGGACAAGAATAGCATTATCCAAATTGTAGCTATTTATAGACTACTTTCTTTCTGACATAACAACACACCATCTGTGATATTTCTTCCTTGATATTTCACATTAAATTGTCTCAAGCCTACACTATCCTTATCTTAAGCAGTATTTGTAAAATCATCGGTTTGATGTGCTAGCTGTAAAATTAAAGTTTAAACTTAATAAATTGATATTTAAAGTTCAAATATTAAAATTGGCCAGGTTGTGCTGGCTCACACCTCTAAATCCTAGTACTCTGGGAGGCTGAGGCAGGAGGATCACTTCAGCTCCAGAGTTTGAGACCAGCCTGAGTAAGAGAAAGACAATATCCTTACTAGAAATAGAAAAATTAGCTGGGCATTGTGGTGTGTGCCTCAGCTAATTGGGAGGCTGAGGCAGGAGAATTGCTTGAACTCAGAAGTCTGAGGTTCTGTAAGTTAGGCTAATACCAGTGTAGTCTAGCCTGAGGCAACAAAGTGAGACATTGTCTCAAAAAAAAAAAAAAACTAAAAGGTACTCATTAAAAATAAGTGTTTTCCTGTCTACCACAGGAATTACCTTGGTTGATTTTTTTTTTTTTTTTTTTTTGCAGTTTTTGGCTGGGGCTGGGTTTGAACCCACCACTTCCAGCCTATGGGGCTGGTGCCCTGCTCCTTTGAGCCACAGGCGCCGCCCCTTTTTTTTTTTTTTCCCGTAGAGACAGAGTCTCGCTTTATTGCCCTGGGTAGAGTGCGGTGGAATCACAATGCTCACAGCAACTTCCAACTCCTGGGCTTAGGCAATTCTCTTGCCTCAGCCTCCCACGTAGCTGGGAATACAGGTGCCCGCCACAACACCCAGCTATTTTTTTGTTGCAGTTTGGCTGGGGCCGGATTTGAACCTGCCACCCTCAGTATATGGACTGGAGCCCTACCCACTGAGCCATATCATGTCTACCACCTAAAATTATTTCCTATACTACTCATGTTAGTTTTCTATTTTGGGAAACCAGTCATCTAGAACGTAGTTTTTGCAACCGTGCATAACTGTATTTGAAATTTTCAAGAAGAATTTTATAGAAACAAATCCAGGACTATTTTAACTTAGCTAAAGATAAAGTATTACTATGGTTTCTTCACAATGACTTTGGAGAGTAAAGAAATTTAGCATAGGGTGGTGTCTGTGACTCAAAGGAGTGGGGCGCAAGCCCCATATGCTGGAGGTGGCAGGTTCAAACCCAGCCCCAGCAGAAAACTGAAAAAGAGAAAAAAATAAATAAATTTAGCATATTCTAGAACAGTGCTTTTCAAGCATGCTATGAGAGAATCTTAGCTGTGCCGCAAAAATTTTTAAAGGTCATTAACTAAATTATTTCAAAAGAAGTTCAAAGCATAGTAAATATATTCTTTTTTTTTTTTTGATTAACATAATTTAAGTGTGCTATGGAAGTTTGATGATAGGTCAAGTGTCCCATGTGATAAAAAAGATTAAAAAACACTACAGAACAATGCAAAATATCTCCCTGAGGTCAGAACTTCCATAAAACAGAAAGAAATTTGTAATCATTATTAAATCCTATTTATTAAAAAAGCCATTTGAGCTCTTTTTTGAAACTTCATCAGCTAACCATTCATTCTTAAATAAATGATCATATCTGAGCATTCCAGTCCCAGGAGAACCAGGAGACACTGTTGTCTATTTTGTTCAGTCTTATAGGCTAAATTAAAACCACCTAACAAATGCTACCCATCTTTTCAACCTCACCTCCAAACCCTCCATCTCCAAAAGCAGAAACAAGCTCAGCTGTGATCTGTAATGATTCCATTAACCCTGCAATGAAGCATTAAATTAAACTGCCTAGTGCAGATTTTCCTTCTGCTACAAGGGGAAATACACCTTGTAAGGCCAGGATTTCATGCTGATAGATTTACCCACCAACTAGGTGTGTACAAGAACACGAATAAGCAAAATAATTCGGCAAATTATGAAATCTCCAGTGGGCATGCTACAACTGATTTTTATTTCCCCGATATATCTTACCATAAAGATTTTAGTTACAGAGAGTTTAGTCTTTATTAAGTATAGAGGAAAAGCCGACTTGGGCTAGAAGTCTAGTGGAAAGCCTTTCATCATCCTGATAAATAAATCACAAGCCTAGAGTGGTTCAAGTCAGTGGTAGAGAGTGGGCCTGATCCCAAGTTACTAATAACTAATCCAGTGTTTCCCAGCCTTCCCTGAGAGGACGTGAAGATTCCTCCTCAGCAAATTACATTTTTGGGTGTGATTTTAGGGATCTGTCTCTCTAGTGTGCTGCTCTATTTCTTGGAAGTCAGAGAACTACAGAAGTCACTTTGCTCTCTGTAAAAGGCCTTCCCTGCTACGGGGACATCAGGCACTGTCCTTGTGCTACTATTTGGCTTTCCGATGTGTGAGGTTTTGCACCCAAAGAGCGTAGAGTCATTTCAAACCACTCACATCTAAATTCCCTGTGACGTCTCATCAGCTCAGATGTGGAAAGAGGTCAAGTATGTCAGAAAAATCCTTGAACAGCCAGATCATTAAAGGGTGTTTGAAATCTGTACTGAAATCCAGAATTATAGCACATTAGAGCTGGAAAGGATCCTGGAAATCATATAGTCCAAATCCCTTCTTTAAGAGGGCTGCTCAAGGTCATAGAATTGGTTTGTGTCAGAGCAAAGACTAGAACTTGGAGGCCCCAAAGACCTCTTTACGGTAGTGTTTTCTGATGCTCTTTTCTTCTCTGCCGCAGTGGCCATGACACATAATCAATCCCTATAATGTCACCTTCTCAGCATGTGGTGTATAAACCTACATCTTTAAGCCTTGCCTCCCATTACTAGGCAACAGGAGGCTTGAAGGTTAAGTCTACTCAGCCAAGACCAAAAAAGCTCCCTTTCGCACAGAGAGCTCTAATACCTAGAAAGCTAACAAGAGAGGAAGGAAAGCAGCCCCTAGGGCCTCCTGAGCTAACAAAGATGCAGTAGCAACAATCAAAACAACAACAAAACCACCCGAGCCTGAACTCCCTGTGTTCTTGCTGTCAGAAGTGCTCCCCTACACAGAGGCAGGACTCAGGAGCCTTCAGCAGCCCTCTTCTCCTACTGTGCCAGCTGCTAACCCCAGGGACAGCCTCCAGGCCTCCCCACCTGTGGGTGAGTTAAAGAAGTCCCAATCCACGCCTCCACTGTCACAAGCCTCATTTCTAAGGCCACTCTGGAATCACCTGTGGAGCAAGCTTACCTGTCAGCATCTCCGAGGCCCAGGGAGGTATTTCGTTGCAGGGTCTCCCGCACCACAGCCATCCCATCAGGGAGCCGGTTCAGGCGACGGGTATAGAGGCCAAGTCCACCATCAGTCATATACCTTTAAAAGGAGAAGAGGATGAGGCATGTGTGTGTTCAAAAGCAACTTGCAAACAGGCTTGCCGCACCTATCTATAAGCCCGACATAGCCATCTTGTGTTCTAAGGGGGAAAGGAACAGAGGATTCCCTGAGGCTCTGTCGCCGATCGCAGCCCAAGAATAACTAAGCTGCTGATTCAACCTAGAAGATCACCAGCTTGCTGGCAAAAGAAAAAAATAACGAAAAAACCCAGCTTAATTAACTCAAACCCACAGGCCTCTAGAAAGCAGAAGGAAAGTAGTGAATAAAATTAGCTGTCAGATGTATTCATGACATTCTTCTTAATGTCAGAAATTACACAAGCAGGTGTTTTACCTTTGTAAATGGAACTGACAAGTCATTAGCAAACCACAGACAAAAATATTACAGAACAATGCAGCAGACAAAGCAGGTAAGCATTAAAGAGAGCAGGAAAGAAAGCACAGAGGACAGAAGAGACACCTTGGCCATCACAGGCAAGTCAGTGCTCTGGTTTGGGGGTTTTCCACTTGAACTATGGGAATACCACAGCCTGTGACATACAGGGGCACCGCGAGGCAGACACAAGAATTAGCAAGATATGAATCTGGAAGTGCCCTGCAGTTTGTATATGACTATATAAATGGAAAACATTATTGTGGTTGTGATCTTGGAAGTATCTGCAACAGTGAATTTCACCTGAGATACTGATATCTAAGGAGGGGTTTGTCACAAACTCTGTGAACATGAACGCTGATTTACTCATTTCCAGATCTGTTGGTGATGCTACAAAGGCTGGTTTCTGATGAAATAAGTGTTGTCTAGTGCAGGGAGGATCTGTGGAACATGCTGTACGGTGGCTGACAGTCTACCAAGCAGACAAGACCCTGAAAGCTTAGCCTCTAATAGGAGGAAGTTCAGGTCCAAAGTAGTTGTACCTCAGGTCCACCTTGGTTCATTCAGGACCCCATAAATGAGACTGGTTGTGTCATTTCCCTTATATTCAGAGGAGAACAAGACAACAAAGCAAAACTTGGGCAGAGCCAAAAAACAGACTTGGACCCTGACTACCTGCATGGACCCCATCAGAGTACCCTGGCAAGGCATCTGAAATGCAAGCATTTTACTTTTCAAGTAAATATATTATTTACATTATACTACATTCATAATATGTAGTAAGAAGACCAATGAATGAGTCATTATTTTCTCAAAACAGAGTCAGCTGAGCAACCTCTCTTCATTTCATCAAACTCAGCATTTTTGGTTAGGTTGGTTTGGTTATTCAGAAGCAGCAAGTTCAAGTAAGGGGCAGAGAAGAAAGTTGCCACTGAAGCTCTCTTGTGTGAGAAGCACCTTCTTCCACAGGTCCCAGGAATCTTCCCTCAGTGCAGGAGATCACGTCTGAATTGAATGCCTCTCATGTCCCCCGTTCCCGTTATGACATCATTGATCACAGATGACACGAGGCCAACACAGTGACAAATATGTCACAGTGAGTCAGACCAAGGGTTTGTGGTTTTGCTGACAACATGGCAGCATAAGGGACTGAAGTTTTCAATCATTTGTATCATTTTAAAGACAAAAAACCCATTCTGTGAATATACGAAAAAAACCACCGAATTGTACAATTTGACATGGTGAATTTTTATGATACATGAATTATATCTCTATAAAAAGTAAAGTAAAAAACCAATGATTGTGGCTATAGTTAAATAATTCCTTACAAAATTGCCTGTTGATGCTTGTGTCTCACAGTAGATTGTTGGCTCTTTGGAGGGAGAGATTATCATTTTGTTCAAATCTACAACCTATGTGCTTTACTGTTTTTGTTGAATGAATGAACACATGAATGGATGAGGCCCAAAGACACAGCCATAGGGTGGAGTTTACGAAAAACTTTTTGCAAGGACACTGAGCACAGGTTTTCTTTCCTTTTAAATGTTAACAGACTTCTAAGACACAAGGCAAGGCAAATTGAACTGTGAATCTGCCAATCTATGCATCATCCATCTACCATCTATCCGTCAGTCCATCCGTTAATCCACCCACCCATCCAACAGATGTAGTAACTCGGGGTGGAGCTAGGATGGGCTATGTGCATCCATCCTACAACTGGCACAAACAGGAAAAAGAAAAAGAAAAAAAAAAAAAAACTACAACAAAATGCTGTAACTTTGCCAGAGGCTGGACTTTCTAGATCAAATGTCTTTTCAAGGAGAATTCAAGGGAAGCTCTTTAAAATACAATCTATTGCACCATTAAGCAAGGCAGTTAATTTTGATTTTAACAAAGTCTGCCCAGCCAGTTAGATAAACAAAATTCTTTCAACTGGGGAGATCTTGTCAAAGGACAAACAAACTAATTTTAGCATTCATTTCCCTGCTGGTGACACGACATGCACGGCTGGGCAATTACACACACCCAGGAGTGTAGACAAGGCCCATGCATACATGCCCCTGGCCTCTGCTGTGGCTGGAGAGTAGAGCCTGGTGAGCAGTTCAGGGATGGAAAGCTGAGAAACGGAAAGCTGCAGCCCCAGCCCAGCAGCACCTGGATGCAATGTGGTACCCAGGTGCAAGATGACAACTAGCAAAGGTGGGAGGCCCTGGAGAGATGGGACTGAATCTGTGAATGTGGCTTGACAAATGGTGCTGGGGATTCTTTAGGCAGACAGGAGGGGAAAGGCAAAGATAAATTAGGGCCCTCTACTTTCTCAAATACACTAAGAACTGAAAGTCAGGGAGCTGAATGCAACTAGTATAACAATGATCTATTTTTGGTTGCAAGTCTATTTCATTCACGGGGTGGAGGGCAGAGAGGAAGAGTGATAGGAAAATGGGGAATTTACTTCTTCTCCCAGAGGTTTATAAATGAATACATATTCAATCATTAAAAAAAATAAGATCCATGCTAGGCACAGTGGCTCATGCCTAGAATCCCAGCACTTTGGGAGGCCAAGGCAGGAGGGTCATTTGAGCCCAGGAGAGTTCAATATCATGTTGGGCAACACAGCGAGATCCCATCCCTACAAAAAATAAAAAAATTAGGCCGGGGCGGCGCCTATGGCTCAGTGAGTAGGGCGCCGGCCCCATATGCCGAGGGTGGCGGGTTCAAACCCAGCCCCGGCCAAACTGCAACAAAAAAATAGCCGGGCGTTGTGGCGGGCGCCTGTAGTCCCAGCTGCTCGGGAGGCTGAGGCAAGAGAATCGCGTAAGCCCAAGAGTTAGAGGTTGCTGTGAGCCGTGTGACGCCACGGCACTCTACCCGAGGGTGGTACAGTGAGACTCTGTCTCTACAAAAAAAAAAAAAAAAAAAATTAGGCCGGTACAGTGGCTCATGCTGTAATCCTAGCACTCTGAGAAGCCAAGGTGGGTGGATTGCCTAAGCTTATGAGTTCAAGATCAGCCTGAATAAGAGTTAGACCCCATCTCTAAAAATAGCCAGGCATTGCAGCAGGCACCGAGATACTTGGGAGACTGAGGCAAGAAGATCACTTAAGCCCAGGAGTTTGAGGTTGCTGTGAGCTATGATGCCACAGCCCTCTATCGAGGGCAACAGAGTGAGACTCTGTCTCAAAAATAAATAAATAAATAAATAAACCAGGAATGGTGGTATATTCCTATAGTTCTGGCTACTTGGGAGGCTGAGGCAAGAGTCCAGGAGTTCAAGGCTGCAGTAAGCTAGGATGACACTACTATACTCCAGTGAGATTCTGACTCTAAAAATAAAAAATATATATATATTCTTTATATAATAAATTCTGTTGTATGCCTCTTCCTGGGAGATAGCACAGTGCTGGATTCAGAGTTGTCATTAGAACCAGGCTCAAACACAAGAAACTAAAATATTTCTTTCTAAATTATTATCAGTTATAATAGCTTGACTTTCAAAAAAGCTGTATATGCTGTGTTTTAAAACAACTCTTCTAGTTTCAATGAAAAACATAAGCTTTTGTTGGACCCTAATTTGTATGAGAATTGTCTTCTAATAACAAACTGCCTTAATGAAGTTAATTCCTTAAGAAAGCATAATTTACAGATGAAATAGTCGATTGGTGTGCTCCTCTGAAAGAGTGGCCTTTGCTCAGCCGTGTTAAAAAGGCTTGTGGGCCAGGCCTGGCGGCTCAAGCCTGTAATCTTAGCCCTCTGGGAG